>NC_137181.1:50542500-51106297 GCF_951804945.1 Podarcis cretensis
CTTTCAGAGGAGCATTTGCAACCGTTTTGCACCAGTTTTGAGTCAATTGCCGAAAGTCAGATTTTTGATGAAATTGTGACCCCGGGGCTTAGGGATTTTTTCAAAATATATTTTTCTGCCGGTTAAGTTGTCGAGGGCTGATTTCTTATCTTGTGATAAAAAGACACCTGTTTCGACCGCCAAACCTTTCAGAGGACCATTTGCAACCGTTTTGCACCAGTTTTGAGTCAATTGCCGAAAGTCAGATTTTTGATGAAATTGTGACCCCGGGGCTTAGGGATTTTTTCAAAATATATTTTTCTGCCGGTTAAGTTGTCGAGGGCTGATTTCTTGTCCTGTGATAAAAATCCTTCTGTTTCGACCGCCAAACCTTTCAGAGGACCATTTGCAACCGTTTTGCACCAGTTTTGAGTCAATTGCCGAAAGTCAGATTTTTGATGAAATTGTGACCCCGGGGCTTAGGGATTTTTTCAAAATATATTTTTCTGCCGGTTAAATTGTCGAGGGCTGATTTCTGGTCTTGTGATAAAAAGCTTTCTCTTTCGACCGCCAAACCTTTCAGAGGAGCATTTGCAACCGTTGGGCACCATTTCTGAGTCAATTGCCGAAAGTCAGATTTTTGATGAAATTGTGACCCCGGGGCTTAGGGATTTTTTCAAAATATATTTTTCTGCCGGTTAAGTTGTCGAGGGCTGATTTCTTATCTTGTGATAAAAAGCCTTCTGTTTCGACCGCCAAACCTTTCAGAGGAGCATTTGCAACCGTTGGGCACCATTTCTGAGTCAATTTCCAAAAGTCAGGTTTTTGATGAAATTGTGACCCCGGGGCTTAGGGATTTTTTCAAAATATATTTTTCTGCCGGTTAAATTGTCGAGGGCTGATTTCTTGTCTTGTGATTAAAAGCTTTCTCTTTCGACCGCCAAACCTTTCAGAGGAGCATTTGCAACCGTTGGGCACCATTTCTGAGTCAATTGCCGAAAGTCAGATTTTTGATGAAATTTTGACCCCGGGGCTTAGGGATATTTTCAAAAAAATATTTTTCTGCCGGTTAAGTTGTCGAGGGCTGATTTCTTTTCCTGTGATAAAAAGACACCTGTTTCGACCGCCAAACCTTTCAGAGGATCATTTGCAACCGTTTTGCACCATTTTTGAGTCAATTGCCGAAAGTCAGATTTTTGATGAAATTGTGACCCCGGGGCTTAGGGATTTTTTCAAAAAAATATTTTTCTGCCTGTTAAGTTGTCGAGGGCTGATTTCTTTTCCTGTGATAAAAAGACACCTGTTTCGACCGCCAAACCTTTCAGAGGAGCATTTGCAACCATTTTGCACCAGTTTTGAGTCAATTTCCAAAAGTCAGGTTTTTGATGAAATTGTGACCCCGGGGCTTAGGGATTTTTTCAAAATATATTTTTCTGCCGGTTAAGTTGTCGAGGGCTGATTTCTTATCTTGTGATAAAAAGCCTTCTGTTTCGACCGCCAAACCTTTCAGAGGAGCATTTCCAACCGTTGGGCACCATTTATGAATCAATTCCCGAAATTCAGAGTTTTGATGAAATTGTGACCCCGGGGCTTAGGGATTTTTTCAAAAAAATATTTTTCTGCCGGTTAAGTTGTCGAGGGCTGATTTCTTATCTTGTGATAAAAAGCCTTCTGTTTCGACCGCCAAACCTTTCAGAGGACCATTTGCAACCGTTTTGCACCAGTTTTGAGTCAATTGCCGAAATTCAGATTTTTGATGAAATTGTGACCCCGGGGCTTAGGGATATTTTCAAAAAAATATTTTTCTGCCGGTTAAGTTGTCGAGGGCTGATTTCTTGTCCTGTGATAAAAAGCCTTCTGTTTCGACCGCCAAACCTTTCAGAGGAGCATTTGCAACCGTTGGGCACCATTTCTGAGTCAATTGCCGAAATTCAGAGTTTTGATGAAATTGTGACCCCGGGGCTTAGGGAATTTTTCAAAAAAATATTTTTCTGCCGGTTAAGTTGTCGAGGGCTGATTTCTTGTCCTGTGATAAAAATCCTTCTGTATCAACCGCCAAACCTTTCAGAGGACCATTTGCAACCGTTTTGCATTAGTTTTGAGTCAATTTCCGAAAGTCAGATTTTTGATGAAATTGTGACCCCGGGGCTTAGGGATTTTTTCAAAATATATTTTTCTGACGGTTAAGTTGTCGAGGGCTGATTTCTTATCTTGTGATAAAAAGCCTTCTGTTTCGACCGCCAAACCTTTCAGAGGAGCATTTCCAACCATTGGGCACCATTTCTGAGTCAATTGCCAAAAGTCAGGTTTTTGATGAAATTGTGACCCCGGGGCTTAGGGATTTTTTCAAAATATATTTTTCTTCCGGTTAAATTATCGAGGGCTGATTTCTTGTCCTGTGATAAAAAGCTTTCTCTTTCGACCGCCAAACCTTTCAGAGGAGGATTTGCAACCGTTGGGCACCATTTCTGAGTCAATTGCCAAAAGTCAGGTTTTTGATGAAATTGTGACCCCGGGGCTTAGGGATTTTTTCAAAAATATCTTTTTCTGCCGGTTAAGTTGTCGAGGGCTGATTTCTTTTCCTGTGATAAAAAGACACCTGTTTCGACCGCCAAACATTTCAGAGGAGCATTTGCAAACGTTTTGCACCAGTTTTGAGACAATTGCCGAAAGTCAGATTTTTGATGAAATTGTGACCCCGGGGCTTAGGGATTTTTTCAAAAAAATATTTTTCTGCCGGTTAAGTTGTCGAGGGCTGATTTCTTTTCCTGTGATAAAAAGACACCTGTTTCGACCGCCAAACCTTTCAGAGGAGCATTTGCAACCGTTTTGCACCAGTTTTGAGTCAATTGCCGAAAGTCAGATTTTTGATGAAATTGTGACCCCGGGGCTTAGGGATTTTTTCAAAATATATTTTTCTGCCGGTTAAGTTGTCGAGGGCTGATTTCTTATCTTGTGATAAAAAGACACCTGTTTCGACCGCCAAACCTTTCAGAGGACCATTTGCAACCGTTTTGCACCAGTTTTGAGTCAATTGCCGAAAGTCAGATTTTTGATGAAATTGTGACCCCGGGGCTTAGGGATTTTTTCAAAATATATTTTTCTGCCGGTTAAGTTGTCGAGGGCTGATTTCTTATCTTGTGATAAAAAGACACCTGTTTCGACCGCCAAACCTTTCAGAGGACCATTTGCAACCGTTTTGCACCAGTTTTGAGTCAATTGCCGAAAGTCAGATTTTTGATGAAATTGTGACCCCGGGGCTTAGGGATTTTTTCAAAATATATTTTTCTGCCGGTTAAGTTGTCGAGGGCTGATTTCTTGTCCTGTGATAAAAATCCTTCTGTTTCGACCGCCAAACCTTTCAGAGGACCATTTGCAACCGTTTTGCACCAGTTTTGAGTCAATTGCCGAAAGTCAGATTTTTGATGAAATTGTGACCCCGGGGCTTAGGGATTTTTTCAAAATATATTTTTCTGCCGGTTAAATTGTCGAGGGCTGATTTCTGGTCTTGTGATAAAAAGCTTTCTCTTTCGACCGCCAAACCTTTCAGAGGAGCATTTGCAACCGTTGGGCACCATTTCTGAGTCAATTGCCGAAAGTCAGATTTTTGATGAAATTGTGACCCCGGGGCTTAGGGATTTTTTCAAAATATATTTTTCTGCCGGTTAAGTTGTCGAGGGCTGATTTCTTATCTTGTGATAAAAAGCCTTCTGTTTCGACCGCCAAACCTTTCAGAGGAGCATTTGCAACCGTTGGGCACCATTTCTGAGTCAATTTCCAAAAGTCAGGTTTTTGATGAAATTGTGACCCCGGGGCTTAGGGATTTTTTCAAAATATATTTTTCTGCCGGTTAAATTGTCGAGGGCTGATTTCTTGTCTTGTGATTAAAAGCTTTCTCTTTCGACCGCCAAACCTTTCAGAGGAGCATTTGCAACCGTTGGGCACCATTTCTGAGTCAATTGCCGAAAGTCAGATTTTTGATGAAATTTTGACCCCGGGGCTTAGGGATATTTTCAAAAAAATATTTTTCTGCCGGTTAAGTTGTCGAGGGCTGATTTCTTTTCCTGTGATAAAAAGACACCTGTTTCGACCGCCAAACCTTTCAGAGGATCATTTGCAACCGTTTTGCACCAGTTTTGAGTCAATTGCCGAAAGTCAGATTTTTGATGAAATTGTGACCCCGGGGCTTAGGGATTTTTTCAAAAAAATATTTTTCTGCCTGTTAAGTTGTCGAGGGCTGATTTCTTTTCCTGTGATAAAAAGACACCTGTTTCGACCGCCAAACCTTTCAGAGGAGCATTTGCAACCATTTTGCACCAGTTTTGAGTCAATTTCCAAAAGTCAGGTTTTTGATGAAATTGTGACCCCGGGGCTTAGGGATTTTTTCAAAATATATTTTTCTGCCGGTTAAGTTGTCGAGGGCTGATTTCTTATCTTGTGATAAAAAGCCTTCTGTTTCGACCGCCAAACCTTTCAGAGGAGCATTTCCAACCGTTGGGCACCATTTATGAATCAATTGCCGAAATTCAGAGTTTTGATGAAATTGTGACCCCGGGGCTTAGGGATTTTTTCAAAAAAATATTTTTCTGCCGGTTAAGTTGTCGAGGGCTGATTTCTTGTCCTGTGATAAAAATCCTTCTGTTTCGACCGCCAAACCTTTCAGAGGACCATTTGCAACCGTTTTGCACCAGTTTTGAGTCAATTGCCGAAAGTCAGATTTTTGATGAAATTGTGACCCCGGGGCTTAGGGATTTTTTCAAAATATATTTTTCTGCCGGTTAAGTTGTCGAGGGCTGATTTCTTATCTTGTGATAAAAAGCCTTCTGTTTCGACCGCCAAACCTTTCAGAGGAGCATTTGCAACCGTTGGGCACCATTTCTGAGTCAATTGCCGAAAGTCAGATTTTTGATGAAATTGTGACCCCGGGGCTTAGGGATTTTTTCAAAAAAATATTTTTCTGCCGGTTAAGTTGTCGAGGGCTGATTTCTTTTCCTGTGATAAAAAGACACCTGTTTCAACCGCCAAACCTTTCAGAGGAGCATTTGCAACCGTTGGGCACCATTTATGAATCAATCGCCGAAATTCAGAGTTTTGATGAAATTGTGACCCCGGGGCTTAGGGATTTTTTCAAAAAAATATTTTTCTGCCGGTTAAGTTGTCGAGGGCTTATTTCTTGTCCTGTGATAAAAATCCTTCTGTTTCGACCGCCAAACCTTTCAGAGGACCATTTGCAACCGTTTTGCACCAGTTTTGAGTCAATTGCCGAAAGTCAGATTTTTGATGAAATTGGGACCCCGGGGCTTAGGGATTTTTTCAAAATATATTTTTCTGCCGGTTAAATTGTCGAGGGCTGATTTCTGGTCTTGTGATAAAAAGCTTTCTCTTTCGACCGCCAAACCTTTCAGAGGAGCATTTGCAACCGTTGGGCACCATTTCTGAGTCAATTGCCGAAAGTCAGATTTTTGATGAAATTGTGACCCCGGGGCTTAGGGATATTTTCAAAAAAATATTTTTCTGCCGGTTAAGTTGTCGAGGGCTGATTTCTTTTCCTGTGATAAAAAGACACCTGTTTCGACCGCCAAACCTTTCAGAGGATCATTTGCAACCGTTTTGCACCAGTTTTGAGTCAATTGCCGAAAGTCAGATTTTTGATGAAATTGTGACCCCGGGGCTTAGGGATTTTTTCAAAAAAATATTTTTCTGCCTGTTAAGTTGTCGAGGGCTGATTTCTTTTCCTGTGATAAAAAGACACCTGTTTCGACCGCCAAACCTTTCAGAGGAGCATTTGCAACCATTTTGCACCAGTTTTGAGTCAATTTCCAAAAGTCAGGTTTTTGATGAAATTGTGACCCCGGGGCTTAGGGATTTTTTCAAAATATATTTTTCTGCCGGTTAAGTTGTCGAGGGCTGATTTCTTATCTTGTGATAAAAAGCCTTCTGTTTCGACCGCCAAACCTTTCAGAGGAGCATTTCCAACCGTTGGGCACCATTTATGAATCAATTGCCGAAATTCAGAGTTTTGATGAAATTGTGACCCCGGGGCTTAGGGATTTTTTCAAAAAAATATTTTTCTGCCGGTTAAGTTGTCGAGGGCTGATTTCTTGTCCTGTGATAAAAATCCTTCTGTTTCGACCGCCAAACCTTTCAGAGGACCATTTGCAACCGTTTTGCACCAGTTTTGAGTCAATTGCCGAAAGTCAGATTTTTGATGAAATTGTGACCCCGGGGCTTAGGGATTTTTTCAAAATATATTTTTCTGCCGGTTAAGTTGTCGAGGGCTGATTTCTTATCTTGTGATAAAAAGCCTTCTGTTTCGACCGCCAAACCTTTCAGAGGAGCATTTGCAACCGTTGGGCACCATTTCTGAGTCAATTGCCGAAAGTCAGATTTTTGATGAAATTGTGACCCCGGGGCTTAGGGATTTTTTCAAAAAAATATTTTTCTGCCGGTTAAGTTGTCGAGGGCTGATTTCTTTTCCTGTGATAAAAAGACACCTGTTTCAACCGCCAAACCTTTCAGAGGAGCATTTGCAACCGTTGGGCACCATTTATGAATCAATCGCCGAAATTCAGAGTTTTGATGAAATTGTGACCCCGGGGCTTAGGGATTTTTTCAAAAAAATATTTTTCTGCCGGTTAAGTTGTCGAGGGCTTATTTCTTGTCCTGTGATAAAAATCCTTCTGTTTCGACCGCCAAACCTTTCAGAGGACCATTTGCAACCGTTTTGCACCAGTTTTGAGTCAATTGCCGAAAGTCAGATTTTTGATGAAATTGGGACCCCGGGGCTTAGGGATTTTTTCAAAATATATTTTTCTGCCGGTTAAATTGTCGAGGGCTGATTTCTGGTCTTGTGATAAAAAGCTTTCTCTTTCGACCGCCAAACCTTTCAGAGGAGCATTTGCAACCGTTGGGCACCATTTCTGAGTCAATTGCCGAAAGTCAGATTTTTGATGAAATTGTGACCCCGGGGCTTAGGGATATTTTCAAAAAAATATTTTTCTGCCGGTTAAGTTGTCGAGGGCTGATTTCTTTTCCTGTGATAAAAAGACACCTGTTTCGACCGCCAAACCTTTCAGAGGAGCATTTGCAACCGTTGGGCACCATTTCTGAGTCAATTGCCAAAAGTCAGGTTTTTGATGAAATTGTGACCCCGGGGCTTAGGGATTTTTTCAAAAATATCTTTTTCTGCCGGTTAAGTTGTCGAGGGCTGATTTCTTTTCCTGTGATAAAAAGACACCTGTTTCGACCGCCAAACCTTTCAGAGGAGCATTTGCAACCGTTTTGCACCAGTTTTGAGTCAATTGCCGAAAGTCAGGTTTTTGATGAAATTGTGACCCCGGGGCTTAGGGATTTTTTCAAAATATATTTTTCTGCCGGTTAAGTTGTCGAGGGCTGATTTCTTATCTTGTGATAAAAAGCCTTCTGTTTCGACCGCCAAACCTTTCAGAGGAGCATTTCCAACCGTTGGGCACCATTTATGAATCAATTGCCGAAATTCAGATTTTTGATGAAATTGTGACCCCGGGGCTTAGGGATATTTTCAAAAAAATATTTTTCTGCCGGTTAAGTTGTCGAGGGCTGATTTCTTTTCCTGTGATAAAAAGCCTTCTGTTTCGACCGCCAAACCTTTCAGAGGAGCATTTGCAACCGTTGGGCACCATTTCTGAGTCAATTGCCGAAATTCAGAGTTTTGATGAAATTGTGACCCCGGGGCTTAGGGATTTTTTCAAAAAAATATTTTTCTGCCGGTTAAGTTGTCGAGGGCTGATTTCTTGTCCTGTGATAAAAATCCTTCTGTATCAACCGCCAAACCTTTCAGAGGACCATTTGCAACCGTTTTGCATTAGTTTTGAGTCAATTTCCGAAAGTCAGATTTTTGATGAAATTGTGACCCCGGGGCTTAGGGATTTTTTCAAAATATATTTTTCTGCCGGTTAAGTTGTCGAGGGCTGATTTCTTATCTTGTGATAAAAAGCCTTCTGTTTCGACCGCCAAACCTTTCAGAGGAGCATTTCCAACCATTGGGCACCATTTCTGAGTCAATTGCCAAAAGTCAGGTTTTTGATGAAATTGTGACCCCGGGGCTTAGGGATTTTTTCAAAATATATTTTTCTGCCGGTTAAATTGTCGAGGGGTGATTTCTTGTCCTGTGATAAAAAGCTTTCTCTTTCGACCGCCAAACCTTTCAGAGGAGCATTTGCAACCGTTGGGCACCATTTCTGAGTCAATTGCCGAAAGTCAGATTTTTGATGAAATTTTGACCCCGGGGCTTAGGGATATTTTCAAAAAAATATTTTTCTGCCGGTTAAGTTGTCGAGGGCTGATTTCTTTTCCTGTGATAAAAAGACACCTGTTTCGACCGCCAAACCTTTCAGAGGATCATTTGCAACCGTTTTGCACCAGTTTTGAGTCAATTGCCGAAAGTCAGATTTTTGATGAAATTGTGACCCCGGGGCTTAGGGATTTTTTCAAAAAAATATTTTTCTGCCTGTTAAGTTGTCGAGGGCTGATTTCTTTTCCTGTGATAAAAAGACACCTGTTTCGACCGCCAAACCTTTCAGAGGAGCATTTGCAACCATTTTGCACCAGTTTTGAGTCAATTTCCAAAAGTCAGGTTTTTGATGAAATTGTGACCCCGGGGCTTAGGGATTTTTTCAAAATATATTTTTCTGCCGGTTAAGTTGTCGAGGGCTGATTTCTTATCTTGTGATAAAAAGCCTTCTGTTTCGACCGCCAAACCTTTCAGAGGAGCATTTCCAACCGTTGGGCACCATTTATGAATCAATTGCCGAAATTCAGAGTTTTGATGAAATTGTGACCCCGGGGCTTAGGGATTTTTTCAAAAAAATATTTTTGTGCCGGTTAAGTTGTCGAGGGCTGATTTCTTGTCCTGTGATAAAAATCCTTCTGTTTCGACCGCCAAACCTTTCAGAGGACCATTTGCAACCGTTTTGCACCAGTTTTGAGTCAATTGCCGAAAGTCAGATTTTTGATGAAATTGTGACCCCGGGGCTTAGGGATTTTTTCAAAATATATTTTTCTGCCGGTTAAGTTGTCGAGGGCTGATTTCTTATCTTGTGATAAAAAGCCTTCTGTTTCGACCGCCAAACCTTTCAGAGGAGCATTTGCAACCGTTGGGCACCATTTCTGAGTCAATTGCCGAAAGTCAGATTTTTGATGAAATTGTGACCCCGGGGCTTAGGGATATTTTCAAAAAAATATTTTTCTGCCGGTTAAGTTGTCGAGGGCTGATTTCTTTTCCTGTGATAAAAAGACACCTGTTTCGACCGCCAAACCTTTCAGAGGAGCATTTGCAACCGTTGGGCACCATTTCTGAGTCAATTGCCAAAAGTCAGGTTTTTGATGAAATTGTGACCCCGGGGCTTAGGGATTTTTTCAAAAATATCTTTTTCTGCCGGTTAAGTTGTCGAGGGCTGATTTCTTTTCCTGTGATAAAAAGACACCTGTTTCGACCGCCAAACCTTTCAGAGGAGCATTTGCAACCGTTTTGCACCAGTTTTGAGTCAATTGCCGAAAGTCAGGTTTTTGATGAAATTGTGACCCCGGGGCTTAGGGATTTTTTCAAAATATATTTTTCTGCCGGTTAAGTTGTCGAGGGCTGATTTCTTATCTTGTGATAAAAAGCCTTCTGTTTCGACCGCCAAACCTTTCAGAGGAGCATTTCCAACCGTTGGGCACCATTTATGAATCAATTGCCGAAATTCAGATTTTTGATGAAATTGTGACCCCGGGGCTTAGGGATTTTTTCAAAAAAATATTTTTCTGCCGGTTAAGTTGTCGAGGGCTGATTTCTTGTCCTGTGATAAAAATCCTTCTGTATCAACCGCCAAACCTTTCAGAGGACCATTTGCAACCGTTTTGCATTAGTTTTGAGTCAATTTCCGAAAGTCAGATTTTTGATGAAATTGTGACCCCGGGGCTTAGGGATTTTTTCAAAATATATTTTTCTGCCGGTTAAGTTGTCGAGGGCTGATTTCTTATCTTGTGATAAAAAGCCTTCTGTTTCGACCGCCAAACCTTTCAGAGGAGCATTTCCAACCATTGGGCACCATTTCTGAGTCAATTGCCAAAAGTCAGGTTTTTGATGAAATTGTGACCCCGGGGCTTAGGGATTTTTTCAAAATATATTTTTCTGCCGGTTAAATTGTCGAGGGGTGATTTCTTGTCCTGTGATAAAAAGCTTTCTCTTTCGACCGCCAAACCTTTCAGAGGAGCATTTGCAACCGTTGGGCACCATTTCTGAGTCAATTGCCCAAAGTCAGATTTTTGATGAAATTGTGACCCCGGGGCTTAGGGATTTTTTCAAAAATATCTTTTTCTGCCGGTTAAGTTGTCGAGGGCTGATTTCTTTTCCTGTGATAAAAAGACATCTGTTTCGACCGCCAAACCTTTCAGAGGAGCATTTGCAACCGTTGGGCACCATTTCTGAGTCAATTGCCGAAAGTCAGATTTTTGATGAAATTTTGACCCCGGGGCTTAGGGATATTTTCAAAAAAATATTTTTCTGCCGGTTAAGTTGTCGAGGGCTGATTTCTTTTCCTGTGATAAAAAGACACCTGTTTCGACCGCCAAACCTTTCAGAGGATCATTTGCAACCGTTTTGCACCAGTTTTGAGTCAATTGCCGAAAGTCAGATTTTTGATGAAATTGTGACCCCGGGGCTTAGGGATTTTTTCAAAAAAATATTTTTCTGCCTGTTAAGTTGTCGAGGGCTGATTTCTTTTCCTGTGATAAAAAGACACCTGTTTCGACCGCCAAACCTTTCAGAGGAGCATTTGCAACCATTTTGCACCAGTTTTGAGTCAATTTCCAAAAGTCAGGTTTTTGATGAAATTGTGACCCCGGGGCTTAGGGATTTTTTCAAAATATATTTTTCTGCCGGTTAAGTTGTCGAGGGCTGATTTCTTATCTTGTGATAAAAAGCCTTCTGTTTCGACCGCCAAACCTTTCAGAGGAGCATTTCCAACCGTTGGGCACCATTTATGAATCAATTGCCGAAATTCAGAGTTTTGATGAAATTGTGACCCCGGGGCTTAGGGATTTTTTCAAAAAAATATTTTTGTGCCGGTTAAGTTGTCGAGGGCTGATTTCTTGTCCTGTGATAAAAATCCTTCTGTTTCGACCGCCAAACCTTTCAGAGGACCATTTGCAACCGTTTTGCACCAGTTTTGAGTCAATTGCCGAAAGTCAGATTTTTGATGAAATTGTGACCCCGGGGCTTAGGGATTTTTTCAAAATATATTTTTCTGCCGGTTAAGTTGTCGAGGGCTGATTTCTTATCTTGTGATAAAAAGCCTTCTGTTTCGACCGCCAAACCTTTCAGAGGAGCATTTGCAACCGTTGGGCACCATTTCTGAGTCAATTGCCGAAAGTCAGATTTTTGATGAAATTGTGACCCCGGGGCTTAGGGATTTTTTCAAAAAAATATTTTTCTGCCGGTTAAGTTGTCGAGGGCTGATTTCTTTTCCTGTGATAAAAAGACACCTGTTTCAACCGCCAAACCTTTCAGAGGAGCATTTGCAACCGTTGGGCACCATTTATGAATCAATCGCCGAAATTCAGAGTTTTGATGAAATTGTGACCCCGGGGCTTAGGGATTTTTTCAAAAAAATATTTTTCTGCCGGTTAAGTTGTCGAGGGCTTATTTCTTGTCCTGTGATAAAAATCCTTCTGTTTCGACCGCCAAACCTTTCAGAGGACCATTTGCAACCGTTTTGCACCAGTTTTGAGTCAATTGCCGAAAGTCAGATTTTTGATGAAATTGGGACCCCGGGGCTTAGGGATTTTTTCAAAATATATTTTTCTGCCGGTTAAATTGTCGAGGGCTGATTTCTGGTCTTGTGATAAAAAGCTTTCTCTTTCGACCGCCAAACCTTTCAGAGGAGCATTTGCAACCGTTGGGCACCATTTCTGAGTCAATTGCCGAAAGTCAGATTTTTGATGAAATTGTGACCCCGGGGCTTAGGGATATTTTCAAAAAAATATTTTTCTGCCGGTTAAGTTGTCGAGGGCTGATTTCTTTTCCTGTGATAAAAAGACACCTGTTTCGACCGCCAAACCTTTCAGAGGAGCATTTGCAACCGTTGGGCACCATTTCTGAGTCAATTGCCAAAAGTCAGGTTTTTGATGAAATTGTGACCCCGGGGCTTAGGGATTTTTTCAAAAATATCTTTTTCTGCCGGTTAAGTTGTCGAGGGCTGATTTCTTTTCCTGTGATAAAAAGACACCTGTTTCGACCGCCAAACCTTTCAGAGGAGCATTTGCAACCGTTTTGCACCAGTTTTGAGTCAATTGCCGAAAGTCAGGTTTTTGATGAAATTGTGACCCCGGGGCTTAGGGATTTTTTCAAAATATATTTTTCTGCCGGTTAAGTTGTCGAGGGCTGATTTCTTATCTTGTGATAAAAAGCCTTCTGTTTCGACCGCCAAACCTTTCAGAGGAGCATTTCCAACCGTTGGGCACCATTTATGAATCAATTGCCGAAATTCAGATTTTTGATGAAATTGTGACCCCGGGGCTTAGGGATATTTTCAAAAAAATATTTTTCTGCCGGTTAAGTTGTCGAGGGCTGATTTCTTGTCCTGTGATAAAAAGCCTTCTGTTTCGACCGCCAAACCTTTCAGAGGAGCATTTGCAACCGTTGGGCACCATTTCTGAGTCAATTGCCGAAATTCAGAGTTTTGATGAAATTGTGACCCCGGGGCTTAGGGATTTTTTCAAAAAAATATTTTTCTGCCGGTTAAGTTGTCGAGGGCTGATTTCTTGTCCTGTGATAAAAATCCTTCTGTATCAACCGCCAAACCTTTCAGAGGACCATTTGCAACCGTTTTGCATTAGTTTTGAGTCAATTTCCGAAAGTCAGATTTTTGATGAAATTGTGACCCCGGGGCTTAGGGATTTTTTCAAAATATATTTTTCTGCCGGTTAAGTTGTCGAGGGCTGATTTCTTATCTTGTGATAAAAAGCCTTCTGTTTCGACCGCCAAACCTTTCAGAGGAGCATTTCCAACCATTGGGCACCATTTCTGAGTCAATTGCCAAAAGTCAGGTTTTTGATGAAATTGTGACCCCGGGGCTTAGGGATTTTTTCAAAATATATTTTTCTGCCGGTTAAATTGTCGAGGGGTGATTTCTTGTCCTGTGATAAAAAGCTTTCTCTTTCGACCGCCAAACCTTTCAGAGGAGCATTTGCAACCGTTGGGCACCATTTCTGAGTCAATTGCCCAAAGTCAGATTTTTGATGAAATTGTGACCCCGGGGCTTAGGGATTTTTTCAAAAATATCTTTTTCTGCCGGTTAAGTTGTCGAGGGCTGATTTCTTTTCCTGTGATAAAAAGACACCTGTTTCGACCGCCAAACATTTCAGAGGAGCATTTGCAAACGTTTTGCACCAGTTTTGAGACAATTGCCGAAAGTCAGATTTTTGATGAAATTGTGACCCCGGGGCTTAGGGATTTTTTCAAAAAAATATTTTTCTGCCGGTTAAGTTGTCGAGGGCTGATTTCTTTTCCTGTGATAAAAAGACACCTGTTTCGACCGCCAAACCTTTCAGAGGAGCATTTGCAACCGTTTTGCACTAGTTTTGAGTCAATTGCCGAAAGTCAGATTTTTGATGAAATTGTGACCCCGGGGCTTAGGGATTTTTTCAAAATATATTTTTCTGCCGGTTAAGTTGTCGAGGGCTGATTTCTTATCTTGTGATAAAAAGACACCTGTTTCGACCGCCAAACCTTTCAGAGGACCATTTGCAACCGTTTTGCACCAGTTTTGAGTCAATTGCCGAAAGTCAGATTTTTGATGAAATTGTGACCCCGGGGCTTAGGGATTTTTTCAAAATATATTTTTCTGCCGGTTAAGTTGTCGAGGGCTGATTTCTTGTCCTGTGATAAAAATCCTTCTGTTTCGACCGCCAAACCTTTCAGAGGACCATTTGCAACCGTTTTGCACCAGTTTTGAGTCAATTGCCGAAAGTCAGATTTTTGATGAAATTGTGACCCCGGGGCTTAGGGATTTTTTCAAAATATATTTTTCTGCCGGTTAAATTGTCGAGGGCTGATTTCTGGTCTTGTGATAAAAACTTTCTCTTTCGACCGCCAAACCTTTCAGAGGAGCATTTGCAACCGTTGGGCACCATTTCTGAGTCAATTGCCGAAAGTCAGATTTTTGATGAAATTGTGACCCCGGGGCTTAGGGATTTTTTCAAAATATATTTTTCTGCCGGTTAAGTTGTCGAGGGCTGATTTCTTATCTTGTGATAAAAAGCCTTCTGTTTCGACCGCCAAACCTTTCAGAGGAGCATTTGCAACCGTTGGGCACCATTTCTGAGTCAATTTCCAAAAGTCATGTTTTTGATGAAATTGTGACCCCGGGGCTTAGGGATTTTTTCAAAATATATTTTTCTGCCGGTTAAATTGTCGAGGGCTGATTTCTTGTCTTGTGATTAAAAGCTTTCTCTTTCGACCGCCAAACCTTTCAGAGGAGCATTTGCAACCGTTGGGCACCATTTCTGAGTCAATTGCCGAAAGTCAGATTTTTGATGAAATTTTGACCCCGGGGCTTAGGGATATTTTCAAAAAAATATTTTTCTGCCGGTTAAGTTGTCGAGGGCTGATTTCTTTTCCTGTGATAAAAAGACACCTGTTTCGACCGCCAAACCTTTCAGAGGATCATTTGCAACCGTTTTGCACCAGTTTTGAGTCAATTGCCGAAAGTCAGATTTTTGATGAAATTGTGACCCCGGGGCTTAGGGATTTTTTCAAAAAAATATTTTTCTGCCTGTTAAGTTGTCGAGGGCTGATTTCTTTTCCTGTGATAAAAAGACACCTGTTTCGACCGCCAAACCTTTCAGAGGAGCATTTGCAACCATTTTGCACCAGTTTTGAGTCAATTTCCAAAAGTCAGGTTTTTGATGAAATTGTGACCCCGGGGCTTAGGGATTTTTTCAAAAAAATATTTTTCTGCCGGTTAAGTTGTCGAGGGCTGATTTCTTGTCCTGTGATAAAAATCCTTCTGTTTCGACCGCCAAACCTTTCAGAGGACCATTTGCAACCGTTTTGCACCAGTTTTGAGTCAATTGCCGAAAGTCAGATTTTTGATGAAATTGTGACCCCGGGGCTTAGGGATTTTTTCAAAATATATTTTTCTGCCGGTTAAGTTGTCGAGGGCTGATTTCTTATCTTGTGATAAAAAGCCTTCTGTTTCGACCGCCAAACCTTTCAGAGGAGCATTTGCAACCATTGGTCACCATTTCTGAGTCAATTGCCGAAAGTCAGATTTTTGATGAAATTGTGACCCCGGGGCTTAGGGATATTTTCAAAAAAATATTTTTCTGCCGGTTAAGTTGTCGAGGGCTGATTTCTTGTCCTGTGATAAAAAGCCTTCTGTTTCGACCGCCAAACCTTTCAGAGGAGCATTTGCAACCGTTGGGCACCATTTATGAATCAATTGCCGAAATTCAGAGTTTTGATGAAATTGTGACCCCGGGGCTTAGGGATTTTTTCAAAAAAATATTTTTCTGCCGGTTAAGTTGTCGAGGGCTGATTTCTTGTCCTTTGATAAAAATCCTTCTGTTTCGACCGCCAAACCTTTCAGAGGACCATTTGCAACCGTTTTGCACCAGTTTTGAGTCAATTGCCGAAAGTCAGATTTTTGATGAAATTGTGACCCCGGGGCTTAGGGATTTTTTCAAAATATATTTTTCTGCCGGTTAAATTGTCGAGGGCTGATTTCTGGTCTTGTGATAAAAAGCTTTCTCTTTCGACTGCCAAACCTTTCAGAGGAGCATTTGCAACCGTTGGGCACCATTTCTGAGTCAATTGCCGAAAGTCAGATTTTTGATGAAATTGTGACCCCGGGGCTTAGGGATTTTTTCAAAATATATTTTTCTGCCGGTTAAGTTGTCGAGGGCTGATTTCTTGTCCTGTGATAAAAATCCTTCTGTTTCGACCGCCAAACCTTTGAGAGGACCATTTGCAACCGTTTTGCACCAGTTTTGAGTCAATTGCCGAAAGTCAGATTTTTGATGAAATTGTGACCCCGGGGCTTAGGGATTTTTTCAAAATATATTTTTCTGCCGGTTAAGTTGTCGAGGGCTGATTTCTTATCTTGTGATAAAAAGCCTTCTGTTTCGACCGCCAAACCTTTCAGAGGAGCATTTGCAACCATTGGTCACCATTTCTGAGTCAATTGCCGAAAGTCAGATTTTTGATGAAATTGTGACCCCGGGGCTTAGGGATATTTTCAAAAAAATATTTTTCTGCCGGTTAAGTTGTCGAGGGCTGATTTCTTGTCCTGTGATAAAAAGCCTTCTGTTTCGACCGCCAAACCTTTCAGAGGAGCATTTGCAACCGTTGGGCACCATTTATGAATCAATTGCCGAAATTCAGAGTTTTGATGAAATTGTGACCCCGGGGCTTAGGGATTTTTTCAAAAAAATATTTTTCTGCCGGTTAAGTTGTCGAGGGCTGATTTCTTGTCCTTTGATAAAAATCCTTCTGTTTCGACCGCCAAACCTTTCAGAGGACCATTTGCAACCGTTTTGCACCAGTTTTGAGTCAATTGCCGAAAGTCAGATTTTTGATGAAATTGTGACCCCGGGGCTTAGGGATTTTTTCAAAATATATTTTTCTGCCGGTTAAATTGTCGAGGCCTGATTTCTGGTCTTGTGATAAAAAGCTTTCTCTTTCGACTGCCAAACCTTTCAGAGGAGCATTTGCAACCGTTGGGCACCATTTCTGAGTCAATTGCCGAAAGTCAGATTTTTGATGAAATTGTGACCCCGGGGCTTAGGGATTTTTTCAAAATATATTTTTCTGCCGGTTAAGTTGTCGAGGGCTGATTTCTTATCTTGTGATAAAAAGCCTTCTGTTTCGACCGCCAAACCTTTCAGAGGAGCATTTGCAACCGTTGGGCACCATTTCTGAGTCAATTTCCAAAAGTCAGGTTTTTGATGAAATTGTGACCCCGGGGCTTAGGGATTTTTTCAAAATATATTTTTCTGCCGGTTAACTTGTCGAGGGCTGATTTCTTGTCTTGTGATAAAAAGCTTTCTCTTTCGACCGCCAAACCTTTCAGAGGAGCATTTGCAACCGTTGGGCACCATTTCTGAGTCAATTACCGAAAGTCAGATTTTTGATGAAATTTTGACCCGGCGGCTTAGGGATATTTTCAAAAAAATATTTTTCTGCCGGTTAAGTTGTCGAGGGCTGATTTCTTTTCCTATGATAAAAAGACACCTGTTTCGACCGCCAAACCTTTCACAGGAGCATTTGCAACCATTTTGCACCAGTTTTGAGTCAATTGCCGAAAGTCAGATTTTTGATGAAATTGTGACCCCAGGGCTTAGGGATTTTTTCAAAATATATTTTTCTGCCGGTTAAGTTGTCAAGGGCTGATTTCTTTTCCTGTGATAAAAAGACACCTGTTTCGACCGCCAAACCTTTCAGAGGAGCATTTGCAACCGTTGGGCAACATTTCTGAGTCAATTTCCAAAAGTCAGGTTTTTGATGAAATTGTGACCCCGGGGCTTAGGGATTTTTTCAAAAATATCTTTTTCTGCCGGTTAAGTTGTCGAGGGCTGATTTCTTTTCCTGTGATAAAAAGACACCTGTTTCGACCGCCAAACCTTTCAGAGGAGCATTTGCAACCGTTTTGCACCAGTTTTGAGTCAATTGCCGAAAGTCAGATTTTTGATGAAATTGTGACCCCGGGGCTTAGGGATTTTTTCAAAAAAATATTTTTCTGCCGGTTAAGTTGTCGAGGGCTGATTTCTTTTCCTGTGATAAAAAGACACCTGTTTCGACCGCCAAACCTTTCAGAGGAGCATTTGCAACCGTTGGGCACCATTTCTGAGTCAATTGCCAAAAGTCAGGTTTTTGATGAAATTGTGACCCCGGGGCTTAGGGATTTTTTCAAAATATATTTTTCTGCCGGTTAAGTTGTCGAGGGCTGATTTCTTATCTTGTGATAAAAAGCCTTCTGTTTCGACCGCCAAACCTTTCAGAGGAGTATTTCCAACCGTTGGGCACCATTTATGAATCAATTGCCGAAAGTCAGAGTTTTGATGAAATTGTGACCCCGGGGCTTAGGGATTTTTTCAAAAAAATATTTTTCTGCCGGTTAAGTTGTCGAGGGCTGATTTCTTGTCCTGTGATAAAAATCCTTCTGTTTCGACCGCCAAACCTTTCAGAGGACCATTTGCAACCGTTTTGCACCAGTTTTGAGTCAATTGCCGAAAGTCAGATTTTTGATGAAATTGTGACCCCGGGGCTTAGGGATTTTTTCAAAATATATTTTTCTGCCGGTTAAGTTGTCGAGGGCTGATTTCTTATCTTGTGATAAAAAGCCTTCTGTTTCGACCGCCAAACCTTTCAGAGGAGCATTTGCAACCATTGGTCACCATTTCTGAGTCAATTGCCGAAAGTCAGATTTTTGATGAAATTGTGACCCCGGGGCTTAGGGATATTTTCAAAAAAATCTTTTTCTACCAGTTAAGTTGTCGAGGGCTGATTTCTTGTCCTGTGATAAAAAGCCTTCTGTTTCGACCGCCAAACCTTTCAGAGGAGCATTTGCAACCGTTGGGCACCATTTTTGAGTCAATTGCCGAAAGTCAGAGTTTTGATGAAATTGTGACCTCCGGGGCTTAGGGATTTTTTCAAAAAAATATTTTACTGCCGGTTAAGTTGTCGAGGGCTGATTTCTTTTCCTGTGATAAAAAGACACCTGTTTCGACCGCCAAACCTTTCAGAGGAGCATTTGCAACCGTTTTGCACCAGTTTTGAGTCAATTGCCGAAAGTCAGATTTTTGATGAAATTGTGACCCCGGGGCTTAGGGATTTTTTCAAAAAAATATTTTTCTGCCGGTTAAGTTGTCGAGGGCTGATTTCTTGTCCTGTGATAAAAAGCCTTCTGTTTCGACCGCCAAACCTTTCAGAGGAGCATTTGCAACCGTTGGGCACCATTTTTGAATTAATTCCCGAAAGTCAGATTTTTGATGAAATTGTGACCCCGGGGCGTAGGGATTTTTTCAAAATATATTTTTCTGCCGGTTAAGTTGTCGAGGGCTGATTTCTTATCTTGTGATAAAAAGCCTTCTGTTTCGACCGCCAAACCTTTCAGAGGAGTATTTCCAACCGTTGGGCACCATTTATGAATCAATTGCCGAAAGTCAGAGTTTTGATGAAATTGTGACCCCGGGGCTTAGGGATTTTTTCAAAAAAATATTTTTCTGCCGGTTAAGTTGTCGAGGGCTGATTTCTTGTCCTGTGATAAAAATCCTTCTGTTTCGACCGCCAAACCTTTCAGAGGAGCATTTGCAACCGTTTTGCACCAGTTTTGAGTCAATTGCCGAAAGTCAGATTTTTGATGAAATTGTGACCCCGGGGCTTAGGGATTTTTTCAAAATATATTTTTCTGCCGGTTAAGTTGTCGAGGGCTGATTTCTTATCTTGTGATAAAAAGCCTTCTGTTTCGACCGCCAAACCTTTCAGAGGAGCATTTGCAACCATTGGTCACCATTTCTGAGTCAATTGCCGAAAGTCAGATTTTTGATAAAATTGTGACCCCGGGGCTTAGGGATATTTTCAAAAAAATCTTTTTCTACCAGTTAAGTTGTCGAGGGCTGATTTCTTGTCCTGTGATAAAAAGCCTTCTGTTTCGACCGCCAAACCTTTCAGAGGAGCATTTGCAACCGTTGGGCACCATTTTTGAGTCAATTGCCGAAAGTCAGAGTTTTGATGAAATTGTGACCTCCGGGGCTTAGGGATTTTTTCAAAAAAATATTTTACTGCCGGTTAAGTTGTCGAGGGCTGATTTCTTTTCCTGTGATAAAAAGACACCTGTTTCGACCGCCAAACCTTTCCGAGGAGCATTTGCAACCATTTTGCACCAGTTTTGAGTCAATTGCCGAAATTCAGATTTTTGATGAAATTGTGACCCCAGGGCTTAGGGATTTTTTCAAAATATATTTTTCTGCCGGTTAAGTTGTCGAGGGCTGATTTCTTATCTTGTGCTAAAAAGCCTTCTCTTTCGACCGCCAAACCTTTCAGAGGAGCATTTGCAACCGTTGGGCACCATTTCTGAGTCAATTGCCGAAAGTCAGATTTTTGATGAAATTGTGACCCCGGGGCTTAGGGATTTTTTCAAAATATATTTTTCTGCCGGTTAAGTTGTCGAGGGCTGATTTCTTATCTTGTGATAAAAAGCCTTCTCTTTCGACCGCCAAACCTTTCAGAGGAGCATTTGCAACCGTTGGGCACCATTTCTGAGTCAATTTCCAAAAGTCAGGTTTTTGATGAAATTGTGAACCCGTGGCTTAGGGATTTTTTCAAAAATATCTTTTTCTGCTGGTTAAGTTGTCGAGGGCTGAATTCTTGTCCTGTGATAAAAATCCTTCTGTTTATACCGCCGACCCCTTCTAGGGAGCATTTGCAACCGTATTGCACCAGTTTTGAGTCAATTGCCGAAAGTCAGATTTTTGATGAAATTGTGACCCCGGGGCTTAGGGATTTTTTCAAAAAAATATTTTTCTGCCGGTTAAGTTGTCGAGGGCTGATTTCTTATCCTGTGATAAAAAGCCTTCTGTTTCGACCGCCAAACCTTTCAGAGGAGCATTTGCAACCGTTGGGCACCATTTATGAATCAATTGCCGAAAGTCAGAGTTTTGATGAAATTGTGACCCCGGGGCTTAGGGATTTTTTCAAAATATATTTTTCTGCCGGTTAAGTTGTCGAGGGCTGATTTCTTATCTTGTGATAAAAAGCCTTCTCTTTCGACCGCCAAACCTTTCAGAGGAGCATTTGCAACCGTTGGGCACCATTTCTGAGTCAATTTCCAAAAGTCAGGTTTTTGATGAAATTGTGAACCCGTGGCTTAGGGATTTTTTCAAAAATATCTTTTTCTGCTGGTTAAGTTGTCGAGGGCTGAATTCTTGTCCTGTGATAAAAATCCTTCTGTTTATACCGCCGACCCCTTCTAGGGAGCATTTGCAACCGTATTGCACCAGTTTTGAGTCAATTGCCGAAAGTCAGAGTTTTGATGAAATTGTGACCTCCGGGGCTTAGGGATTCTTTCAAAAAAATATTTTACTGCCGGTTAAGTTGTCGAGGGCTGATTTCTTTTCCTGTGATAAAAAGACACCTGTTTCGACCGCCAAACCTTTCCGAGGAGCATTTGCAACCATTTTGCACCAGTTTTGAGTCAATTGCCGAAAGTCAGATTTTTGATGAAATTGTGACCCCAGGGCTTAGGGATTTTTTCAAAATATATTTTTCTGCCGGTTAAGTTGTCGAGGGCTGATTTCTTATCTTGTGCTAAAAAGCCTTCTCTTTCGACCGCCAAACCTTTCAGAGGAGCATTTGCAACCGTTGGGCACCATTTCTGAGTCAATTGCCGAAAGTCAGATTTTTGATGAAATCGTGACCCCGGGGCTTAGGGATTTTTTCAAAATATATTTTTCTGCCGGTTAAGTTGTCGAGGGCTGATTTCTTATCTTGTGATAAAAAGCCTTCTCTTTCGACCACCAAACCTTTCAGAGGAGCATTTGCAACCGTTGGGCACCATTTCTGAGTCAATTTCCAAAAGTCAGGTTTTTGATGAAATTGTGAACCCGTGGCTTAGGGATTTTTTCAAAAATATCTTTTTCTGCTGGTTAAGTTGTCGAGGGCTGAATTCTTGTCCTGTGATAAAAATCCTTCTGTTTATACCGCCGACCCCTTCTAGGGAGCATTTGCAACCGTATTGCACCAGTTTTGAGTCAATTGCCGAAAGTCAGATTTTTGATGAAATTGTGACCCCGGGGCTTAGGGATTTTTTCAAAAAAATATTTTTCTGCCGGTTAAGTTGTCGAGGGCTGATTTCTTGTCCTGTGATAAAAAGCCTTCTGTTTCGACCGCCAAACCTTTCAGAGGAGCATTTGCAACCGTTGGGCACCATTTATGAATCAATTGCCGAAAGTCAGAGTTTTGATGAAATTGTGACCCCGGGGCTTTAGGGATTTTTTCAAAAAAATATTTTTCTGCCGGTTAAGTTGTCGAGGGCTGATTTCTTTTCCTGTGATAAAAAGACACCTGTTTCGACCGCCAAACCTTTCAGAGGAGCATTTGCAACCATTTTGCACCAGTTTTGAGTCAATTGCCGAAAGTCAGATTTTTGATGAAATTGTGACCCCGGGGCTTAGGGATTTTTTCAAAATATATTTTTCTACCTGTTAAGTTGTCGAGGGCTGATTTCTTATCTTGTGATAAAAATCCTTCTGTTTCGAACGCCAAACCTTTCAGAGGAGCATCTGCAACCGTTGGGCACCATTTCTGAGTCAATTGCCGAAAGTCAGATTTTTGATGAAATTGTGACCCCGGGGCTTATGGGTTTTTTCAAAAAGATATTTTTCTGCCGGTTAAGTTGTCGAGGGCTGATTTCTTGTCCTGTGATAAAAAGCCTTCTGTTTCGACCGCCAAACCTTTCAGAGGAGCATTTGCAACCGTTGGGCACCATTATTGAGTCAATTGCCAAAAGTCAGATTTTTGATGAAATTGTGACCCCGGGGCTTAGGGATTTTTTCAAAATATATTTTTCTGCCGGTTAAGTTGTCGAGGGCTGATTTCTTTTCCTGTGATAAAAAGACACCTGTTTCGACCGCCAAACCTTTCAGAGGAGCATTTGCAACCGTTTTGCACCAGTTTTGAGTCAATTGCCGAAAGTCAGATTTTTGATGAAATTGTGACCCCGGGGCTTAGGGATTTTTTCAAAAAAATATTTTTCTGCCGGTTAAGTTGTCGAGGGCTGATTTCTTTTCCTGTGATAAAAAGACACCTGTTTCGACCGCCAAACCTTTCAGAGGAGCATTTGCAACCGTTGGGCACCATTTCTGAGTCAATTGCCAAAAGTCAGGTTTTTGATGAAATTGTGACCCCGGGGCTTAGGGATTTTTTCAAAATATATTTTTCTGCCGGTTAAGTTGTCGAGGGCTGATTTCTTATCTTGTGATAAAAAGCCTTCTGTTTCGACCGCCAAACCTTTCAGAGGAGTATTTCCAACCGTTGGGCACCATTTATGAATCAATTGCCGAAAGTCAGAGTTTTGATGAAATTGTGACCCCGGGGCTTAGGGATTTTTTCAAAAAAATATTTTTCTGCCGGTTAAGTTGTCGAGGGCTGATTTCTTGTCCTGTGATAAAAATCCTTCTGTTTCGACCGCCAAACCTTTCAGAGGACCATTTGCAACCGTTTTGCACCAGTTTTGAGTCAATTGCCGAAAGTCAGATTTTTGATGAAATTGTGACCCCGGGGCTTAGGGATTTTTTCAAAATATATTTTTCTGCCGGTTAAGTTGTCGAGGGCTGATTTCTTATCTTGTGATAAAAAGCCTTCTGTTTCGACCGCCAAACCTTTCAGAGGAGCATTTGCAACCATTGGTCACCATTTCTGAGTCAATTGCCGAAAGTCAGATTTTTGATGAAATTGTGACCCCGGGGCTTAGGGATATTTTCAAAAAAATCTTTTTCTACCAGTTAAGTTGTCGAGGGCTGATTTCTTGTCCTGTGATAAAAAGCCTTCTGTTTCGACCGCCAAACCTTTCAGAGGAGCATTTGCAACCGTTGGGCACCATTTTTGAGTCAATTGCCGAAAGTCAGAGTTTTGATGAAATTGTGACCTCCGGGGCTTAGGGATTTTTTCAAAAAAATATTTTACTGCCGGTTAAGTTGTCGAGGGCTGATTTCTTTTCCTGTGATAAAAAGACACCTGTTTCGACCGCCAAACCTTTCAGAGGAGCATTTGCAACCGTTTTGCACCAGTTTTGAGTCAATTGCCGAAAGTCAGATTTTTGATGAAATTGTGACCCCGGGGCTTAGGGATTTTTTCAAAAAAATATTTTTCTGCCGGTTAAGTTGTCGAGGGCTGATTTCTTGTCCTGTGATAAAAAGCCTTCTGTTTCGACCGCCAAACCTTTCAGAGGAGCATTTGCAACCGTTGGGCACCATTTTTGAATTAATTCCCGAAAGTCAGATTTTTGATGAAATTGTGACCCCGGGGCGTAGGGATTTTTTCAAAATATATTTTTCTGCCGGTTAAGTTGTCGAGGGCTGATTTCTTATCTTGTGATAAAAAGCCTTCTGTTTCGACCGCCAAACCTTTCAGAGGAGTATTTCCAACCGTTGGGCACCATTTATGAATCAATTGCCGAAAGTCAGAGTTTTGATGAAATTGTGACCCCGGGGCTTAGGGATTTTTTCAAAAAAATATTTTTCTGCCGGTTAAGTTGTCGAGGGCTGATTTCTTGTCCTGTGATAAAAATCCTTCTGTTTCGACCGCCAAACCTTTCAGAGGACCATTTGCAACCGTTTTGCACCAGTTTTGAGTCAATTGCCGAAAGTCAGATTTTTGATGAAATTGTGACCCCGGGGCTTAGGGATTTTTTCAAAATATATTTTTCTGCCGGTTAAGTTGTCGAGGGCTGATTTCTTATCTTGTGATAAAAAGCCTTCTGTTTCGACCGCCAAACCTTTCAGAGGAGCATTTGCAACCATTGGTCACCATTTCTGAGTCAATTGCCGAAAGTCAGATTTTTGATGAAATTGTGACCCCGGGGCTTAGGGATATTTTCAAAAAAATCTTTTTCTACCAGTTAAGTTGTCGAGGGCTGATTTCTTGTCCTGTGATAAAAAGCCTTCTGTTTCGACCGCCAAACCTTTCAGAGGAGCATTTGCAACCGTTGGGCACCATTTTTGAGTCAATTGCCGAAAGTCAGAGTTTTGATGAAATTGTGACCTCCGGGGCTTAGGGATTTTTTCAAAAAAATATTTTACTGCCGGTTAAGTTGTCGAGGGCTGATTTCTTTTCCTGTGATAAAAAGACACCTGTTTCGACCGCCAAACCTTTCCGAGGAGCATTTGCAACCATTTTGCACCAGTTTTGAGTCAATTGCCGAAATTCAGATTTTTGATGAAATTGTGACCCCAGGGCTTAGGGATTTTTTCAAAATATATTTTTCTGCCGGTTAAGTTGTCGAGGGCTGATTTCTTATCTTGTGCTAAAAAGCCTTCTCTTTCGACCGCCAAACCTTTCAGAGGAGCATTTGCAACCGTTGGGCACCATTTCTGAGTCAATTGCCGAAAGTCAGATTTTTGATGAAATTGTGACCCCGGGGCTTAGGGATTTTTTCAAAATATATTTTTCTGCCGGTTAAGTTGTCGAGGGCTGATTTCTTATCTTGTGATAAAAAGCCTTCTCTTTCGACCGCCAAACCTTTCAGAGGAGCATTTGCAACCGTTGGGCACCATTTCTGAGTCAATTTCCAAAAGTCAGGTTTTTGATGAAATTGTGAACCCGTGGCTTAGGGATTTTTTCAAAAATATCTTTTTCTGCTGGTTAAGTTGTCGAGGGCTGAATTCTTGTCCTGTGATAAAAATCCTTCTGTTTATACCGCCGACCCCTTCTAGGGAGCATTTGCAACCGTATTGCACCAGTTTTGAGTCAATTGCCGAAAGTCAGATTTTTGATGAAATTGTGACCCCGGGGCTTAGGGATTTTTTCAAAAAAATATTTTTCTGCCGGTTAAGTTGTCGAGGGCTGATTTCTTATCCTGTGATAAAAAGCCTTCTGTTTCGACCGCCAAACCTTTCAGAGGAGCATTTGCAACCGTTGGGCACCATTTATGAATCAATTGCCGAAAGTCAGAGTTTTGATGAAATTGTGACCCCGGGGCTTAGGGATTTTTTCAAAATATATTTTTCTGCCGGTTAAGTTGTCGAGGGCTGATTTCTTATCTTGTGATAAAAAGCCTTCTCTTTCGACCGCCAAACCTTTCAGAGGAGCATTTGCAACCGTTGGGCACCATTTCTGAGTCAATTTCCAAAAGTCAGGTTTTTGATGAAATTGTGAACCCGTGGCTTAGGGATTTTTTCAAAAATATCTTTTTCTGCTGGTTAAGTTGTCGAGGGCTGAATTCTTGTCCTGTGATAAAAATCCTTCTGTTTATACCGCCGACCCCTTCTAGGGAGCATTTGCAACCGTATTGCACCAGTTTTGAGTCAATTGCCGAAAGTCAGAGTTTTGATGAAATTGTGACCTCCGGGGCTTAGGGATTCTTTCAAAAAAATATTTTACTGCCGGTTAAGTTGTCGAGGGCTGATTTCTTTTCCTGTGATAAAAAGACACCTGTTTCGACCGCCAAACCTTTCCGAGGAGCATTTGCAACCATTTTGCACCAGTTTTGAGTCAATTGCCGAAAGTCAGATTTTTGATGAAATTGTGACCCCAGGGCTTAGGGATTTTTTCAAAATATATTTTTCTGCCGGTTAAGTTGTCGAGGGCTGATTTCTTATCTTGTGCTAAAAAGCCTTCTCTTTCGACCGCCAAACCTTTCAGAGGAGCATTTGCAACCGTTGGGCACCATTTCTGAGTCAATTGCCGAAAGTCAGATTTTTGATGAAATCGTGACCCCGGGGCTTAGGGATTTTTTCAAAATATATTTTTCTGCCGGTTAAGTTGTCGAGGGCTGATTTCTTATCTTGTGATAAAAAGCCTTCTCTTTCGACCACCAAACCTTTCAGAGGAGCATTTGCAACCGTTGGGCACCATTTCTGAGTCAATTTCCAAAAGTCAGGTTTTTGATGAAATTGTGAACCCGTGGCTTAGGGATTTTTTCAAAAATATCTTTTTCTGCTGGTTAAGTTGTCGAGGGCTGAATTCTTGTCCTGTGATAAAAATCCTTCTGTTTATACCGCCGACCCCTTCTAGGGAGCATTTGCAACCGTATTGCACCAGTTTTGAGTCAATTGCCGAAAGTCAGATTTTTGATGAAATTGTGACCCCGGGGCTTAGGGATTTTTTCAAAAAAATATTTTTCTGCCGGTTAAGTTGTCGAGGGCTGATTTCTTGTCCTGTGATAAAAAGCCTTCTGTTTCGACCGCCAAACCTTTCAGAGGAGCATTTGCAACCGTTGGGCACCATTTATGAATCAATTGCCGAAAGTCAGAGTTTTGATGAAATTGTGACCCCGGGGCTTTAGGGATTTTTTCAAAAAAATATTTTTCTGCCGGTTAAGTTGTCGAGGGCTGATTTCTTTTCCTGTGATAAAAAGACACCTGTTTCGACCGCCAAACCTTTCAGAGGAGCATTTGCAACCATTTTGCACCAGTTTTGAGTCAATTGCCGAAAGTCAGATTTTTGATGAAATTGTGACCCCGGGGCTTAGGGATTTTTTCAAAATATATTTTTCTACCTGTTAAGTTGTCGAGGGCTGATTTCTTATCTTGTGATAAAAATCCTTCTGTTTCGAACGCCAAACCTTTCAGAGGAGCATCTGCAACCGTTGGGCACCATTTCTGAGTCAATTGCCGAAAGTCAGATTTTTGATGAAATTGTGACCCCGGGGCTTATGGGTTTTTTCAAAAAGATATTTTTCTGCCGGTTAAGTTGTCGAGGGCTGATTTCTTGTCCTGTGATAAAAAGCCTTCTGTTTCGACCGCCAAACCTTTCAGAGGAGCATTTGCAACCGTTGGGCACCATTATTGAGTCAATTGCCAAAAGTCAGATTTTTGATGAAATTGTGACCCCGGGGCTTAGGGATTTTTTCAAAATATATTTTTCTGCCGGTTAAGTTGTCGAGGGCTGATTTCTTATCTTGTGATAAAAAGCCTTCTGTTTCGACCGCCAAACCTTTCAGAGGAGCATTTGTAACCGTTGGGCACCATTTCTGAGTCAATTGCTGAAACTCAGATTTTTGATGAAATTTTGACCCCGGGGCTTAGGGATATTTTCAAAAAAATATTTTTCTGCCGGTTAAGTTGTCGAGGGCTGATTTCTTGTCCTGTAATAAAAAGCCTTCTCTTTCGATGAACAAACCTTTCAGAGGAGCATTTGCAACCGTTTTGCACCAGTTTTGAGTCAATTTCCAAAAGTCAGGTTTTTGATGAAATTGTGACCCCGGGAGGACTCCCCTGTATGTGAGTGTCTGAGGGCCCTGCTCCTTCCTGCCACTCACCATCTGGCCTGGGGCGGGGCCTGAAGCCTCATAAGGACTGCTGCGCTCTGCTGCCCAGGAGGACTCTCCTGCGTGTGGGTGTCTGAGGGCCCTGCTCCTTCTTGCCACTCACCATCTGGCCTGGGGTGGGGCCTGAAGCCTCACAGGGACTGCTGCGCTCTGCTGCCCAGGAGGACTCTCCTGTATGTGAGTGTCTGAGGGCCCTGCTCCTTCCTGCCACTCACCATCTGGCCTGGGGCGGGGCCTGAAGCCTCATAAGGACTGCTGCGCTCTGCTGCCCAGGAGGACTCTCCTGTATGTGAGTGTCTGAGGGCCCTGCTCCTTCCTGCCACTCACCATCTGGCCTGGGGCGGGGCCTGAAGCCTCATAAGGACTGCTGCGCTCTGCTGCCCAGGAGGACTCTCCTGTATGTGAGTGTCTGAGGGCCCTGCTCCTTCCTGCCACTCACCATCTGGCCTGGGGTGGGGCCTGAAGCCTCACAGGGACTGCTGCGCTCTGCTGCCCAGGAGGACTCTCCTGTGTGGGTGTCTGAGGGCCCTGCTCCTTCCTGCCACTCACCATCTGGCCTGGGGTGGGGCCTGAAGCCTCACAGGGACTGCTGCGCTCTGCTGCCCAGGAGGACTCTCCTGCGTGTGGGTGTCTGAGGGCCCTGCTCCTTCTTGCCACTCACCATCTGGCCTGGGGTGGGGCCTGAAGCCTCACAGGGACTGCTGCGCTCTGCTGCCCAGGAGGACTCTCCTGTGTGGGTGTCTGAGGGCCCTGCTCCTTCCTGCCACTCACCATCTGGCCTGGGGCGGGGCCTGAAGCCT
Organism: Podarcis cretensis; assembly: GCF_951804945.1. Classification (NCBI taxonomy): domain Eukaryota; kingdom Metazoa; phylum Chordata; class Lepidosauria; order Squamata; family Lacertidae; genus Podarcis; species Podarcis cretensis. Next base: position 50,571,287 of record NC_137181.1, read on the forward strand.
CATAAGGACTGCTGCGCTCTGCTGCCCAGGAGGACTCTCCTGTGTGGGTGTCTGAGGGCCCTGCTCCTTCTTGCCACTCACCATCTGGCCTGGGGCGGGGCCTGACGGGCCTCACTAGGACACTTGCTGTTACTGCTGGAGGGGTGCAGAGTGCTTTTAAAATGTTTTAAAAATTTTATTTTGAATTTTTTGTATGTGGGGTGGGGTGGGGTGGGGTGGATGTTTATTGGGCCTGGGAATTTGTTTGATTTTATGTTTTTGTAATTTTTATAATTGTTATTGTTTTTTGTTTGTATTGTTTTATTTGTGTTGTTGCTTTTTTGTTGTTGTTTTTTAAAGGGGTTATTTTGTTCTTAAGGGGAGGGGTCAGGGCTGCCGGGGAGTGGGCCCCAGCCCACAAAATGGCTGGGGCATGTTCCACAGGGGGGGATGCACTGGGACAACCGATCTCAGTGATCACGGGTAGGAGGAGGAGTTACGCTAAGACCAGACCATGTCATTACAGAGGAGGCAGGTTTAGTCGTTGTCTGAGGACTATCCCTGCCTCCGGGTCTGGTCCTGACCGGATGAATACTAGAATCAGCAAGGGATACCCACATGACCTGAAAGTGTTGCTGTGCAATGCCAGGTCAATGATTCATAAGACCACTGCCATCCATGACTTGATCATGGATGGAGGACTTGACCTGGCATGTGTAACAGAGACTTGGTTGGATGAAGCAGATGGGCCTGTCCTTGCCGCTGCTTGTCCACCAGGTTTCTCTTACGCACAGCAACCCAGGTCATGTGGGCGGGGAGGGGGGGTTGCAGTGATTTTTAGGAAGTCATTAGTTTGCACCAGGCGTCCTATTGGGAAGACCCAGTTTTCTGAGTGCATGTTCTGGAAGTTGGGCAATAGGGGCAGTACAGGATTCCTTTTGGTGTACCGACCTCCCCGCTGCACCAAGGATTCCCTGCCCGAGCTGCTTCAGGTCGTGGCGGATGTTCTCCTGGAGACACCTAGCTTGGTCGTCCTAGGGGATTTTAACATCCATGCCGACACGACCTTACAAGGGGCCGCTCGGGACTTCGTGGAAAGCATGGCCTCCATGGGGCTGTCCCTAAATAAGTCTGGCCCAACCCATAGCCGCGGACATGCCTTGGACCTGGTGTTTACCTCTACGGATGTTGGTGATCTGACACTAAGTAAAAGTGAAACGAAAGAAGTGCCATGGTCAGATCACTTCCTGGTGCAACTGGACTTCTCTGCAACCCATCCCCTCTGCAGGGAGGTGGGACCGATTCGGATGGTCCGCCCCCGCCACTTAATGGATCCAAATGGTTTCCAGAGAGTGGTAGGGGATGCTTTATCCCATGTTGATGGCCTTTCAGCCGATTCCCTGGTGGCCCGCTGGAATGCGGAATTAACCAGGGCTATTGACTGTTTGGCTCCGAAGCGCCCTCTCCGATTGCATGGAGCCCGGAGAGCCCCGTGGTTTTCCACGGATCTGAGGGCAATGAAACAATCGTTGAGACGGCTAGAGCGCCGGTGGCGGATAACCCATTCTGAATCTGACCGGACACAGGTTAGAGCTCAACGTCGAGCCTACCAAGTGGCGATAGCGACGGCGAAGAAGACTTTCTTCACCGCCTCTATTGCATCTGCAGAAAACAGCAGCAGGAGACTCTTTCAGGTGGTTCACAATTTAGCGGAACCACCTGTAACATCGGGGCCCAGTACGGGCCACATGTTCTCCTGCAATGATTTTGCAAATTTTTTTGCAGATAAAATCGCTCAGATTCGGGAAGAAGTAGACTCCACCGTGGGAGCAGGGCCGGGGCGGGAGAGTGCTAGAGTCCTGTCTGGTCAAGTTGTGTGGGATCAATTCCAAGCTGTTACCTCCGAGGATGTGGACAGGCTGCTCGGACGAGTGAAGTCAACCACCTGTCTCCTGGATCCTTGCCCATCCTGGCTTATAAAAGCTAGCCGGGAAGGACTGGGCGATGGGCTTCGTGGGGTGGTGAATGCTTCCCTCCGTGAGGGAGCCTTCCCAGACCCGCTGAAAGAGGCGGTTATTAAACCGCTTCTTAAAAAACCATCTTTAGATGCGGCCACGATGGCCAACTATCGCCCAATCTCAAATCTTCCATTCTTGGGCAAGGTGATTGAGCGAGTGGTTGCTGAACAACTCCAGGCACGCCTGGAAGAAGCGGACCATTTGGATCCCTTCCAGTCGGGATTCAGGCCTCATCATGGGACTGAAACTGCCTTGGTCGCACTGGTTGATGACCTCCGGCGGGCTAGGGACAAAGGTGAGAGCTGTTTCCTAGTTCTGCTGGATCTCTCAGCGGCGTTTGATACCATCGACCATGACATCCTTCTGGACCGTCTTGAGGGGCTGGGAGCTGGGGGCACTGTCATACAGTGGTTCCGCTCCTTCCTCCTGGGCCGTGTTCAGAAAGTGGTGGTGGGGGATGAGTGTTCAGACCCCTGGGCTCTCACTTGTGGGGTGCCTCAGGGTTCTGTCCTCTCCCCCATGCTTTTCAACATCTACATGCAGCCGCTGGGAGGGATCATCAGGAGGTTTGGGCTGGGTGTTCATCAGTATGCAGATGATACCCAGCTCTACCTCTCTTTTAAATCAGAACCAGTGAAGGCGGTGAAGGTCCTGTGTGAGTGCCTGGAGGCGGTTGGAGGATGGATGGCGGCTAACAGATTGAGGTTGAATCCTGACAAGACAGAAGTACTGTTTTTGGGGGACAGGAGGCGGGCAGGTGTGGAGGATTCCCTGGTCCTGAATGGGGTAACTGTGCCCCTGAAGGACCAGGTGCGCAGCCTGGGAGTCATTTTGGACTCACAGCTGTCCATGGAGGCACAGGTCAAATCTGTATCCAGGGCAGCTGTTTACCAGCTCCATCTGGTACGTAGGCTGAGACCCTATCTGCCTGCGGACTGTCTCGCCAGAGTGGTACATGCTCTGGTTATCTCCCGCTTGGACTACTGCAATGCGCTCTACGTGGGGCTACCTTTGAAGGTGACCCGGAAACTACAACTAATCCAGAATGCGGCAGCTAGACTGGTGACTGGGAGCGGCCGCCGAGACCATATAACACCGGTCTTGAAAGACCTACATTGGCTCCCAGTACGTTTCCGAGCACAATTCAAAGTGTTGGTGCTGACCTTTAAAGCCCTAAATGGCCTCGGTCCAGTATATCTGAAGGAGCGTCTCCTCCCCCATCGGTCTGCCCGGACACTGAGGTCCAGCTCCGAGGGCCTTCTGGTGGTTCCCTCCCGGCGAGAAGCAAAGCTACAGGGAACCAGGCAGAGGGCCTTCTCGGTGGTGGCGCCCGCCCTGTGGAATGCCCTCCCATCGGATGTCAAGGCGATGGACAACTACCTGACATTCAGAAAACATCTGAAGGCAGCCCTGTTCAGGGAAGTTTTTAATATGTGATCCCGGGGCTTAGGGATTTTTTCAAAATATATTTTTCTGCCGGTTAAGTTGTCGAGGGCTGATTTCTTATCTTGTGATAAAAAGACACCTGTTTCGACCGCCAAACCTTTCAGAGGACCATTTGCAACCGTTTTGCACCAGTTTTGAGTCAATTGCCGAAAGTCAGATTTTTGATGAAATTGTGACCCCGGGGCTTAGGGATTTTTTCAAAATATATTTTTCTGCCGGTTAAGTTGTCGAGGGCTGATTTCTTTTCCTGTGATAAAAAGACACCTGTTTCGACCGCCAAACCTTTCAGAGGAGCATTTGCGACAATTTGCACCATTTTTGAGTCAATTGCCAAAAGCCAGGTTTTTGATGAAATTGTGACCCCGGGGCTTAGGGATTTTTTCAAAAATATCTTTTTCTGCCGGTTAAGTTGTCGAGGGCTGATTTCTTTTCCTGTGATAAAAAGACACCTGTTTCGACCGCCAAACCTTTCAGAGGAGCATTTGCAACCGTTGGGCACCATTTTTGAGTCAATTGCCAAAAGTCAGATTTTTGATGAAATTTTGACCCCGGGGCTTAGGGATATTTTCAAAAAAATATTTTTCTGCCGGTTAAGTTGTCGAGGGCTGATTTCTTTTCCTGTGATAAAAAGACACCTGTTTCGACCGCCAAACCTTTCAGAGGAGCATTTGCAACCGTTGGGCACCATTTCTGAGTCAATTGCCAAAAGTCAGGTTTTTGATGAAATTGTGACCCCGGGGCTTAGGGATTTTTTCAAAAATATCTTTTTCTGCCGGTTAAGTTGTCGAGGGCTGATTTCTTTTCCTGTGATAAAAAGACACCTGTTTCGACCGCCAAACCTTTCAGAGGAGCATTTGCAACCGTTGGGCACCATTTTTGAGTCAATTGCCGAAAGTCAGAGTTTTGATGAAATTGTGACCCCGGGGCTTAGGGATTTTTTCAAAAAAATATTTTTCTGCCGGTTAAGTTGTCGAGGGCTGATTTCTTTTCCTGTGATAAAAAGACACCTGTTTCGACCGCCAAACCTTTCAGAGGAGCATTTGCAACCATTTTGCACCAGTTTTGAGTCAATTGCCGAAAGTCAGATTTTTTATGAAATTGTGACCCCGGGGCTTAGGGATTTTTTCAAAATATATTTTTCTGCCGGTTACGTTGTCGAGGGCTGATTTCTTATCTTGTGATAAAAAGCCTTCTCTTTCGACCGCCAAACCTTTCAGAGGAGCATTTGCAACCGTTGGGCACCATTTCTGAGTCAATTGCCGAAAGTCAGATTTTTTATGAATATGTGACCCCGGGGCTTAGGGATTTTTTCAAAATATATTTTTATGCCGGTTAAGTTGTCGAGGGCTGATTTCTTATCTTGTGATAAAAAGCCTTCTGTTTCGACCTCCAAACCTTTCAGAGGAGCATTTGCAACCGTTGGGCACCATTTCTGAGTCAATTTCCAAAAGTCAGGTTTTTGATGAAATTGTGACCCCGGGGCTTAGGGATTTTTTCAAAAATATCTTTTTCTGCTGGTTAAGTTGTCGAGGGCTGATTTCTTGTCCTGTGATAAAAAATCCTTCTGTTTCGACCGCCAACCCCTTCTAGGGAGCATTTGCAACCGTTTTGCACCAGTTTTGAGTCAATTGCCGAAAGTCAGATTTTTGATGAAATTGTGACCCCGGGGCTTAGGGATTTTTTCAAAAAAATATTTTTCTGCCGGTTAAGTTGTCGAGGGCTGATTTCTTTTCCTGTGATAAAAAGACACCTGTTTCGACCGCCAAACCTTTCAGAGGAGCATTTGCAACCGTTTTGCACCAGTTTTGAGTCAATTGCCGAAAGTCAGATTTTTGATGAAATTGTGACCCCGGGGCTTAGGGATTTTTTCAAAATATATTTTTCTGCCGGTTAATTTGTCGAGGGCTGATTTCTTATCTTGTGTTAAAAAGCCTTTTGTTTCGACCGCCAAACCTTTCAGAGGAGCATTTGCAACCGTTGGGCACCATTTATGAATCAATTGCCGAAATTCAGAGTTTTGATGAAATTGTGACCCCGGGGCTTAGGGATTTTTTCAAAAATATCTTTTTCTGCCGGTTAAGTTGTCGAGGGCTGATTTCTTTTCCTGTGATAAAAAGACACCTGTTTCCACCGCCAAACCTTTCAGAGGAGCATTTGCGACAATTTGCACCATTTTTGAGTCAATTTCCAAAAGTCAGGTTTTTGATGAAATTGTGACCGCGGGGCTTAGGGATTTTTTCAAAATATATTTTTCTGCCGGTTAAGTTGTCGAGGGCTGATTTATTATCTTGTGATAAAAATCCTTCTGTTTCGACTGGCAAACCTTTCAGACGAGCATTTGCAACCGTTGGGCACCATTTATGAATCAATTGCCGAAATTCAGAGTTTTGATGAAATTGTGACCCCGGGGCTTAGGGATTTTTTCAAAAAAATTTTTTTCTGCCGGTTAAGTTGTCGAGGGCTGATTTCTTGTCCTGTGATAAAAATCCTTCTGTTTCGACCGCCAAAACTTTCAGAGGACCATTTGCAACCGTTTTGCACCAGTTTTGAGTCAATTGCCGAAAGTCAGATTTTTGATGAAATTGTGACCCCGGGGCTTAGGGATTTTTTCAAAATATATTTTTCTGCCGGTTAAATTGTCGAGGGCTGATTTCTGGTCTTGTGATAAAAAGCTTTCTCTTTCGACCGCCAAACCTTTCAGAGGAGCATTTGCAACCGTTGGGCACCATTTCTGAGTCAATTGCCGAAAGTCAGATTTTTGATGAAATTGTGACCCCGGGGCTTAGGGATTTTTTCAAAATATATTTTTCTGCCGGTTAAGTTGTCGAGGGCTGATTTCTTATCTTGTGATAAAAAGCCTTCTGTTTCGACCGCCAAACCTTTCAGAGGAGCATTTCCAACCGTTGGGCACCATTTATGAATCAATTGCCGAAATTCAGAGTTTTGATGAAATTGTGACCCCGGGGCTTAGGGATTTTTTCAAAAAAATATTTTTCTGCCGGTTAAGTTGTCGAGGGCTGATTTCTTGTCCTGTGATAAAAATCCTTCTGTTTCGACCGCCAAACCTTTCAGAGGACCATTTGCAACCGTTTTGCACCAGTTTTGAGTCAATTGCCGAAAGTCAGATTTTTGATGAAATTGTGACCCCGGGGCTTAGGGATTTTTTCAAAATATATTTTTCTGCCGGTTAAGTTGTCGAGGGCTGATTTCTTATCTTGTGATAAAAAGCCTTTTGTTTCGACCGCCAAACCTTTCAGAGGAGCATTTGCAACCGTTTTGCACCAGTTTTGAGTCAATTGCCGAAAGTCAGATTTTTGATGAAATTTTGACCCCGGGGCTTAGGGATATTTTCAAAAAAATATTTTTCTGCCGGTTAAGTTGTCGAGGGCTGATTTCTTTTCCTGTGATAAAAAGACACCTGTTTCCACCGCCAAACCTTTCAGAGGAGCATTTGCGACAATTTACACCATTTTTGAGTCAATTTCCAAAAGTCAGGTTTTTGATGAAATTGTGACCGCGGGGCTTAGGGATTTTTTCAAAATATATTTTTCTGCCGGTTAAGTTGTCGAGGGCTGATTTATTATCTTGTGATAAAAATCCTTCTGTTTCGACCGGCAAACCTTTCAGAGGAGCATTTGCAACCGTTGGGCACCATTTATGAATCAATTGCCGAAATTCAGAGTTTTGATGAAATTGTGACCCCGGGGCTTAGGGATTTTTTCAAAAAAATTTTTTTCTGCCGGTTAAGTTGTCGAGGGCTGATTTCTTGTCCTGTGATAAAAATCCTTCTGTTTCGACCGCCAAACCTTTCAGAGGACCATTTGCAACCGTTTTGCACCAGTTTTGAGTCAATTGCCGAAAGTCAGATTTTTGATGAAATTGTGACCCCGGGGCTTAGGGATTTTTTCAAAATATATTTTTCTGCCGGTTAAATTGTCGAGGGCTGATTTCTGGTCTTGTGATAAAAAGCTTTCTCTTTCGACCGCCAAACCTTTCAGAGGAGCATTTGCAACCGTTGGGCACCATTTCTGAGTCAATTGCCGAAAGTCAGATTTTTGATGAAATTGTGACCCCGGGGCTTAGGGATTTTTTCAAAATATATTTTTCTGCCGGTTAAGTTGTCGAGGGCTGATTTCTTATCTTGTGATAAAAAGCCTTCTGTTTCGACCGCCAAACCTTTCAGAGGAGCATTTCCAACCGTTGGGCACCATTTATGAATCAATTGCCGAAATTCAGAGTTTTGATGAAATTGTGACCCCGGGGCTTAGGGATTTTTTCAAAAAAATATTTTTCTGCCGGTTAAGTTGTCGAGGGCTGATTTCTTGTCCTGTGATAAAAATCCTTCTGTTTCGACCGCCAAACCTTTCAGAGGACCATTTGCAACCGTTTTGCACCAGTTTTGAGTCAATTGCCGAAAGTCAGATTTTTGATGAAATTGTGACCCCGGGGCTTAGGGATTTTTTCAAAATATATTTTTCTGCCGGTTAAGTTGTCGAGGGCTGATTTCTTTTCCTGTGATAAAAAGACGTCTGTATCGACCGCCAAACCTTTCAGAGGAGCATTTGCAACCGTTGGGCACCATTTCTGAGTCAATTGCCAAAAGTCAGGTTTTTGATGAAATTGTGACCCCGGGGTTTGGGATTTTTTCAAAAAAATATTTTTCTGCCGGTTACGTTGTCGAGGACTGATTTCTTGTCCTGTGATAAAAATCCTTCTGTTTCGACCGCCAAACCTTTCAGAGGAGCATTTGCAACCGTTGGGCACCATTTTTGAGTCAATTGCCTAAAGTCAGGTTTTTGATGAAATTGTGACCCCGGGGCTTAGGGATATTTTCAAAAATATCTTTTTCTGCCGGTTAAGTTGTCGAGGGCTGATTTCTTTTCCTGTGATAAAAAGACACCTGTTTCCACCGCCAAACCTTTCAGAGGAGCATTTGCGACAATTTGCACCATTTTTGAGTAAATTGCCAAAAGCCAGGTTTTTGATGAAATTGTGACCCCGGGGCTTAGGGATTTTTTCAAAATATATTTTTCTGCCGGTTAAGTTGTCGAGGGCTGATTTCTTATCTTGTGATAAAAATACTTCTGTTTCGACCGCCAAACCTTTCAGAGGAGCATTTGCAACCGTTGGGCACCATTTATGAATCAATTGCCGAAATTCAGAGTTTTGATGAAATTGTGACCCCGGGGCTTAGGGATTTTTTCAAAAAAAAATTTTTCTGCCGGTTAAGTTGTCGAGGGCTGATTTCTTGTCCTGTGATAAAAATCCTTCTGTTTCGACCGCCAAACCTTTCAGAGGACCATTTGCAACCGTTTTGCACCAGTTTTGAGTCAATTGCCGAAAGTCAGATTTTTGATGAAATTGTGACCCCGGGGCTTAGGGATTTTTTCAAAATATATTTTTCTGCCGGTTAAATTGTCGAGGGCTGATTTCTGGTCTTGTGATAAAAAGCTTTCTCTTTCGACCGCCAAACCTTTCAGAGGAGCATTTGCAACCGTTGGGCACCATTTCTGAGTCAATTGCCGAAAGTCAGATTTTTGATGAAATTGTGACCCCGGGGCTTAGGGATTTTTTCAAAATATATTTTTCTGCCGGTTAAGTTGTCGAGGGCTGATTTCTTATCTTGTGATAAAAAGCCTTCTGTTTCGACCGCCAAACCTTTCAGAGGAGCATTTGCAACCGTTGGGCACCATTTCTGAGTCAATTTCCAAAAGTCAGGTTTTTGATGAAATTGTGACCCCGGGGCTTAGGGATTTTTTCAAAATATATTTATCTGCCGGTTAAATTGTCGAGGGCTGATTTCTTTTCCTGTGATAAAAAGACACCTGTTTCGACCGCCAAACCTTTCAGAGGAGCATTTGCAACCGTTGGGCACCATTTCTGAGTCAATTGCCAAAAGTCAGGTTTTTGATGAAATTGTGACCCCGGGGCTTAGGGATTTTTTCAAAAATATCTTTTTCTGCCGGTTAAGTTGTCGAGGGCTGATTTCTTTTCCTGTGATAAAAAGACACCTGTTTCGACCGCCAAACCTTTCAGAGGAGCATTTGCAACCGTTTTGCACCAGTTTTGAGTCAATTGCCGAAAGTCAGATTTTTGATGAAATTGTGACCCCGGGGCTTAGGGATTTTTTCAAAAAAATATTTTTCTGCCGGTTAAGTTGTCGAGGGCTGATTTCTTTTCCTGTGATAAAAAGACACCTGTTTCGACCGCCAAACCTTTCAGAGGAGCATTTGCAACCATTTTGCACCAGTTTTGAGTCAATTTCCAAAAGTCAGGTTTTTGATGAAATTGTGACCCCGGGGCTTAGGGATTTTTTCAAAATATATTTTTCTGCCGGTTAAATTGTCGAGGGCTGATTTCTGGTCTTGTGATAAAAAGCTTTCTCTTTCGACCGCCAAACCTTTCAGAGGAGCATTTGCAACCGTTGGGCACCATTTCTGAGTCAATTGCCGAAAGTCAGATTTTTGATGAAATTGTGACCCCGGGGCTTAGGGATTTTTTCAAAATATATTTTTCTGCCGGTTAAGTTGTCGAGGGCTGATTTATTATCTTGTGATAAAAATCCTTCTGTTTCGACCGGCAAACCTTTCAGAGGAGCATTTGCAACCGTTGGGCACCATTTATGAATCAATTGCCGAAATTCAGAGTTTTGATGAAATTGTGACCCCGGGGCTTAGGGATTTTTTCAAAAAAAAATTTTTCTGCCGGTTAAGTTGTCGAGGGCTGATTTCTTGTCCTGTGATAAAAATCCTTCTGTTTCGACCGCCAAAACTTTCAGAGGACCATTTGCAACCGTTTTGCACCAGTTTTGAGTCAATTGCCGAAAGGCAGATTTTTGATGAAATTGTGACCCCGGGGCTTAGGGATTTTTTCAAAATATATTTTTCTGCCGGTTAAATTGTCGAGGGCTGATTTCTGGTCTTGTGATAAAAAGCTTTCTCTTTCGACCGCCAAACCTTTCAGAGGAGCATTTGCAACCGTTGGGCACCATTTCTGAGTCAATTGCCGAAAGTCAGATTTTTGATGAAATTGTGACCCCGGGGCTTAGGGATTTTTTCAAAATATATTTTTCTGCCGGTTAAGTTGTCGAGGGCTGATTTCTTATCTTGTGATAAAAAGCCTTCTGTTTCGACCGCCAAACCTTTCAGAGGAGCATTTGCAACCGTTGGGCACCATTTCTGAGTCAATTTCCAAAAGTCAGGTTTTTGATGAAATTGTGACCCCGGGGCTTAGGGATTTTTTCAAAATATATTTATCTGCCGGTTAAATTGTCGAGGGCTGATTTCTTTTCCTGTGATAAAAAGACACCTGTTTCGACCGCCAAACCTTTCAGAGGAGCATTTGCAACCGTTGGGCACCATTTCTGAGTCAATTGCCAAAAGTCAGGTTTTTGATGAAATTGTGACCCCGGGGCTTAGGGATTTTTTCAAAAATATCTTTTTCTGCCGGTTAAGTTGTCGAGGGCTGATTTCTTTTCCTGTGATAAAAAGACACCTGTTTCGACCGCCAAACCTTTCAGAGGAGCATTTGCAACCGTTTTGCACCAGTTTTGAGTCAATTGCCGAAAGTCAGATTTTTGATGAAATTGTGACCCCGGGGCTTAGGGATTTTTTCAAAAAAATATTTTTCTGCCGGTTAAGTTGTCGAGGGCTGATTTCTTTTCCTGTGATAAAAAGACACCTGTTTCGACCGCCAAACCTTTCAGAGGAGCATTTGCAACCATTTTGCACCAGTTTTGAGTCAATTTCCAAAAGTCAGGTTTTTGATGAAATTGTGACCCCGGGGCTTAGGGATTTTTTCAAAATATATTTTTCTGCCGGTTAAGTTGTCGAGGGCTGATTTCTTATCTTGTGATAAAAAGCCTTCTGTTTCGACCGCCAAACCTTTCAGAGGAGCATTTCCAACCGTTGGGCACCATTTATGAATCAATTGCCGAAATTCAGAGTTTTGATGAAATTGTGACCCCGGGGCTTAGGGATTTTTTCAAAAAAATATTTTTCTGCCGGTTAAGTTGTCGAGGGCTGATTTCTTGTCCTGTGATAAAAATCCTTCTGTTTCGACCGCCAAACCTTTCAGAGGACCATTTGCAACCGTTTTGCACCAGTTTTGAGTCAATTGCCGAAAGTCAGATTTTTGATGAAATTGTGACCCCGGGGCTTAGGGATTTTTTCAAAATATATTTTTCTGCCGGTTAAGTTGTCGAGGGCTGATTTCTTTTCCTGTGATAAAAAGACGTCTGTATCGACCGCCAAACCTTTCAGAGGAGCATTTGCAACCGTTGGGCACCATTTCTGAGTCAATTTCCAAAAGTCAGGTTTTTGATGAAATTGTGACCCCGGGGCTTAGGGATTTTTTCAAAATATATTTTTCTGCCGGTTAAGTTGTCGAGGGCTGATTTCTTATCTTGTGATAAAAAGCCTTCTGTTTCGACCGCCAAACCTTTCAGAGGAGCATTTGCAACCGTTGGGCACCATTTCTGAGTCAATTTCCAAAAGTCAGGTTTTTGATGAAATTGTGACCCCGGGGCTTAGGGATTTTTTTCAAAATATATTTATCTGCCGGTTAAATTGTCGAGGGCTGATTTCTTTTCCTGTGATAAAAAGACACCTGTTTCGACCGCCAAACCTTTCAGAGGAGCATTTGCAACCGTTGGGCACCATTTCTGAGTCAATTGCCAAAAGTCAGGTTTTTGATGAAATTGTGACCCCGGGGCTTAGGGATTTTTTCAAAAATATCTTTTTCTGCCGGTTAAGTTGTCGAGGGCTGATTTCTTTTCCTGTGATAAAAAGACACCTGTTTCGACCGCCAAACCTTTCAGAGGAGCATTTGCAACCGTTTTGCACCAGTTTTGAGTCAATTGCCGAAAGTCAGATTTTTGATGAAATTGCGACCCCGGGGCTTAGGGATTTTTTCAAAAATATCTTTTTCTGCCGGTTAAGTTGTCGAGGGCTGATTTCTTTTCCTGTGATAAAAAGACACCTGTTTCGACCGCCAAACCTTTCAGAGGAGCATTTGCAACCATTTTGCACCAGTTTTGAGTCAATTTCCAAAAGTCAGGTTTTTGATGAAATTGTGACCCCGGGGCTTAGGGATTTTTTCAAAATATATTTTTCTGCCGGTTAAGTTGTCGAGGGCTGATTTCTTATCTTGTGATAAAAAGCCTTCTGTTTCGACCGCCAAACCTTTCAGAGGAGCATTTCCAACCGTTGGGCACCATTTATGAATCAATTGCCGAAATTCAGAGTTTTGATGAAATTGTGACCCCGGGGCTTAGGGATTTTTTCAAAAAAATATTTTTCTGCCGGTTAAGTTGTCGAGGGCTGATTTCTTGTCCTGTGATAAAAATCCTTCTGTTTCGACCGCCAAACCTTTCAGAGGACCATTTGCAACCGTTTTGCACCAGTTTTGAGTCAATTGCCGAAAGTCAGATTTTTGATGAAATTGTGACCCCGGGGCTTAGGGATTTTTTCAAAATATATTTTTCTGCCGGTTAAGTTGTCGAGGGCTGATTTCTTTTCCTGTGATAAAAAGACGTCTGTATCGACCGCCAAACCTTTCAGAGGAGCATTTGCAACCGTTGGGCACCATTTCTGAGTCAATTGCCAAAAGTCAGGTTTTTGATGAAATTGTGACCCCGGGGTTTGGGATTTTTTCAAAAAAATATTTTTCTGCCGGTTACGTTGTCGAGGACTGATTTCTTGTCCTGTGATAAAAATCCTTCTGTTTCGACCGCCAAACCTTTCAGAGGAGCATTTGCAACCGTTGGGCACCATTTTTGAGTCAATTGCCGAAAGTCAGGTTTTTGATGAAATTGTGACCCCGGGGCTTAGGGATATTTTCAAAAATATCTTTTTCTGCCGGTTAAGTTGTCGAGGGCTGATTTCTTTTCCTGTGATAAAAAGACACCTGTTTCCACCGCCAAACCTTTCAGAGGAGCATTTGCGACAATTTGCACCATTTTTGAGTCAATTGCCAAAAGCCAGGTTTTTGATGAAATTGTGACCCCGGGGCTTAGGGATTTTTTCAAAATATATTTTTCTGCCGGTTAAGTTGTCGAGGGCTGATTTATTATCTTGTGATAAAAATCCTTCTGTTTCGACCGGCAAACCTTTCAGAGGAGCATTTGCAACCGTTGGGCACCATTTATGAATCAATTGCCGAAATTCAGAGTTTTGATGAAATTGTGACCCCGGGGCTTAGGGATTTTTTCAAAATATATTTTTCTGCCGGTTAAGTTGTCGAGGGCTGATTCATTATCTTGTGATAAAAATCCTTCTGTTTCGACCGGCAAACCTTTCAGAGGAGCATTTGCAACCGTTGGGCACCATTTATGAATCAATTGCCGAAATTCAGAGTTTTGATGAAATTGTGACCCCGGGGCTTAGGGATTTTTTCAAAAAAAATTTTTTCTGCCGGTTAAGTTGTCGAGGGCTGATTTCTTGTCCTGTGATAAAAATCCTTCTGTTTCGACCGCCAAACCTTTCAGAGGACCATTTGCAACCGTTTTGCACCAGTTTTGAGTCAATTGCCGAAAGTCAGATTTTTGATGAAATTGTGACCCCGGGGCTTAGGGATTTTTTCAAAATATATTTTTCTGCCGGTTAAATTGTCGAGGACTGATTTCTGGTCTTGTGATAAAAAGCTTTCTCTTTCGACCGCCAAACCTTTCAGAGGAGCATTTGCAACCGTTTTGCACCAGTTTTGAGTCAATTGCCGAAAGTCAGATTTTTGATGAAATTTTGACCCCGGGGCTTAGGGATATTTTCAAAAAAATATTTTTCTGCCGGTTAAGTTGTCGAGGGCTGATTTCTTTTCCTGTGATAAAAAGACACCTGTTTCGACCGCCAAACCTTTCAGAGGAGCATTAGCAACCGTTGGGCACCATTTCTGAGTCAATTGCCAAAAGTCAGGTTTTTGATGAAATTGTGACCCCGGGGCTTAGGGATTTTTTCAAAAATATCTTTTTCTGCCGGTTAAGTTGTCGAGGGCTGATTTCTTTTCCTGTGATAAAAAGACACCTGTTTCCACCGCCAAACCTTTCAGAGGAGCATTTGCGACAATTTGCACCATTTTTGAGTCAATTTCCAAAAGTCAGGTTTTTGATGAAATTGTGACCCCGGGGCTTAGGGATTTTTTCAAAATATATTTTTCTGCCGGTTAAGTTGTCGAGGGCTGATTTATTATCTTGTGATAAAAATCCTTCTGTTTCGACCGGCAAACCTTTCAGAGGAGCATTTGCAACCGTTGGGCACCATTTATGAATCAATTGCCGAAATTCAGAGTTTTGATGAAATTGTGACCCCGGGGCTTAGGGATTTTTTCAAAAAAAATTTTTTCTGCCGGTTAAGTTGTCGAGGGCTGATTTCTTGTCCTGTGATAAAAATCCTTCTGTTTCGACCGCCAAAACTTTCAGAGGACCATTTGCAACCGTTTTGCACCAGTTTTGAGTCAATTGCCGAAAGGCAGATTTTTGATGAAATTGTGACCCCGGGGCTTAGGGATTTTTTCAAAATATATTTTTCTGCCGGTTAAATTGTCGAGGGCTGATTTCTGGTCTTGTGATAAAAAGCTTTCTCTTTCGACCGCCAAACCTTTCAGAGGAGCATTTGCAACCGTTGGGCACCATTTCTGAGTCAATTGCCGAAAGTCAGATTTTTGATGAAATTATGACTCCGGGGCTTAGGGATTTTTTCAAAATATATTTTTCTGCCGGTTAAGTTGTCGAGGGCTGATTTCTTATCTTGTGATAAAAAGCCTTCTGTTTCGACCGCCAAACCTTTCAGAGGAGCATTTGCAACCGTTGGGCACCATTTCTGAGTCAATTTCCAAAAGTCAGGTTTTTGATGAAATTGTGACCCCGGGGCTTAGGGATTTTTTCAAAATATATTTATCTGCCGGTTAAATTGTCGAGGGCTGATTTCTTTTCCTGTGATAAAAAGACACCTGTTTCGACCGCCAAACCTTTCAGAGGAGCATTTGCAACCGTTGGGCACCATTTCTGAGTCAATTGCCAAAAGTCAGGTTTTTGATGAAATTGTGACCCCGGGGCTTAGGGATTTTTTCAAAAATATCTTTTTCTGCCGGTTAAGTTGTCGAGGGCTGATTTCTTTTCCTGTGATAAAAAGACACCTGTTTCGACCGCCAAACCTTTCAGAGGAGCATTTGCAACCGTTTTGCACCAGTTTTGAGTCAATTGCCGAAAGTCAGATTTTTGATGAAATTGTGACCCCGGGGCTTAGGGATTTTTTCAAAATATATTTTTCTGCCGGTTAAGTTGTCGAGGGCTGATTTCTTATCTTGTGATAAAAAGCCTTCTGTTTCGACCGCCAAACCTTTCAGAGGAGCATTTCCAACCGTTGGGCACCATTTATGAATCAATTGCCGAAATTCAGAGTTTTGATGAAATTGTGACCCCGGGGCTTAGGGATTTTTTCAAAAAAATATTTTTCTGCCGGTTAAGTTGTCGAGGGCTGATTTCTTGTCCTGTGATAAAAATCCTTCTGTTTCGACCGCCAAACCTTTCAGAGGACCATTTGCAACCGTTTTGCACCAGTTTTGAGTCAATTGCCGAAAGTCAGATTTTTGATGAAATTGTGACCCCGGGGCTTAGGGATTTTTTCAAAATATATTTTTCTGCCGGTTAAGTTGTCGAGGGCTGATTTCTTTTCCTGTGATAAAAAGACGTCTGTATCGACCGCCAAACCTTTCAGAGGAGCATTTGCAACCGTTGGGCACCATTTCTGAGTCAATTGCCAAAAGTCAGGTTTTTGATGAAATTGTGACCCCGGGGTTTGGGATTTTTTCAAAAAAATATTTTTCTGCCGGTTACGTTGTCGAGGACTGATCTCTTGTCCTGTGATAAAAAGACACCTGTTTCGACCGCCAAACCTTTCAGAGGAGCATTTGCAACCGTTGGGCACCATTTTTGAGTCAATTGCCGAAAGTCAGGTTTTTGATGAAATTGTGACCCCGGGGCTTAGGGATATTTTCAAAAATATCTTTTTCTGCCGGTTAAGTTGTCGAGGGCTGATTTCTTTTCCTGTGATAAAAAGACACCTGTTTCCACCGCGAAACCTTTCAGAGGAGCATTTGCGACAATTTGCACCATTTTTGAGTCAATTGCCAAAAGCCAGGTTTTTGATGAAATTGTGACCCCGGGGCTTAGGGATTTTTTCAAAATATATTTTTCTGCCGGTTAAGTTGTCGAGGGCTGATTTATTATCTTGTGATAAAAATCCTTCTGTTTCGACCGGCAAACCTTTCAGAGGAGCATTTGCAACCGTTGGGCACCATTTATGAATCAATTGCCGAAATTCAGAGTTTTGATGAAATTGTGACCCCGGGGCTTAGGGATTTTTTCAAAAAAAATTTTTTCTGCCGGTTAAGTTGTCGAGGGCTGATTTCTTGTCCTGTGATAAAAATCCTTCTGTTTCGACCGCCAAACCTTTCAGAGGACCATTTGCAACCGTTTTGCACCAGTTTTGAGTCAATTGCCGAAAGTCAGATTTTTGATGAAATTGTGACCCCGGGGCTTAGGGATTTTTTCAAAATATATTTTTCTGCCGGTTAAGTTGTCGAGGGCTGATTTCTTATCTTGTGATAAAAAGCCTTCTGTTTCGACCGCCAAACCTTTCAGAGGAGCATTTGCAACCGTTGGGCACCATTTCTGAGTCAATTGCCAAAAGTCAGGTTTTTGATGAAATTGTGACCCCGGGGCTTAGGGATTTTTTCAAAATATATTTTTCTGCCGGTTAAGTTGTCGAGGGCTGATTTCTTTTCCTGTGATAAAAAGACACCTGTTTCGACCGCCAAACCTTTCAGAGGAGCATTTGCAACCATTTTGCACCAGTTTTGAGTCAATTTCCAAAAGTCAGGTTTTTGATGAAATTGTGACCCCGGGGCTTAGGGATATTTTCAAAAATATCTTTTTCTGCCGGTTAAGTTGTCGAGGGCTGATTTCTTTTCCTGTGATAAAAAGACACCTGTTTCCACCGCCAAACCTTTCAGAGGAGCATTTGCGACAATTTGCACCATTTTTGAGTCAATTGCCAAAAGCCAGGTTTTTGATGAAATTGTGACCCCGGGGCTTAGGGATTTTTTCAAAATATATTTTTCTGCCGGTTAAGTTGTCGAGGGCTGATTTATTATCTTGTGATAAAAATCCTTCTGTTTCGACCGGCAAACCTTTCAGAGGAGCATTTGCAACCGTTGGGCACCATTTATGAATCAATTGCCGAAATTCAGAGTTTTGATGAAATTGTGACCCCGGGGCTTAGGGATTTTTTCAAAAAAAATTTTTTCTGCCGGTTAAGTTGTCGAGGGCTGATTTCTTGTCCTGTGATAAAAATCCTTCTGTTTCGACCGCCAAACCTTTCAGAGGACCATTTGCAACCGTTTTGCACCAGTTTTGAGTCAATTGCCGAAAGTCAGATTTTTGATGAAATTGTGACCCCGGGGCTTAGGGATTTTTTCAAAATATATTTTTCTGCCGGTTAAGTTGTCGAGGGCTGATTTCTTATCTTGTGATAAAAAGCCTTCTGTTTCGACCGCCAAACCTTTCAGAGGAGCATTTGCAACCATTGGTCACCATTTCTGAGTCAATTGCCGAAAGTCAGATTTTTGATGAAATTGTGACCCCGGGGCTTAGGGATATTTTCAAAAAAATATTTTTCTGCCGGTTAAGTTGTCGAGGGCTGATTTCTTGTCCTGTGATAAAAAGCCTTCTGTTTCGACCGCCAAACCTTTCAGAGGAGCATTTGCAACCGTTGGGCACCATTTTTGAGTCAATTGCCGAAAGTCAGAGTTTTGATGAAATTGTGACCCCGGGGCTTAGGGATTTTTTCAAAAAAATATTTTTCTGCCGGTTAAATTGTCGAGGGCTGCTTTCTTTTCCTGTGATAAAAAGACACCTGTTTCGACCGCCAAACCTTTCAGAGGAGCATTTGCAACCATTTTGCACCAGTTTTGAGTCAATTGCCGAAAGTCAGATTTTTGATGAAATTGTGACCCCGGGGCTTAGGGATTTTTTCAAAATATATTTTTCTGCCGGTTAAGTTGTCGAGGGCTGATTTCTTATCTTGTAATAAATAGCCTTCTCTTTCGACCGCCAAACCTTTCAGAGGAGCATTTGCAACCGTTGGGCACCATTTCTGAGTCAATTGCCGAAAGTCAGATTTTTGATGAAATTGTGACCCCGGGGCTTAGGGATTTTTTCAAAATATATTTTTCTGCCGGTTAAGTTGTCGAGGGCTGATTTCTTATCTTGTGATAAAAAGCCTTCTGTTTCGACCGCCAAACCTTTCAGAGGAGCATTTGCAACCGTTGGGCACCATTTCTGAGTCAATTTCCAAAAGTCAGGTTTTTGATGAAATTGTGAACCCGTGGCTTAGGGATTTTTTCAAAAATATCTTTTTCTGCTGGTTAAGTTTTCGAGGGCTGAATTCTTGTCCTATGATAAAAATCCTTCTGTTTATACCGCCAACCCCTTCTAGGGAGCATTTGCAACCGTATTGCACCAGTTTTGAGTCAATTGCCGAAAGTCAGATTTTTGATGAAATTGTGACCCCGGGGCTTAGGGATTTTTTCAAAAAAATATTTTTCTGCCGGTTAAGTTGTCGAGGGCTGATTTCTTGTCCTGTGATAAAAAGACACCTGTTTCGACCGCCAAACCTTTCAGAGGAGCATTTGCAACCGTTGGGCACCATTTATGAATCAATTGCCGAAAGTCAGAGTTTTGATGAAATTGTGACCCATCTCGAGTCCAAAATCTCCGTCACCTCGTTGAGTGGCCCCGCCCTCGGCGACCCCCCTGTCATGGGTGCGTCTCTAAGCGGACTGGAAGCTGTCCCTGGCTCCTGAAACCTGTGAGGTGCCTTGTAGGGCATTAGCACCGATCTATGAAAGACCGGGTGCATTCTGGAACCCTCCGGTAGTGTCAAACGGAAGGCCACTGGTTTGATCTGTGCCTCGACTAGGTAAGGGCCTAGCTGCTTGTGTCCTAGCTTCTTCTTAGCTAAGGATCTGGCCGGCACTGCCTGGGCCGCTAACCAGACCCAGTCCCCTACCCGTATGTCCTCCCCCACTCTTCTGTGTTTGTCTGCTTGCATCTTGTATACGTGTTTTGCTAGGTCTAACTGCCTACGGAGCTGTTCATGGACCTCCTGTAACTCCTCTGCCAATGCCTCTGCTCCCTGCGGCTCCCCCTCCCCCTCTTTCTCGAAGCCCGGGAAGGTCCTGGGATGTCGCCCGTTGTTGGCGAAAAACGGTGTCACCCCCGTGGACACATGTTGTGTGTTGTTGTAGGCAAACTCGGCCAGGGGCAGGTAGTCCACCCAGGTCGAGGGCTGCTGGTTGGCGTAGCATCTCAGGTACTGCTGCATGATGGCGTTGACCCTCTCCGCTTGTCCGTTGGTCTGCGGGTGTCTTGCCGACGCTAGGTTGACCTTGACGTTCAGGATCCCCATCAGCTTCTGCCAGAAACTCGAGATGAACTGGCGCCCCCGGTCGGACAGGATAGACCGTGGCAGGCCATGCACCTTGAACACGTGGTCTATCAACAGCTTGGCTGTCTGTTCCGCTGTGGCCACCTTTGCGCAAGGAATGAAGTGCGCCATCTTGGTGAACATGTCGACTACCACGAGTACTGCTGTTTTGCCCCTCGAGCTGGGCAGGTCAGTGACAAAGTCCAAGGCCACCCTCTCCCACGGTTCGGACGGGGTCTTTAGCGGTTCTAACAGTCCCGCCGGCGGTCTGTGTACTGGCTTGGCCCTTTGGCATGTGTCGCACCTCGTGACGTAATCCGCGACTTCTCCCCGCATCTTGGGCCACCAAAAGTCTCTGGCTACTAATTCCACCGTCTTGTCCTTGCCGAAATGTCCGGCGCTGGGTGCGTCGTGTAGCTGTTGCAGTACTGTCGCGCGGAGTTCATCTCCCGGCACGTAGATGGCCCCCTTGCGGAGGAGCAGTCCGTCGCGTATCTGGAACTCGTCGTCCTTCGCCGTGCCGCTGCGCACCTCCTCCATCTTGGATCGTGCGAAGGAATCTGTTCGCAGCTCGCGCCGTATTGCTTCCAGGTCTACGGTGGCTGAAGCGCATGCCCACGCCTTGGGTGCGAAAATGTGTTTGGCCGCTACCGGTGCTGCTTCCTCCAGATACTGCGGCTTCCTGGATAGCGCATCAGCCATGACGTTGTTGTCTCCGGGGATATATTCTATCCTGAAGTCGAAATCCGCAAAGAACTCCGCCCAGCGGATGTGTCTCTGGTTCAGGAACCGCGCTGTGCGCCAGTACTCCAGGTTCTTATGGTCCGTGCGAACTTGCACCGTGTGTTTGGCTCCGATGAGGAAGTGCCGCCACGCCTTGAAGGCTGCATGAATGGCCAGCAACTCTCTGTCCCAGATGGTGTAGTTCTGCTCCGACTTGCTGAGTTTCCTGGAGTAGAAAGCACACGGCCTCCAATCCCCTTGCGGGTCTTGCTGCAACAGGACTGCCCCCACGGCTCTGTCGGAGGCATCCGTCTCCACCCTCATGGGTCTGCTGGGGTTCACATGCAGCAGTTGTTCCTCGGAAGCGAAAAGACGCTTGAGTTTCTGAAAAGACTGCTCCGCCTGCTCCGTCCAGATGAACTTCTTCTTCTTGGAGCTGAGGGTGTCCGTGATGGCCGCCGTCTGCATAGAGAAACCCTTGATGAACTTGCGATAAAAGTTAGCAAAGCCGACAAACCTCTGGACCTCCTTCCGATTGCGCGGGCTTTTCCAGTCCAGTACTGATCGTACCTTGGCGCTGTCCATGGCAATTCCCTTGTTGGACAGCTTGTAGCCCAGGAAATCCACCTCTGTCATGTCGAACTGGCATTTCTCCAGTTTGGCGTAAAGCCTGTGCTCCCGTAGTCTTTGCAGGACTTCCTTGACATCTCTCTCGTGAGCCTCCTGCGATTCCGAGAAGATCAGAATGTCGTCCAGGAAGCAGACGCACTTCTTGTAGAGGAGCCCCGCTAACACGTGATGCATGAAGGCTTGGAAGCAGTGGGAGCCATTTTGTAAACCGAAAGGCATAACCCTATACTCATAGGTGCCCAAGGGCGTGAACATGGCCGTCTTCCACTCGTCGCCCTCCGGCATGCGTATAAGATTGTACGCCCCTCGTAGATCCAACTTGGTGAAGATGCGTCCCTTCCTCACCGTCGCGAGCAAGTCGTCGATCTTGGGCATCGGGAAAGCCGTGGGCTTGGTTTTCGAGTTTAAGATTCTGAAATCAACTACTAGCCTCTTTTGGGGCGTGTCTTTTTTCTTCACAAAGAACACAGGACTGCCCCCCACTGCTTTGGATTCTCGGATGAATCCCCGCTTCAAATTGTGATCTATGAACTCCCTGAGCTCTTGCAGTTCGTCTTCAGA
The DNA here is from genome assembly GCF_951804945.1 of Podarcis cretensis. Taxonomy (NCBI): domain Eukaryota; kingdom Metazoa; phylum Chordata; class Lepidosauria; order Squamata; family Lacertidae; genus Podarcis; species Podarcis cretensis. Next base: position 50,593,125 of record NC_137181.1, read on the forward strand.
CATGGAGTACAGTTTTCCGGTCGGCAGCGTTGCCCCCGGCAGGAGGTCAATCTTGCAGTCGTAGGGTCTGTGGGGAGGCAGCTTGTCCGCTTCCTTCTCGCAGAAGACCTCCAAAAACGCCTTGTACTTGTCGGGTACCGCTTGCAGCATGCCCAGTTGTAGCTGTGGGTCATCCTCTTGCCCCTCGTCCTCCTGGGTAGTCATGATGCAATGTTCTGCGCAGTAGGAGGAGCAGAAGGTCAATTTACGCTGGTACCATGCCAATGCCGGGCTGTGCCTGTCCAACCAGCTCATGCCCAACACTATGGGCGTGTCTGACAGTTGGGTGACATTGAAGCTGATGACTTCGCGGTGATTTCCAATTCGCATCACCATTGGCGGCGTTTGCTGTACCACCTGTCCCCCCAGCAATTCTCTTCCATCGACTGTCACTACTTTCAGGGGCATCGTGGCAGGCAGGAGCGCTATGCCATGTTGCTTGATGAAATCCACTCCTATAAAGTCTGCATTGCTACCAGAGTCAATGGTAATAGGGACTTCCATGGTGAGCCCATTGGGAAGCTGGAGTGTTGCGGTGAGCTGCACCACTGGTTTGGGCGGGAGGGGGTCTGTGGGCTGTAAGATTCCTGGGGACTGCTTCACTGATTCGTCTGGCTGGGCCCCAGCGGCTCTGCTTCCAGCCAGACTTCGTCGTTTCCCTGCTGCGGTTCCCTCTGCTGAGCTGCTTCTGTTACTTTTGCTGAGGCTGCATTGTGCTTGCGGAGCCTCTGGGGGCACTCTTTTGCCATATGCTGAGCACTTTTGCAGATGTAACACTTCCTGTCCCCTCTAGGAAGCTTCACTTTGGCTGCTCCTGGTGTGAGGGCTCTGGCTGCTGACTGAGCCTTGGCACCACCTATCTCCATCGGCTCCTCTCCCCCTCCCAGTGGAGGCGTGGATTGAGCGCGCGCTGAGTCTCTGGGAAAGAAAGGAGGTGCCCTTGCTGGCGTGCGTCCCCAACGCCCTTCATCTTTGCTCCAGGGACGTTCTTCTAGCCGCACACCAATCGCCAGCGCCTTCTGGACCACTTCTTGAGTGCTCCGTGGTCTCTCCCCCCTTGCGATTTCGTCTTTCACAGCCCCGTTCAGCCCCTCCCAGAACAGGTCCCTGACGGACGCTGAGTCTTTTTCCCATCCCAGCGCGTTGACCAATGCAAAAAAGCGGGAATGATATTGCCTTACAGTGGCTCTGCCTTGTTTCAAACCGTGAATCTCTTTTCTAGCGACATCCACATCTATCTCCGATAAAAAACAATCGTCCATTGCCTTAATGAAGGCTTTTGCGTTTTGGAGGGCTGGATCATTATCTCTCCACAGATTGCGCAACCACGCTTTAGCTTCTCCATGGAGATGCGATAGTATGAAGCCTACTTTCTCCTGCTCATCTCTAAAGTCCTTCTCCAGCAACTTTAGCGCAAAAACTACGTCTGCTCTGAAGTTAGGATATTGCTGCAGACTCCCATCGAAATGCGACACAAGGCTCCCCCCTCTCTTCCCGAGCCCGATCCCCTCTGATTTGGCTCCCGGTGGCCCCTGTTTAGTCAAGATTTCCAACCTGGTTTGCAGATCCTTGCAGACAGCATCTGATTCCTCTTCTCTCCTCCTTGCCGCTCGTATTTCTGCGTTAAGTTGTCCCACGGCGTCTTGCAAAGCTGCCAGTCGTTCTTCTGTAGTCATCTTGTGCTGCTTTTGTGAGCTCGCGAAGCACCAACCTTCGCCCCTCGCTGCGTCCTCTCACGTTGCGAGGTTCTTTGACTGTGACGGGACTTACTGTCAGAGCTGCCTCCAGGTCCCAGCTCACAGAGGACCAACGCTAGGCTGTAGTTATGTACAAAAGTCTTTATTGAGGTTCAGTTTCCATTTTAAAGCCGCAGCGTGCAGCTCTACGTCTCAACCTTAGACCGGCGAAGTCCCGTCTGAGTCTCCTCCCCTTCCACACCAGTTTAAGACTCTAGCCTTGCTCCACCTCTTCCTAAGTTCCTTTCTCCTCTGGGCCCTCCTGCCCGCTAGGGTCTCATCCTTCCTGGACTCTTCTAACGCTGACCCTGACGATTCTTGCCCCTCCTTCCGGCGGGCTTTAGGACCTGGTTCCCTATCCGGGCTACCTTCTGTGCCGCTCGCGTGTATATTTGAACTTGGCGCGCGCGCCCAGCCTGCAACTTTCCTCTTGACCATTAACTCGCTCTCCGATGGAGGCGTGGTCAACCCTGACTCATCTTCTCTCGCTGGTGGTGCATATGTGGGCTCTGACACCTGGGACTCCTCCCCCCCACTACGCTCTGGTGGGGAAGCTGGTCCTGATTTCCAACTGCTGCTCTGGGAGTCCCCGCTGGCCCCTTGCTTCTGGGGTGTCCCCCTTGGGTCGCCCCTTGCCCTGCCCATCGGCGCCCCCTTCTGTGAATCTTCCGATTCGCTGGAGAGGCTCATGGAATCTATCGGGCTGCTGTCATATTCTCCTACGCTGCCCTCGGATTGCTTCCCCTCGCTCTCCATCTCCTCTCCTCCCTGCGCTCCCGCTGAGTCCCGGACAGGCACCATTTCTGAGTCAATTGCCGAAAGTCAGATTTTTGATGAAATTGTGACCCCGGGGCTTAGGGATATTTTTAAAAAAATATTTTTCTGGCGGTTAAGTTGTCGAGGGCTGATTTCTTTTCCTGTGATAAAAAGACATCTGTATCGACCGCCAAACCTTTCAGAGGAGCATTTGCAACCGTTGGGCTCCATTTCTGAGTCAATTGCCAAAAGTCAGGTTTTTGATGAAATTGTGACCCCGGGGCTGAGGGATTTTTTCAAAAATATCTTTTTCTGCCGGTTAATTTGTTGAGGGCTGATTTCTTTTCCTGTGATAAAAAGCCTTCTCTTTCAACCGCCAAACCTTTCAGAGGAGCATTTGCAACCGTTGGGCACCATTTCTGAGTCAATTGCCAAAGGTCAGATTTTTAGTAAAATGGTAGTAAGGCACTAGTGAAACAGCAGTAAGATAGTAGTAAAGTAGTAGTAAAATGGTCAAATAGTAAATCGGTGGAATAGTAGTAAAATAGCTTTAAAGTAGTAGTAAAAGGATAGCAAGGTAGTAGTAAAATGATAGTAAAGCTGTAGTAAGGCAGTAGTAAAATGGTAGTAAAGCAGTAAAGCAGTAGCAAAGTAGTGGTAAAGCAGTAGTAAAGTAGTGGTAAGGTAATAGTAAAGTGGTAGTAAAGTAGTCTTAAAGTGGTAGTAAAGTAGCGGTAAAGCAGAAGTAAAGTAGTGGTAAAGTAGTAGTAAAGTAGTAGTAAAGTGGTAGTAAAGTGGTAGTAAAGTAGTCTTAAAGTGGTAGTAAAGTAGTGGTAAAGCAGAAGTAAAGTAGTGGTAAAGTAGTAGTAAAGTAGTAGTAAAGTGGTAGTCATAGAGTAGTAAAGTAGTAGTAAAGTAGTGGTAAAGTAGTGGTAAAGTAGTGCTAAAATAGTAGTAAGAACAAAAGGCGCCATGTTGTTAGCCTCAATCACAGAGGTTTTTTCAAAAAAATATTTTTCTGCTGGTTAAGTTGTCGAGGGCTGTTTTCTTTTCCTGTGATAAAAAGTCATCTGTTTCGACCGGCAAACCTTTCAGAGGAGCATTTGGAACCGTTGGGCACCATTTCTGAGTCAATTGCCGAAATCCAGATTTTTGATGAAATTGTGACCCCGGGACTTAGGGATTTTTTCAAAATATATTTTTCTGCCGGTTAAGTTGTCGAGGGCTGATTTCTTTTCCTGTGATAAAAATCCTTCTGTTTCGACCGCCAACCCCTTCTAGGGAGCATTTGCAACCGTTTTGCACCAGTTTTGAGTAAATTGCCGAAAGTCAGAGTTTTGATGAAATTGTGACCCCGGGGCTTAGGTATTTTTTCAAAATATATTTTTCTGCCGGTTAAGTTGTCGAGGGCTGATTTCTTGTCCTGTGATAAAAAGCCTTCTCTTTCGACCGCCAAACCTTTCAGAGGAGCATTTGCAACCGTTGGGCACCATTTCTGAGTCAATTGCCAAAGGTCAGATTTTTGATGAAATTGTGACCCCGGGGCTTAGGGATATTTTCAAAAAAATATTTTTCTGCCGGTTAAGTTGTCGAGGGCTGATTTCTTTTACTGTGATAAAAAGCCTTCTCTTTCGACCGCCAAACCTTTCAGAGGAGCATTTGCAACCGTTCGGCACCATTTCTGAGTCAATTGCCAAAAGTCAGTTTTTTCATCAAATTGTGACCCCGGGGCTTAGGGATTTTTTAAAAAAAAAAAAAAATTCTGCCGCTTAAGGTGTTTTTTACTTTGCATTTTTAAGTTGTAAACCAACCTTAAATCTACGGATGAAGCGCAGTATATACAATTAATAAAGTAGTAACAATACTATTTGTTACTATAGACAGGCATGCCATTGTTCAGGAAGGTCTACTGTATAAATAGGGGTATAAATAGTAAAGTAGGATAAGTATTAAAGTAGCAGTAGTAAAGTGGAAGTAAAGTGGTAGTAAAGCAATAGTAAACCAGTAGTGAAGTAGCAGTTAAGTAATGGTAAAACAATAGTAAAGTGGTGGAATAGTAGTAAAATAGCAGTAAAGTAGTAGTAAAACAGTAGTAAAGTAGTAGTAATGGAGTAGTAAAATAGTAGTAATGGGGTAGTAAAATAGTAGTAAAATGGTAGTAAGGCAGTAGTGAAACAGCAGTAAGATAGTAGTAAAGTAGTAGTAAAATGGTCCAATAGTAAAGCGGTGGAATAGTAGTAAAATAGCTTTAAAGTAGTAGTAAAAGGATAGCAAGGTAGTAGTAAAATGATAGTAAAGCTGTAGTAAGGCAGTAGTAAAATGGTAGTAAAGTAGTAAAGCAGTAGCAAAGTAGTGGTAAAGCAGTAGTAAAGTAGTGGTAAGGTAATAGTAAAGTGGTAGTAAAGTAGTCTTAAAGTGGTAGTAAAGTAGCGGTAAAGCAGAAGTAAAGTAGTGGTAAAGTAGTAGTAAAGTAGTAGTAAAGTGGTAGTAAAGTGGTAGTAAAGTAGTCTTAAAGTGGTAGTAAAGTAGTGGTAAAGCAGAAGTAAAGTAGTGGTAAAGTAGTAGTAAAGTAGTAGTAAAGTGGTAGTCATAGAGTAGTAAAGTAGTAGTAAAGTAGTGGTAAAGTAGTGGTAAAGTAGTGCTAAAATAGTAGTAAGAACAAAAGGCGCCATGTTGTTAGCCTCAATCACAGAGGTTTTTTCAAAAAAATATTTTTCTGCTGGTTAAGTTGTCGAGGGCTGTTTTCTTTTCCTGTGATAAAAAGTCATCTGTTTCGACCGGCAAACCTTTCAGAGGAGCATTTGGAACCGTTGGGCACCATTTCTGAGTCAATTGCCGAAATCCAGATTTTTGATGAAATTGTGACCCCGGGACTTAGGGATTTTTTCAAAATATATTTTTCTGCCGGTTAAGTTGTCGAGGGCTGATTTCTTTTCCTGTGATAAAAATCCTTCTGTTTCGACCGCCAACCCCTTCTAGGGAGCATTTGCAACCGTTTTGCACCAGTTTTGAGTAAATTGCCGAAAGTCAGAGTTTTGATGAAATTGTGACCCCGGGGCTTAGGTATTTTTTCAAAATATATTTTTCTGCCGGTTAAGTTGTCGAGGGCTGATTTCTTGTCCTGTGATAAAAAGCCTTCTCTTTCGACCGCCAAACCTTTCAGAGGAGCATTTGCAACCGTTGGGCACCATTTCTGAGTCAATTGCCAAAGGTCAGATTTTTGATGAAATTGTGACCCCGGGGCTTAGGGATATTTTCAAAAAAATATTTTTCTGCCGGTTAAGTTGTCGAGGGCTGATTTCTTTTACTGTGATAAAAAGCCTTCTCTTTCGACCGCCAAACCTTTCAGAGGAGCATTTGCAACCGTTCGGCACCATTTCTGAGTCAATTGCCAAAAGTCAGTTTTTTCATCAAATTGTGACCCCGGGGCTTAGGGATTTTTTAAAAAAAAAAAAAAATTCTGCCGCTTAAGGTGTTTTTTACTTTGCATTTTTAAGTTGTAAACCAACCTTAAATCTACGGATGAAGCGCAGTATATACAATTAATAAAGTAGTAACAATACTATTTGTTACTATAGACAGGCATGCCATTGTTCAGGAAGGTCTACTGTATAAATAGGGGTATAAATAGTAAAGTAGGATAAGTATTAAAGTAGCAGTAGTAAAGTGGAAGTAAAGTGGTAGTAAAGCAATAGTAAACCAGTAGTGAAGTAGCAGTTAAGTAATGGTAAAACAATAGTAAAGTGGTGGAATAGTAGTAAAATAGCAGTAAAGTAGTAGTAAAACAGTAGTAAAGTAGTAGTAATGGAGTAGTAAAATAGTAGTAATGGGGTAGTAAAATAGTAGTAAAATGGTAGTAAGGCAGTAGTGAAACAGCAGTAAGATAGTAGTAAAGTAGTAGTAAAATGGTCCAATAGTAAAGCGGTGGAATAGTAGTAAAATAGCTTTAAAGTAGTAGTAAAAGGATAGCAAGGTAGTAGTAAAATGATAGTAAAGCTGTAGTAAGGCAGTAGTAAAATGGTAGTAAAGTAGTAAAGCAGTAGTAAAGTAGTGGTAAAGTAATAGTAAAGAGGTAGTAAAGAGGTAGTAAAGCAGTAGTAAAGCAGTAGTAAAGCGGTAGTAAAGTGGTAGTAAAGTAGTCTTAAAGTGGTAGTAAAGTAGTAGTAAAGCAGTAGTAAAGTAGTAGTAAAGTAGTAGTAAAGTAGGCACCATTTTTGAATCAATTGCCGAAATTCAGAGTTTTGATGAAATTGTGACCCCGGGGCTTAGGGATTTTTTCAAAAAAATATTTTTCTGCCGGTTAAGTTGTCGAGGGCTGATTTCTTTTCCTGTGATTAAAAGCCTTCTCTTTCGACCGCCAAACCTTTCAGAGGAGCATTTGCAACCGTTGGGCACCATTTCTGATTCAATTGCCGAAAGTCAGATTTTTGATGAAATTTTTTTTTAAATAATTTTTTATTCGTTTTTCAAGCACATAATAGAGACAGAACAAGACATACAGAAAAAAAGAAAAAACAAAAAGAAAGCAAAACACAAGCGAAAACATAAATCAATATAACTTTAAAATCATGATTTCATACCCTTCTTTCTATTCACTTCCCCATACCTCCCCATCCCTGCATCCTTGTTTGATGCTTCTTTAGCAACCCTTTAGGCAATTATCTTAATTCCCTTTCATTAAATTTCCTTAATTTTTTTAGTTACTGCTGCAATTCTCTGACTCTTACCCCCTGACATCTTAACATCCCTCGATTTTGCAATAGTTTTTAAGGTATATTTTAAATTTCTTCTAGTCCTCTTCCACCTGGTCGCAGATTCTGCCCGTCATCTCAGCCAGTCCCATATAGTCCATCACCTTTGTTTGCCATTCTTCCAGAGTGGGTAGTTCTTGCGTCTTCCAATACTTTGCCAGTAGAATTCTTGCTGCTGTGGTCACATACATAAAAAAAGTCCTGTCCTTCTTTAACACCAATTGGCCAACCATGCCCAAGAGAAAAGCCTCTGGTTTCTTAGGAAAAGTCCACTTAAGGACCTTCTTAATTTCATTATAGATCATTTCCCAGAAAGCTTTAACCTTTGGGCAGGTCCACCAAAGGTGGTAAAAAGTGCCTTCAGTCTCATTACATTTCCAGCACTTATTGTTAGGCAAGTGATAAGTTTTTGCAAGCTTGACTGGGGTCATGTACCACCGATAGATCATTTTCATAATGTTTTCTTTTAATGCATTACATGCAGTAAATTTATTACCGGTGGTCCATAACTGTTCCCAGTCAGCAAACATAATATCATGACCGATATCTTGCGCCCATTTAATCATAGCTGATTTCACCGTTTCATCCTGTGTATTCCATTTCAACAGCAAGTTATACATTTTTGATAGGTTCTTAGTATTGGATTCCAACAATTCTGTTTCCAGTTTTGACCTCTCTTTCTGAAATCCTATTTTCCTGTCCTGTTTAAATGTCTCATTTATCTGGTGATAATGCAACCAGTCTCGAACCTTGGGCTTTAGTTTCTCATAGCTCTGAAGTTTAACCTTTTCACCATCATATTCTAAAATTTCATGATATTTTGGCCATTTAGAGTCCATATTAAGCTTTTTTACATCCCTCGCTTCCATTGGTGACACCCACCTGGGGGTTTTACTTTCCAACAGATCTTTATATCGAATCCAAACGTTATACAATGCTTTCCTTACAATATGGTTTTTAAATCCTTTATACACCTTTACCTTGTCGTACCATAGATATGCATGCCAACCAAAACTATTGTCATACCCTTCCAGATCCAAAATGTCCGTGTTCTCAAGAGGTAGCCAGTGTTTCAACCAGCAAAAAGCTGCCGATTCATAATAAAGTCTTAAGTCTGGCAGGGCAAACCCCCCTCTATCTGTTGCGTCAGGTAAAATCTTAAATTTAATTCTGGGCTTTTTGCCCTGCCAGACAAATTTTTCTGCCACTTCTTGAAACAGTCCATCTTGTCCAAAATCTGCAGCGTCTGAAATAAAAACAACATTCTAGGCAATACATTCATCTTAATAGTAGCAATTCGGCCTAACAAGGAAAGTTTCAGCCTTGACCATATTTCCAAATCTTTTTTTACTTCTGACCAACATTTTTCATAATTATCCTTAAACAAATTCAAATTCTTAGACGTTAAGTTTATCCCCAGGTATTTTACCCTTTTCGTTATTTCCAAGCCTGTTTCATTCAGATTTTTGATGAAATTGTGACCCCGGGGCTTAGGGATTTTTTCAAAAAAAAATTTTTTTCTGCCGGTTAAGTTGTCGAGGGCTGATTTCTTGTCCTGTGATAAAAAGCCTTCTGTTTCGACCGCCAAACCTTTCAGAGGAGCATTTGCAACCGTTGGGCACCATTTTTGAATTAATTCCCGAAAGTCAGATTTTTGATGAAATTGTGACCCCGGGGCTTAGGGATTTTTTCAAAAAAATATTTTTCTGCCGGTTACGTTGTCGAGGGCTGATTTCTTGTCCTGTGATAAAAAGCCTTCTATTTCGACCGCCAAACGTTTCAGAGGAGCATTTGCAACCGTTGCGCACCATTTCTGAGTCAATTGCCGAAAGCCAGATTTTTGATGAAATTGTGACCCCGGGACTTAGGGATATTTTCAAAAAAAAATTTTTCTGCCGGTTTAGTTGTCGAGGGCTGATTTCTTGTCCTGTAATAAAAAGCCTTCTCTTTCGATGAACAAACCTTTCAGAGGAGCATTTGCAACCGTTTTGCACCAGTTTTGAGTCAATTGCCGAAAGCCAGATTTTTGAAGAAATTGTGACTTAGGGATTTTTTCAAAAAAATATTTTTCTGCCGGTTTAGTTGTCGAGGGCTGATTTCTTGTCCTGTAATAAAAAGCCTTCTCTTTCGACGAACAAACCTTTCAGAGGAGCATTTGCAACCGTTTTGCACCAGTTTTGAGTCAATTGCCGAAAGTCAGAGTTTTGATGAAATTGTGACCCCGGGGCTTAGGGATTTTTTCAAAAAAATATTTTTCTGCCGGTTAAGTTGTCGAGGGCTGATTTCTTGTCCTGTTATAAAAAGCCTTCTGTTTCGACCGCCAAACCTTTCAGAGGAGCATTTGCAACCGTTGGGCACCATTTTTGAATTAATTCCCGAAAGTCAGATTTTTTATGAAATTGTGACCCCGGGGCTTAGGGATTTTTTCAAAAATATATTTTTCTGCCGGTTACGTTGTCGAGGGCTGATTTCTTTTCCTGTGATAAAAAGCCTTCTCTTTCGACCGCCAAACCTTTCAGAGGAGCATTTGCAACCGTTGGGCACCATTTCTGAGTCAATTTCCAAAAGTAAGGTTTTTGATGAAATTGTGACCCCGGGGCTTAAGGATATTTTCAAAAAAATATTTTTCTGCCGGTTAAGTTGTTGAGGGCTGATTTCTTGTACTGTGATAAAAAGCCTTCTGTTTCGACCGCCAAACCTTTCAGAGGAGCATTAGAAACCGTTGGGCACCATTTCTGAGTCAATTGCTGAAAGTCAGATTTTTGGTGAAATTGTGACCCCGGGGCTTAGGGATTTTTTCAAAAAAATATTTTTCTGCCAGTTAAGTTGTCGAGGGCTGATTTCTTGTACTGTGATAAAAAGCCTTCTGTTTCGACCGCCAAACCTTTCAGAGGAGCATTAGAAACCGTTGGGCACCATTTCTGAGTCAATTGCTGAAAGTCAGATTTTTGATGAAATTGTGACCCCAGGGCTTAGGGATTTTTTCAAAAAAATATTTTTCTGCCGGTTACCTTGTCGAGGGCTGATTTCTTGTCCTGTGATAAAAAGCCCGGGGTCACAATTTCTGTTTCGACCGCAAAAACTTTCAGAGGAGCATTAGAAACCGTTGGACACCATTATAGAGTAAATTGCCAAAAGTCAGAGTTTTGATGAAATTGTGACCCCGGGGCTTAGGGATTTTTTCAAAATATATTTTTCTGCCGGTTACCTTGTCGAGGGCTGATTTCTTGTCCTGTGATAAAAAGCCTTCTCTTTCGACCGCCAAACCTTTCAGAGGAGCATTTGCAACCGTTGCGCACCATTTCTGAGTCAATTGCCGAAAGCCAGATTTTTGATGAAATTGTGATCCCGGGGCTTAGGGATTTTTTTCAAAAAAATATTTTTCTGCCGGTTTAGTTGTCGAGGGCTGATTTCTTGTCCTGTAATAAAAAGCCTTCTCTTTCGACGAACAAACCTTTCAGAGGAGCATTTGCAACCGTTTTGCACCAGTTTTGAGTCAATTGCCGAAAGTCAGAGTTTTGATGAAATTGTGACCCCGGGGCTTAGGGATTTTTTCAAAAATATATTTTTCTGCCGGTTAAGTTGTCGAGGGCTGATTTCTTGTCCTGTGATAAAAAGCCTTCTGTTTCGACCGCCAAACCTTTCAGAGGAGCATTTGCAACCGTTGGGCACCATTTTTGAATTAATTCCCGAAAGTCAGATTTTTGATGAAATTGTGACCCCGGGGCTTGGGGATTTTTTCAAAATATATTTTTCTGCCGGTTAAGTTGTCGAGGGCTGATTTCTTGTCCTGTGATAAAAAGCCTTCTCTTTCGACCGCCAAACCTTTCAGAGGAGCATTTGCAACCGTTGGGCACCATTTCTGAGTCAATTGCCGAAAGCCAGATTTTTGAAGAAATTGTGACTTAGGGATTTTTTCAAAAAAATATTTTTCTGCCGGTTTAGTTGTCGAGGGCTGATTTCTTGTCCTGTAATAAAAAGCCTTCTCTTTCGACGAACAAACCTTTCAGAGGAGCATTTGCAACCGTTTTGCACCAGTTTTGAGTCAATTGCCGAAAGTCAGAGTTTTGATGAAATTGTGACCCCGGGGCTTAGGGATTTTTTCAAAAAAAATATTTTTCTGCCGGTTAAGTTGTCGAGGGCTGATTTCTTGTCCTGTTATAAAAAGCCTTCTGTTTCGACCGCCAAACCTTTCAGAGGAGCATTTGCAACCGTTGGGCACCATTTTTGAATTAATTCCCGAAAGTCAGATTTTTTATGAAATTGTGACCCCGGGGCTTAGGGATTTTTTCAAAAATATATTTTTCTGCCGGTTACGTTGTCGAGGGCTGATTTCTTTTCCTGTGATAAAAAGCCTTCTCTTTCGACCGCCAAACCTTTCAGAGCAGCATTTGCAAAAGTTGGGCACCATTTCTGAGTCAATTTCCAAAAGTAAGGTTTTTGATGAAATTGTGACCCCGGGGCTTAAGGATTTTTTCAAAAAAATATTTTTCTGCCGGTTAAGTTGTTGAGGGCTGATTTCTTGTACTGTGATAAAAAGCCTTCTGTTTCGACCGCCAAACCTTTCAGAGGAGCATTAGAAACCGTTGGGCACCATTTCTGAGTCAATTGCTGAAAGTCAGATTTTTGATGAAATTGTGACCCCAGGGCTTAGGGATTTTTTCAAAAAAATATTTTTCTGCCGGTTAAGTTGTCGAGGCCGGGACGCAGGTGGCGCTGTGGGTAAAAGCCTCAGCGCCTAGGACTTGCCGATCGAAAGGTCGGCGGTTCGAATCCCTGCGGCGGGGTGCGCTCCCGCTGCTCGGTCCCAGCGCCTGCCAACCTAGCAGTTCGAAAGCACACCCAGGTGCAAGTAGATAAATAGGGACCGCTTACCAGCGGGAAGGTAAACGGCGTTTCCGTGTGCTGCTCTGGCTCGCCAGAGCAGCAATGTCACGCTGGCCACGTGACCCGGAAGTGTCTCCGGACAGCGCTGGCCCCCGGCCTCTTGAGTGAGATGGGCGCACCAACCCCAGAGTCTGGCAAGACTGGCCCGTACGGGCAGGGGTACCTTTACCTTTACCTTAAGTTGTCGAGGGCTGATTTCTTTTCCTGTGATAAAAAGACATCTGTTTCGACCGCAAAAACTTTCAGAGGAGCATTAGAAACCGTTGGACACCATTATAGAGTAAATTGCCGAAAGTCAGAGTTTTGATGAAATTGTGACCCCGGGGCTTAGGGATTTTTTCAAAAGAATATTTTTCTGCCGGTTAAGTTGTCGAGCGCTGATTTCTTTTCCTGTGATAAAAAGACATCTGTTTCGACCGCAAAAACTTTCAGAGGAGCATTAGAAACCGTTTGGCACCATTTTTGAGTCAATTGCCAAAAGTCAGGTTTTTGATGAAATTGTGACCCCGGGGCTTAGGGATTTTTTCAAAAAAATATTTTTCTGCCGGTTACGTTGTCGAGGGCTGATTTCTTGTCCTGTGATAAAAATCCTTCTGTTTCGACCGCCAAACCTTTCAGAGGAGCATTTTCAACCGTTGTACACCATTATAGATTAAATTGGCAAAAGTCAGAGTTTTGATGAAATTGTGACCCCGGGGCTTAGGGATTTTTTCAAAATATCTTTTTCTGCCGGTTAAGTTGTCGAGGGCTGATTTCTTGTCCTGTAATAAAAACCCTTCTCTTTCGACGAACAAACCTTTCAGAGGAGCATTTGCAACCGTTGTGCACCATTTCTGAGTCAATTGCCGAAAGCCAGATTTTTAAAGAAATTGTGACTTAGGGATTTTTTCAAAAAAATATTTTTCTGCCGGTTTAGTTGTCGATGGCTGATTTCTTGTCCTGTAATAAAAATCCTTCTCTTTCGACGAACAAACCTTTCAGAGGAGCATTTGCAACCGTTTTGCACCAGTTTTGAGTCAATTGCCGAAAGTCAGAGTTTTGATGAAATTGTGACCCCGGGGCTTAGGGATTTTTTCAAAAAAATATTTTTCTGCCGGTTAAGTTGTCGAGGGCTGATTTCTTGTCCTGTTATAAAAAGCCTTCTGTTTCGACCGCCAAACCTTTCAGAGGAGCATTTGCAACCGTTGGGCACCATTTTTGAATTAATTCCCGAAAGTCAGATTTTTTATGAAATTGTGACCCCGAGGCTTAGGGATTCTTTCAAAAATATATTTTTCTGCCGGTTACGTTGTCGAGGGCTGATTTCTTTTCCTGTGATAAAAAGCCTTCTCTTTCGACCGCCAAACCTTTCAGAGGAGCATTTGCAAAAGTTGGGCACCATTTCTGAGTCAATTTCCAAAAGTAAGGTTTTTGATGAAATTGTGACCCCGGGGCTTAAGGATTTTTTCAAAAAAATATTTTTCTGCCGGTTAAGTTGTCGAGGGCTGATTTCTTTTTCTGTGATAAAAAGACATCTGTTTCGACCGCAAAAACTTTCAGAGGAGCATTAAAAACCGTTTGGCACCATTTTTGAGTCAATTGCCAAAAGTCAGGTTTTTGATGAAATTGTGACCCCGGGGGCGTAGGGATTTTTTCAAAAAAAATTATTTCTGCCGGTTACGTTGTCGAGGGCTAATTTCTTGTCCTGTGATAAAAAGACATCTGTTTCGACCGCCAAACCTTTCAGAGGAGCATTTGCAACCGTTGGGCACCATTTCTGAGTCAATTGCTGAAAGTCAGATTTTTGATGAAATTGTTACCCCAGGGCTTAGGGATTTTTTCAAAAAAATATTTTTCTGCCGGTTAAGTTGTCGAGGGCTGATTTCTTTTCCTGTGATAAAAAGACATCTGTTTCGACCGCAAAAACTTTCAGAGGAGCATTAGAAACCGTTGGACACCATTATAGAGTAAATTGCCAAAAGTCAGAGTTTTGATGAAATTGTGACCTCGGGGCTTAGGGATTTTTTCAAAATATATTTTTCTGCCGGTTAAGTTGTCGAGGGCTGATGTCTTGTCCTGTAATAAAAAGCCTTCTCTTTCGACGAACAAACCTTTCAGAGGAGCATTTGCAACCGTTGCGCACCATTTCTGAGTCAATTGCCGAAAGCCAGATTTTTGATGAAATTGTGACCCCGGGGCTTAGGGATTTTTTCAAAAAAATATTTTTCTGCCGGTTAAGTTGTCGAGGGCTGATTTCTTTTCCTGTGATAAAAAGACATCTGTTTCGACCGCAAAAACTTTCAGAGGAGCATTAGAAACCGTTGGACACCATTATAGAGTAAATTGCCAAAAGTCAGAGTTTTGATGAAATTGTGACCCCGGGGCTTAGGGATTTTTTCAAAAAAAAATTTTTCTGCCGGTTTAGTTGTCGACGGCTGATTTCTTGTCCTGTAATAAAAAGCCTTCTCTTTCGACGAACAAACCTTTCAGAGGAGCATTTGCAACCGTTTTGCACCAGTTTTGAGTCAATTGCCGAAAGTCAGAGTTTTGATGAAATTGTGACCCCGGGGCTTAGGGATTTTTTCAAAAAAATATTTTTCTGCCGGTTAAGTTGTCGAGGGCTGATTTCTTTTTCTGTGATAAAAAGACATCTGTTTCGACCTCAAAAACTTTCAGAGGAGCATTAAAAACCGTTTGGCACCATTTTTGAGTCAATTGCCAAAAGTCAGGTTTTTGATGAAATTGTGACCCCGGGGGCGTAGGGATTTTTTCAAAAAAAATTATTTCTGCCGGTTACGTTGTCGAGGGCTAATTTCTTGTCCTGTGATAAAAAGACATCTGTTTCGACCGCCAAACCTTTCAGAGGAGCATTTGCAACCGTTGGGCACCATTTCTGAGTCAATTGCCAAAAGTCAGAGTTGTGATGAAATTGTGACCCCGGGGCTTAGGGATTTTTTCAAAAAAATATTTTTCTGCCGGTTTAGTTGTCGAGGGCTGATTTCTTTTCCTGTGATAAAAAGACTTCTGTTTCGACCGCCAACCCCTTCTAGGGAGCATTTGCAACCTTTTTGCACCAGTTTTGAGTCAATTGCCGAAAGTCAGATTTTTGATGAAATTGTGACCCCGGGGCTTAGGGATTTTTTTCAAAAAAATATTTTTCTGCCGGTTACGTTGTCAAGGGCTGATTTCTTGTCCTGTGATAAAAATCCTTCTGTTTCGACCGCCAAACCTTTCAGGAGAGCATTTGCAACCGTTGGGCACCATTTATGAATCAATTGCCAAAATTCAGAGTTTTGATGAAATTGTGACCCCGGGGCTTAGGGATTTTTTCAAAAAAATATTTTTCTGCCGGTTAAGTTGTCGAGGGCTGATTTCTTTTCCTGTGATAAAAAGACATCTGTATCGACCGCCAAAACTTTCAGAGGAGCATTTGCAACCGTTGGGCACCATTTTTGAGACAATTGCCAAAAGTCAGGTTTTTGATGAAATTGTGATCCCGGGGCTTAGGGATTTTTTCAAAATATCTTTTTCTGCCGGTTAAGTTGTCGAGGGCTGATTTCTTATCTTGTGATAAAAAGCCTTCTCTTTCGACCGCCAAACCTTTCAGAGGAGCATTTGCAACCGTTGGGCAGCATTTCTGAGTCAATTGCTGAAAGTCAGATTTTTGATGAAATTGTGACCCCGGGGCTTAGGGATATTTTCAAAAAAATATTTTTCTGCCGGTTAAGTTGTCGAGGGCTGATTTCTTATCTTCTGATAAAAAGCCTTCTGTTTCGACCGCCAAACCTTTCAGAGGAGCATTTGCAAACGTTGGGCACCATTTATGAATCAATTGCCGAAAGTCAGGTTTTTGATGAAATTGTGACCCCGGGGCTTAGGGATTTTTTCAAAATATATTTTTCTGCCAGTTAAGTTGTCGAGGGTTGATTTCTTTTCCTGTGATAAAAATACATCTGTTTCGACCGCAAAAACTTTCAGAGGAGCATTAGAAACCGTTTGGCACCATTTCTGAGTCAATTGCCAAAAGTCAGGTTTTTGATGAAATTGTGACCCCGGGGCTTAGGGATTTTTTCAAAAAAATATTTTTATGCCATTTAAGTTGTCGAGGGCTGATTTCTTGTACTGTGATAAAAAGCCTTCTGTTTCGACCGCCAAACCTTTCAGAGGAGCATTAGAAACCGTTGCGCACCATTTCTGAGTCAATTGCTGAAAGTCAGATTTTTGATCAAATTGTGACCCCAGGGCTTAGGAATTTTTTCAAAAAAATATTTTTCTGCCGGTTAAGTTGTCGAGGGCTGATTTCTTTTCCTGTGATAAAAAGACATCTGTTTCGACCGCAAAAACTTTCAGAGGAGCATTAGAAACCGTTGGACACCATTATAGAGTAAATTGCCAGAAGTCAGGTTTTTGATGAAATTGTGACCCCGGGGCTTAGGGATTTTTTCAAAATATATTTTTCTGCCAGTTAAGTTGTCGAGGGTTGATTTCTTTTCCTGTGATAAAAATACATCTGTTTCGACCGCAAAAACTTTCAGAGGAGCATGAGAAACCGTTTGACACCATTTCTGAGTCAATTGCCAAAAGTCAGGTTTTTGATGAAATTGTGACCCCGGGGCTTAGGGATTTTTTCAAAAAAAATATTTTTCTGCCGGTTAAGTTTTCGAGGGCTGATTTCTTTTTCTGTGATAAAAAGACATCTGTTTCGACCGCAAAAACTTTCAGAGGAGCATTAGAAACCGTTTGGCACCATTTTTGAGTCAATTGCCAAAAGTCAGGTTTTTGATGAAATTGTGACCCCGGGGGCGTAGGGATTTTTTCAAAAAAAATTATTTCTGCCGGTTACGTTGTCGAGGGCTAATTTCTTGTCCTGTGATAAAAAGACATCTGTTTCGACCGCCAAACCTTTCAGAGGAGCATTTGCAACCGTTGGGCACCATTTCTGAGTCAATTGCCAAAAGTCAGAGTTGTGATGAAATTGTGACCCCGGGGCTTAGGGATTTTTTCAAAAAAATATTTTTCTGCCGGTTTAGTTGTCGAGGGCTGATTTCTTTTCCTGTGATAAAAAGACTTCTGTTTCGACCGCCAACCCCTTCTAGGGAGCATTTGCAACCTTTTTGCACCAGTTTTGAGTCAATTGCCGAAAATCAGGTTTTTGATGAAATTGTGACCCCGGGGCTTAGGGATTTTTTCAAAAAAATATTTTTCTGCAAGTTAAGTTGTCGAGGGCTGATTTCTTTTCCTGTGATAAAAAGCCTTCTCTTTCGACCGCCAAATCTTTCAGAGGAGCATTTGCAACCGTTGGGCACCATTTCTGAGTCAATTGCCGAAAGTCAGATTTTTGATGAAATTGTGACCCCGGGGCTTAGGGATTTTTTCAAAATATATTTTTCTGCCGGTTAAGTTGTCGAGGGCTGATTTCTTGTCCTGTAATAAAAAGCCTTCTCTTTCGACGAACAAACCTTTTAGAGGAGCATTTGCAACCGTTTTGCACCAGTTTTGAGTCAATTGCCGAAAGTCAGAGTTTTGATGAAATTGTGACCCCGGGGCTTAGGGATTTTTTCAAAAAAATATTTTTCTGCCGGTTAAGTTGTCGAGGGCTGATTTCTTTTCCTGTGATAAAAAGACATCTGTTTCGACCGCAAAAACTTTCAGAGGAGCATTAGAAACCGTTTGGCACCATTTTTGAGTCAATTGCCAAAAGTCAGGTTTTTGATGAAATTGTGACCCCGGGGGCGTAGGGATTTTTTCAAAAAAAATTATTTCTACCGGTTACGTTGTCGAGGGCTAATTTCTTGTCCTGTGATAAAAAGACATCTGTTTCGACCGCCAAACCTTTCAGAGGAGCATTTGCAACCGTTGGGCACCATTTCTGAGTCAATTGCCAAAAGTCAGAGTTGTGATGAAATTGTGACCCCGGGGCTTAGGGATTTTTTCAAAAAAATATTTTTCTGCCGGTTTAGTTGTCGAGGGCTGATTTCTTGTCCTGTAATAAAAACCCTTCTCTTTCGACGAACAAACCTTTCAGAGGAGCATTTGCAACCGTTGGGCACCATTTTTGAATTAATTCCCGAAAGTCAGAGTTTTGATGAAATTGTGACCCCGGGGTTTACGGATTTTTTCAAAAAAATATTTTTCTGCCGGTTAAGTTGTTGAGGGCTGATTTCTTGTCCTGTGATAAAAAGACATCTGTTTCGACCGCAAAAACTTTCAGAGGAGCATTAGAAACCGTTGGACACCATTATAGAGTAAATTTCCAAAAGTCAGAGTTTTGATGAAATTGTGACCCCGGGGCTTAGGGATTTTTTCAAAATATATTTTTCTGCCGGTTACCTTGTCGAGGGCTGATTTCTTGTCCTGTGATAAAAAGCCTTCTCTTTCGACCGCCAAACCTTTCAGAGGAGCATTTGCAACCGTTGCGCACCATTTCTGAGTCAATTGCCGAAAGCCAGATTTTTTATGAAATTGTGACCCCGGGACTTAGGGAATTTTTCAAAAAAATTTTTTTCTGCCGGTTAAGTTGTCGAGGGCTGATTTCTTGTCCTGTAATAAAAAGCCTTCTCTTTCGACGAACAAACCTTTCAGAGGAGCATTTGCAACCGTTTTGCACCAGTTTTGAGTCAATTGCCGAAAGTCAGAGTTTTGATGAAATGGTGACCCCGGGGCTTAGGGATTTTTTCAAAAAAATATTTTTCTGCCGGTTAAGTTGTTGAGGGCTGATTTCTTTTCCTGTGATAAAAAGACATCTGTTTCGACCGCAAAAACTTTCAGAGGAGCATTTGGAACCGTTGGACACCATTATAGAGTAAATTGCCAAAAGTCAGAGTTTTGATGAAATTGTGACCCCGGGGCTTAGGGATTTTTTCAAAATATCTTTTTCTGCCGGTTAAGTTGTCGAGGGCTGATTTCTTTTCCTGTGATAAAAAGACATCTGTTTCGACCGGCAAACCTTTCAGAGGAGCATTTGGAACCGTTGGACACCATTATAGAGTAAATAGTAATGGAGTAGTAAAATAGTAGTAAAATGGTAGTAAGGCAGTAGTGAAACAGCAGTAAGATAGTAGTAAAGTAGTAGTAAAATGGTCCAATAGTAAAGCGGTGGAACAGTAGTAAAATAGCTTTAAAGTAGTAGTAAAAGGATAGCAAGGTATTAGTAAAATGATAGCAAAGCTGTAGTAAGACAGTAGTAAAATGGTAGTAAAGTAATAGTAAAGCAGTAGCAAAGTAGTGGTAAAGTAATAGTAAAGTGGTAGTAAAGCAGAAGTAAAGCAGTAGTAAAGTGGTAGTAAAGTGGTAGTAAAGTAGTCTTAAAGTTGTAGTAAATTAGTGGTAAAGCAGTAGTAAAGTAGTGGTAATGTAGTAGTATTGTTGTAGTAAAGTAGTAGTAAAGTGGTAGTAAAGTGGTAGTAAAGTAGTAGTAAAGTAGTGGTAAAGTAGTGCTAAAATAGTAGTAAGAATGACCTCGGAAGTGTTCGTTGTACAAAAAGGCGCCATGTTGTTAGCCTCAATCACAGAGGTTTTTTCAAAAAGATATTTTTCTGCCGGTTAAGTTGTCGAGGGCTGATTCCTGTTTCGACCGCAAAAACTTTCAGAGGAGCATTAGAAACCGTTTGTCACCATTTCTGAGTCAATTGCCGAAAGTCAGATTTTTGATGAAATTGTAGGGATATTTTCAAAAAAATATTTTTCTGCCGGTTAAGTTGTCGAGGGCTGATTTCTTGTCCTGTTATAAAAAGCCTTCTCTTTCGACCGCCAAACCTTTCAGAGGAGCATTTGCAACAATTGGGCACCATGTTTGAGTCAATTGCCAAAAGTCAGGTTTTTGATGAAATTGTGACCCCGGGGCTTAGGGATTTTTTCAAAAAAATATTTTTCTGCCGGTTAAGTTGTCGAGGGCTGATTTCTTTTCCTGTGATAAAAAGCCTTCTGTTTCGACCGCCAAACCTTTCAGAGGAGCATTTGCAACCGTTTTGCATCAGTTTTGAGTCAATTGCCGAAAGTCAGGTTTTTGATGAAATTGTGACCCCGGGGCTTAGGGATATTTTCAAAAAAATCTTATTCTGCCGGTTAAAGATTTTCTGTCCTGTGATAAAAAGCCTTCTGTTTCGACCGCCAAACCTCTCAGGTGAGCATATGCAACCTTATGGCAGCATTTTTGAGTGAATGGCCGAAAGTCAGTTTTTTCATCAAATTGTGACCCCGGGGCTTAGGGATTTTTCTAAAAAAAAAAAAAAAAAATCTGCCGCTTAAGGTGTTTTTTACCTTGCATTTTTAAGTTGTAAACCAACCTTAAATCTACGGATGAAGCGCAGTATATACAATTAATAAAATAGTAACAATACTATTTGTTACTATAGACAGGCATGCCATTGTTCAGGATGGTCTACTGTATAAATAGGGGTATAAATAGTAAAGTAGGATAAGTATTAAAGTAGCAGTAGTAAAGTGGAAGTAAAGTGGTAGTAAAGCAATAGTAAACCAGTAGTGAAGTAGCAGTTAAGTAATGGTAAAACAATAGTAAAGTGGTGAAATAGTAGTAAAATAGCAGTAAAGTAGTAGTAAAACAGTAGTAAAGTAGTAGTAATGGAGTAGTAAAATAGTAGTAAAATGGTAGTAAGGCAGTAGTGAAACAGCAGTAAAATAGTAGTAAAGTAATAGTAAAATGGTCCAATAGTAAAGCGGTGGAATAGTAGTAAAATAGCAGTAAAGTAGTAGTAAAAGGATAGCAAGGTAGTAGTAAAATGATAGTAAAGCTGTAGTAAGGCAGTAGTAAAATGGTAGTAAAGTAGTAGTAAAGCAGTAGCAAAGTAGTGGTAAAGCAGTAGTAAAGTAGTGGTAAAGTAATAGTAAAGAGGTAGTAAAGAGGTAGTAAAGTAGTAGTAAAGTGGTAGTCGTAGAGTAGTAAAGTAGTAGTAAAGTAGTAGTAAAGTAGTGGTAAAGTAGTGCTAAAATAGTAGTAAGAATGACCACGGAAGTGTTCGTTGTACAAAAAGGCGCCATGTTGTTAGCCTCAATCACAGAGGTTTTTCCATTTGTTTCCATATAAAGTAGTGGGGCGGGGGGAATGGCTTCTCAGTGTTTGTATGTTGATCCCTGTTTGTATGTTGATCACTATTATGTTAAAAAGTACATCAGAATTTAGTGGAGTTGGATATTTTGGGTCCCAAAATGTCCCCTCCAGCAGTGGCTGCATAAAATCCTTTAGTCATAACTGAGCGATGGGCAACACACTGTCGTGAGTCAAGAGCTGTGGGAGGAGCCAGTAGTCAAAATAAGGGATTTGACTTAGATTATATCTTAGCGGCCCAGTGGTGTTTCCTACTTTCTTCAGTAGGCACCATTTTTGAGTGAATGGCCGAAAGTCACATTTCTGATGAAATTGTGACCCCAGGGCTTAGGGATTTTTTCAAAAAAATGTTTTTCTGCCTGTTAAGATGTCGAGGGCTGATTTCTTGTCCTGTTATAAAAAACCTTCTGTTTCGACCGCCAAACCTTTCAGAGGAGCATTTGGAACCGTTGGGCACCATTTATGAATCAATTGCCGAAATTCAGAGTTTTGATGAAATTGTGATCCCAAGGCTTAGGGATTTTTTCAAAAAAATATTTTTCTGCTGGTTAAGTTGTCGAGGGCTGATTTCTTTTCCTGTGATAAAAAGCATTCTCTTTCGACCGCCAAACCTTTCAGGGGAGCATTTTCAACCGTTGGGCACCATTTCTGAGTCAATTGCCGAAAGTCAGATTTTTGATGAAATTGTGACCCCGGGACTTAGGGATTTTTTCAAAAAAATATTTTTCTGCCGGTTTAGTTGTCGAGGGCTGATTTCTTGTCCTGTAATAAAAACCCTTCTCTTTCGACGAACAAACCTTTCAGAGGAGCATTTGCAACCGTTTTGCACCAGTTTTGAGTCAATTGCCGAAAGTCAGAGTTTTGATGAAATTGTGACCCCGGGGCTTAGGGATTTTTTCAAAAAAATATTTTTCTGCCGGTTAAGTTGTCGAGGGCTAATTTCTTTTCCTGTGATAAAAAGACATTTGTATCGACTGCCAAACCTTTCACAGGAGCATTTGCAACCGTTCGGCACCATTTTTGAGTTAATTGCCAAAAGTCAGGTTTTTGATGAAATTGTGACCCCGGGGCTTAGGGATTTTTTCAAAATATCTTTTTCTGCCGGTTAAGTTGTTGAGGGCTGATTTTTTGTCTTGTGATAAAAAGCTTTCTCTTTAGACCGCCAAACCTTTCAGAGGAGCATTTGCAACCGTTGGGCACCATTTCTGAGTCAATTACCGAAATTCAGAGTTTTGATGAAATTGTGATCCCAAGGCTTAGAGATTTTTTCAAAATATATTTTTCTGCCAGTTAAGTTGTCGAGGGCTGATTTCTTTTCCTGTGATAAAAAGACTTCTCTTTCGACCGCCAAACCTTTCAGAGGAGCATTTGCAACCGTTGGGCTCCATTTCTGAGTCAATTGCCGAAAGTCAGAGTTGTGATGAAATTGTGACCCCGGGGCTTAGGGATTTTTTCAAAAAAATATTTTTCTGCCGGTTAAGTTGTCGAGGGCTGATTTCTTTTCCTGTGATAAAAAGCATTCTCTTTCGACCGCCAAACCTTTCAGGGGAGCATTTTCAACCGTTGGGCACCATTTCTGAGTCAATTGCCGAAAGTCAGATTTTTGATGAAATTGTGACCCCGGGACTTAGGGATTTTTTCAAAAAAATATTTTTCTGCCGGTTAAGTTGTCGAGGGCTGATTTCTTGTCCTGTAATAAAAACCCTTCTCTTTCGACGAACAAACCTTTCAGAGGAGCATTTGCAACCGTTTTGCACCAGTTTTGAGTCAATTGCCGAAAGTCAGAGTTTTGATGAAATTGTGACCCCGGGGCTTAGGGATTTTTTCAAAAAAATATTTTTCTGCCGGTTAAGTTGTCGAGGGCTAATTTCTTTTCCTGTGATAAAAAGACATCTGTTTCGACTGCCAAACCTTTCAGAGGAGCATTTGCAACCGTTGGGCACCATTTTTGAGTCAATTGCCAAAAGTCAGGTTTTTGATGAAATTGTGACCCCGGGGCTTAGGGATTTTTTCAAAATATATTTTTCTGCCGGTTAAGTTGTTGAGGGCTGATTTCTGCCGCTTAAGGTGTTTTTTACCTTGCATTTTTAAGTTGTAAACCAACCTTAAATCTACGGATGAAGCGCAGTATATACAATTAATAAAATAGTAACAATACTATTTGTTATTATAGACAGGCATGCCATTGTTCAGGAAGGTCTACTGTATAAATAGGGGTATAAATAGTAAAGTAGGATAAGTATTAAAGTAGCAGTAGTAAAGTGGAAGTAAAGTGGTAGTAAAGCAATAGTAAACCAGTAGTGAAGTAGCAGTTAAGTAATGGTAAAAGAATAGTAAAGTGGTGGAATAGCACTAAAGTAGTAGTAAAACAGTAGTAAAGTAGTAGTAATGGAGTAGTAAAATAGTAGCAAAATAGTAGTAAAATGGTAGTAAGGCAGTAGTGAAACAGCAGTAAAATAGTAGTAAAGTAATAGTAAAATGGTCCAATAGTAAAGCGGTGGAATAGTAGTAAAATAGCTTTAAAGTAGTAGTAAAAGGATAGCAAGGTAGTAGTAAAATGATAGTAAAGCTGTAGTAAGGCAGTAGTAAAATGGTAGTCAAGTAGTAGTAAAGCAGTAGCAAAGTAGTGGTAAAGCAGTAGTAAAGTAGTGGTAAAGTAATAGTAAAGAGGTAGTAAAGAGGTAGTAAAGTAGTAGTAAAGTGGTAGTCGTAGAGTAGTAAAGTAGTAGTAAAGTAGTAGTAAAGTAGTGGTAAAGTAGTGCTAAAATAGTAGTAAGAATGACCACGGAAGTGTTCGTTGTACAAAAAGGCGCCATGTTGTTAGCCTCAATCACAGAGGTTTTTCCATTTGTTTCCATATAAAGTAGTGGGGCGGGGGGAATGGCTTCTCAGTGTTTGTATGTTGATCACTATTATGTTAAAAAGTACACCAGAATTTAGTGGCGTTGGATATTTTGGGTCCCAAAATGTCCCCTCCAGCAGTGGCTGCATAAAATCCTTTAGTCAGAACTGAGCGATGGGCAACACACTGTCGTGAGTCAGGAGCTGTGGGAGGAGACAGTAGTCAAAATAAGGGATTTGACTTAGATTATATCTTAGCGGCCCAGTGGTGTTTCCTACTTTCTTCAGTAGGCACCATTTTTGAGTGAATGGCCAAAAGTCACATTTCTGATGAAATTGTGACCCCGGGGCTTAGGGATTTTTTCAAAATATCTTTTTCTGCCGGTTAAGTTGTCGAGGGCTGATTTCTTTTCCTGTGATAAAAAGACATCTGTATCGACCGCCAAACCTTTCAGAGGAGCATTTGGAACCGTTGGGCACCATTTATGAATCAATTGCCGAAATTCAGAGTTTTGATGAAATTATGATCCCAAGGCTTAGAGATTTTTTCAAAATATATTTTTCTGCCAGTTAAGTTGTCGAGGGCTGATTTCTTTTCCTGTGATAAAAAGACTTCTCTTTCGACCGCCAAACCTTTCAGAGGAGCATTTGCAACCGTTTTGCACCAGTTTTGAGTCAATTGCCGAAAGTCAGATTTTTGATGAAATTGTGATCCCGGGGCTTAGGGATTTTTTCAAAAAAAATTATTTCTGCCGGTTACGTTGTCGAGGGCTGATTTCTTTTCCTGTGATAAAAAGCATTCTCTTTCGACCGCCAAACCTTTCAGAGGAGCATTTGCAACCGTTGGGCACCATTTCTGAGTCAATTGCCAAAAGTCAGAGTTGTGATGAAATTGTGACCCCGGGGCTTAGGGATTTTTTCAAAAAAATATTTTTCTGCCGGTTAAGTTGTCGAGGGCTGATTTCTTTTCCTGTGATAAAAAGCATTCTCTTTCGACCGCCAAACCTTTCAGGGGAGCATTTTCAACCGTTGGGCACCATTTCTGAGTCAATTGCCGAAAGTCAGATTTTTGATGAAATTGTGACCTCGGGACTTAGGGATTTTTTCAAAAAAATATTTTTCTGCCGGTTAAGTTGTCGAGGGCTGATTTCTTGTCCTGTAATAAAAACCCTTCTCTTTCGACGAACAAACCTTTCAGAGGAGCATTTGCAACCGTTTTGCACCAGTTTTGAGTCAATTGCCGAAAGTCAGAGTTTTGATGAAATTGTGACCCCGGGGCTTAGGGATTTTTTCAAAAAAATATTTTTCTGCCGGTTAAGTTGTCGAGGGCTAATTTCTTTTCCTGTGATAAAAAGACATCTGTTTCGACTGCCAAACCTTTCAGAGGAGCATTTGCAACCGTTGGGCACCATTTTTGAGTCAATTGCCAAAAGTCAGGTTTTTGATGAAATTGTGACCCCGGGGCTTAGGGATTTTTTCAAAATATATTTTTCTGCCGGTTAAGTTGTTGAGGGCTGATTTCTGCCGCTTAAGGTGTTTTTTACCTTGCATTTTTAAGTTGTAAACCAACCTTAAATCTACGGATGAAGCGCAGTATATACAATTAATAAAATAGTAACAATACTATTTGTTACTATAGACAGGCATGCCATTGTTCAGGAAGGTCTACTGTATAAATAGGGGTATAAATAGTAAAGTAGGATAAGTATTAAAGTAGCAGTAGTAAAGTGGAAGTAAAGTGGTAGTAAAGCAATAGTAAACCAGTAGTGAAGTAGCAGTTAAGTAATGGTAAAAGAATAGTAAAGTGGTGGAATAGCACTAAAGTAGTAGTAAAACAGTAGTAAAGTAGTAGTAATGGAGTAGTAAAATAGTAGCAAAATAGTAGTAAAATGGTAGTAAGGCAGTAGTGAAACAGCAGTAAAATAGTAGTAAAGTAATAGTAAAATGGTCCAATAGTAAAGCGGTGGAATAGTAGTAAAATAGCTTTAAAGTAGTAGTAAAAGGATAGCAAGGTAGTAGTAAAATGATAGTAAAGCTGTAGTAAGGCAGTAGTAAAATGGTAGTAAAGTAGTAGTAAAGCAGTAGCAAAGTAGTGGTAAAGCAGTAGTAAAGTAGTGGTAAAGTAATAGTAAAGAGGTAGTAAAGAGGTAGTAAAGTAGTAGTAAAGTGGTAGTCGTAGAGTAGTAAAGTAGTAGTAAAGTAGTAGTAAAGTAGTGGTAAAGTAGTGCTAAAATAGTAGTAAGAATGACCACGGAAGTGTTCGTTGTACAAAAAGGCGCCATGTTGTTAGCCTCAATCACAGAGGTTTTTCCATTTGTTTCCATATAAAGTAGTGGGGCGGGGGGAATGGCTTCTCAGTGTTTGTATGTTGATCACTATTATGTTAAAAAGTACACCAGAATTTAGTGGCGTTGGATATTTTGGGTCCCAAAATGTCCCCTCCAGCAGTGGCTGCATAAAATCCTTTAGTCAGAACTGAGCGATGGGCAACACACTGTCGTGAGTCAGGAGCTGTGGGAGGAGACAGTAGTCAAAATAAGGGATTTGACTTAGATTATATCTTAGCGGCCCAGTGGTGTTTCCTACTTTCTTCAGTAGGCACCATTTTTGAGTGAATGGCCGAAAGTCACATTTCTGATGAAATTGTGAACCCGGGGCTTAGGGGTTTTTTCAAAAAAATATTTTTCTGCCGGTTAAGTTGTCGAGGGCTGATTTCTTTTCCTGTGCTAAAAAGACACCTGTTTCGACCGCCAACCCCTTCTAGGGAGCATTTGCAACCGTATTGCACCAGTTTTGAGTCAATTGCCGAAAGTCAGATTTTTGATGAAATTGTGACCCTGGGGCTTAGGGATATTTTCAAAAAAATATTTTTCTGCCGGTTAAGTTGTCGAGGGCTGATTTCTTGTCCTGTGATAAAAAGACTTCTCTTTCGACCGCCAAACCTTTCAGAGGAGCATTTGCAACCGTTGGGCACCATTTTTGAATCAATTGCCGAAAGTCAGGTTTTTGACGAAATTGTGACCCTGGGCCTTAGGGATTTTTTCAAAAAAATATTTTTCTGCCGGTTACGTTGTCGAGGGCTGATTTCTTGTCCTGTCATAAAAATCCTTCTGTTTCGACCGCCAAACATTTCAGAGGAGCATTTGCAACCGTTGGGCACCATTTATGAATCAATTGCCGAA
Source organism: Podarcis cretensis (assembly GCF_951804945.1). NCBI lineage: Eukaryota > Metazoa > Chordata > Lepidosauria > Squamata > Lacertidae > Podarcis > Podarcis cretensis. The sequence continues at coordinate 50,620,360 of NC_137181.1, forward strand.
ATTTAGAGTTTTGCTGAAATTGTGACCCCGGGGCTTAGGGATTTTTTCAAAAAAATATTTTTCTGCCGGTTAAGTTGTCGAGGGCTGATTTCTTATCTTGTGATAAAAAGCCTTCTGTTTTGAACGCCAAACCTTTCAGAGGAGCATTTGCAACCGTTGGGTACCATTTCTGAGTCAATTGCCGAAAGTCAGATTTTTGATGAAATTGTGACCCCGGGGCTTAGGGATTTTTTCAAAATATATTTTTCTGCCGGTTAAATTGTCGAGGGCTGATTTTTTGTCTTGTGATAAAAAGCTTTCTCTTTAGACCGCCAAACCTTTCAGAGGAGCATTTGCAACCGTTGGGCACCATTTTTGAATTCATTCCCGAAAGTCAGATTTTTGATAAAATTTTGACCCCCGGGATTATGGGTTTTTTCAAAAGATATTTTTCTGCCGGTTACGTTGTCGAGGGCTGATTTCTTTTCCTGTGATAAAAAGCCTTCCCTTTCGACCGCCAAACCTTTCAGAGGAGCATTTGCAACCGTTGGGCACCATTTCTGAGTCAATTGCCAAAAGTCAGGTTTTTGCTGAAATTGTGACCCTGGGGCTTAGGGATTTTTTCAAAAAAATATTTTTCTGCCGGTTAAGTTGTCGAGGGCTGATTTCTTGTCCTGTGATAAAAAGCCTTCTGTTTCGACCGCCAACACCTTCTAGGGAGCATTTGCAACCGTTTTGCACCAGTTTTGAGTCAATTGCCGAAAGTCAGATTTTTGATGAAATTGTGACCCGGGGACTTAGGGGTTTTTTCAAAAAGATATTTTTCTGCCGGTTACGTTGTCGAGGGCTGATTTCTTTTCCTGTGATAAAAAGACATCTGTTTCGACCGCCAAACCTTTCAGAGGAGCATTAGAAACCGTTTGGCACCATTTTTGAGTCAATTGCCAAAAGTCAGGTTTTTGATGAAATTGTGACCCCGGGGCTTAGAGATTTTTTCAAAAAGATATTTTTCTGCCGGTTAAGGATTTTCTGTCCTGTGATAAAAAGCCTTCTGTTTCGACCGCCAAACCTCTCAGGTGAGCATATGCAACCGTATGGCAGCATTTTTGAGTGAATGGCCGAAAGTCAGTTTTTTCATCAAATTGTGACCCCGGGGCTTAGGGATTTTTCTAAAAAAAAAAAAAATATTCTGCCGCTTAAGGTGTTTTTTACCTTGCATTTTTAAGTTGTAAACCAACCTTAAATCTACGGATGAAGCGCAGTATATACAATTAATAAAATAGTAACAATACTATTTGTTACTATAGACAGGCATGCCATTGTTCAGGAAGGTCTACTGTATAAATAGGGGTATAAATAGTAAAGTAGGATAAGTATTAAAGTAGCAGTAGTAAAGTGGAAGTAAAGTGGTAGTAAAGCAATAGTAAACCAGTAGTAAAGTAGCAGTTAAGTAATGGTAAAACAATAGTAAAGTGGTGGAATAGTAGTAAAATAGCAGTAAAGTAGTAGTAAAACAGTAGTAAAGTAGTAGTAATGGAGTAGTAAAATAGTAGTAAAATGGTAGTAAGGCAGTAGTGAAACAGCAGTAAGATAGTAGTAAAGTAGTAGTAAAATGGTCCAATAGTAAAGCGGTGGAATAGTAGTAAAATAGCTTTAAAGTAGTAGTAAAAGGATAGCAAGGTAGTAGTAAAATGATAGTAAAGCTGTAGTAAGACAGTAGTAAAATGGTAGTAAAGTAATAGTAAAGCAGTAGTAAAGTAGTGGTAAAGTAGTAGTAAAGTGGTAGTAAAGTAGTAGTAAACTAGTAGTAAAGTAGTAGTAAAGTGGTAGTAAAGTGGTAGTAAAGTAGTAATAAAGTGGTAGTAAAGTGGTAGTAAAGAAGTAGTAAGAATGACCTCGGAAGTGTTCGTTGTACAAAAAGGGGCCATGTTGTTAGCCTCAATCACAGAGATTTTTTCAAAAAGATATTTTTCTGCCGGTTAAGTTGTCGAGGGCTGATTTCTGTTTCGACCGCAAAAACTTTCAGAGTAGCATTTGAAACCGTTTGGCACCATTTCTGAGTCAATTGCCGAAAGTCAGATTTTTGATGAAATTGTGACCCCGGGGCTTAGGGATATTTTCAAAAAAATATTTTTCTGCCGGTTAAGTTGTCGAGGGCTGATTTCTTATCTTCTGATAAAAAGCCTTCTCTTTCGACCGCCAAACCTTTCAGAAGAGCATTTGCAACCGTTGGGCACCATTTTTGAATCAATTGCCGAAAGCCAGATTTTTTATGAAATTGTGACCCCGGGCCTTAGGGATTTTTTCAAAATATATTTTTCTGCCAGTTAAGTTGTCGAGGGCTGATTTCTTTTCCTGTGATAAAAAGACATCTGTTTCGACCGCAAAAACTTTCAGAGGAGCATTAGAAACCGTTTGGCACCATTTCTGAGTCAATTGCCGAAAGTCAGATTTTTGATGAAATTGTGACCCCGGGGCTTAGGGATATTTTCAAAAAAAATATTTTTCTGCCAGTTAAGTTGTCGAGGGCTGATTTCTTGTCCTGTGATAAAAAGCCTTCACTTTCGACCGCCAAACCTTTCAGAGGAGCATTTGCAACCGTTGGGCACCATGTTTGAGTCAATTGCCAAAAGTCAGATTTTTGATGAAATTGTGACCCCGGAGCTTAGGGATTTTTTCAAAAAAATATTTTTCTGCCGGGTAAGTTGTCGTGGGCTGTTTTCTTTTCCTGTGATAAAAAGACATCTGTTTCGACCGGCAAACCTTTCAGAGGAGCATTTGGAACCGTTGGACACCATTATAGAGTAAATAGTAATGGAGTAGTAAAATAGTAGTAAAATGGTAGTAAGGCAGTAGTGAAACAGCAGTAAGATAGTAGTAAAGTAGTAGTAAAATGGTCCAATAGTAAAGCGGTGGAACAGTAGTAAAATAGCTTTAAAGTAGTAGTAAAAGGATAGCAAGGTAGTAGTAAAATGATAGTAAAGCTGTAGTAAGACAGTAGTAAAATGGTAGTAAAGTAATAGTAAAGCAGTAGCAAAGTAGTGGTAAAGTAATAGTAAAGTGGTAGTAAAGCAGAAGTAAAGCAGTAGTAAAGTGGTAGCAAAGTGGTAGTAAAGTAGTCTTAAAGTTGTAGTAAATTAGTGGTAAAGCAGTAGTAAAGTAGTGGTAATGTAGTAGTATTGTTGTAGTAAAGTAGTAGTAAAGTGGTAGTAAAGTGGTAGTAAAGTAGTAGTAAAGTAATGGTAAAGTAGTGCTAAAATAGTAGTAAGAATGACCTCGGAAGTGTTCGTTGTACAAAAAGGCGCCATTTTGTTAGCCTCAATCACAGAGGTTTTTTCAAAAAGATATTTTTCTGCCGGTTAAGTTGTCGAGGGCTGATTTCTGTTTCGACCGCAAAAACTTTCAGAGGAGCATTAGAAACCGTTTGGCACCATTTCTGAGTCAATTGCCGAAAGTCAGATTTTTGATGAAATTGTGACCCCGGGGCTTAGGGATATTTTCAAAAAAATATTTTTCTGCCGGTTAAGTTGTCGAGGGCTGATTTCTTGTCCTGTGATAAAAAGCCTTCTCTTTCGACCGCCAAACCTTTCAGAAGAGCATTTGCAACCGTTGGGCACCATTTTTGAATCAATTGCCGAAAGTCAGGTTTTTGATGAAATAGTGACCCCGGGGCTTAGGGATTTTTTCAAAATATATTTTTCTGCCAGTTAAGTTGTCGAGGGCTGATTTCTTTTCCTGTGATAAAAAGACATCTGTTTCGACCGCAAAAACTTTCAGAGGAGCATTAGAAACCGTTTGGCACCATTTCTGAGTCAATTGCCGAAAGTCAGATTTTTGATGAAATTGTGACCCCGGAGCTTAGGGATTTTTTCAAAAAAATATTTTTCTGCCGGGTAAGTTGTCGTGGGCTGTTTTCTTTTCCTGTGATAAAAAGACATCTGTTTCGACCGGCAAACCTTTCAGAGGAGCATTTGGAACCGTTGGACACCATTACAGAGTAAATAGTAATGGAGTAGTAAAATAGTAGTAAAATGGTAGTAAGGCAGTAGTGAAACAGCAGTAAGATAGTAGTAAAGTAGTAGTAAAATGGTCCAATAGTAAAGCGGTGGAACAGTAGTAAAATAGCTTTAAAGTAGTAGTAAAAGGATAGCAAGGTAGTAGTAAAATGATAGTAAAGCTGTAGTAAGACAGTAGTAAAATGGTAGTAAAGTAATAGTAAAGCAGTAGCAAAGTAGTGGTAAAGTAATAGTAAAGTGGTAGTAAAGCAGAAGTAAAGCAGTATTAAAGTGGTAGCAAAGTGGTAGTAAAGTAGTCTTAAAGTTGTAGTAAATTAGTGGTAAAGCAGTAGTAAAGTAGTGGTAATGTAGTAGTATTGTTGTAGTAAAGTAGTAGTAAAGTGGTAGTAAAGTGGTAGTAAAGTAGTAGTAAAGTAATGGTAAAGTAGTGCTAAAATAGTAGTAAGAATGACCTCGGAAGTGTTCGTTGTACAAAAAGGCGCCATTTTGTTAGCCTCAATCACAGAGGTTTTTTCAAAAAGATATTTTTCTGCCGGTTAAGTTGTCGAGGGCTGATTTCTGTTTCGACCGCAAAAACTTTCAGAGGAGCATTAGAAACCGTTTGGCACCATTTCTGAGTCAATTGCCGAAAGTCAGATTTTTGATGAAATTGTGACCCCGGAGCTTAGGGATTTTTTCAAAAAAATATTTTTCTGCCGGGTAAGTTGTCGTGGGCTGTTTTCTTTTCCTGTGATAAAAAGACATCTGTTTCGACCGGCAAACCTTTCAGAGGAGCATTTGGAACCGTTGGACACCATTACAGAGTAAATAGTAATGGAGTAGTAAAATAGTAGTAAAATGGTAGTAAGGCAGTAGTGAAACAGCAGTAAGATAGTAGTAAAGTAGTAGTAAAATGGTCCAATAGTAAAGCGGTGGAACAGTAGTAAAATAGCTTTAAAGTAGTAGTAAAAGGATAGCAAGGTAGTAGTAAAATGATAGTAAAGCTGTAGTAAGACAGTAGTAAAATGGTAGTAAAGTAATAGTAAAGCAGTAGCAAAGTAGTGGTAAAGTAATAGTAAAGTGGTAGTAAAGCAGAAGTAAAGCAGTAGTAAAGTGGTAGTAAAGTGGTAGTAAAGTAGTCTTAAAGTTGTAGTAAATTAGTGGTAAAGCAGTAGTAAAGTAGTGGTAATGTAGTAGTATTGTTGTAGTAAAGTAGTAGTAAAGTGGTAGTAAAGTGGTAGTAAAGTAGTAGTAAAGTAATGGTAAAGTAGTGCTAAAATAGTAGTAAGAATGACCTCGGAAGTGTTCGTTGTACAAAAAGGCGCCATGTTGTTAGCCTCAATCACAGAGGTTTTTTCAAAAAGATATTTTTCTGCCGGTTAAGTTGTCGAGGGCTGATTTCTGTTTCGACCGCAAAAACTTTCAGAGGAGCATTAGAAACCGTTTGGCACCATTTCTGAGTCAATTGCCGAAAGTCAGATTTTTGATGAAATTGTGACCCCGGGGCTTAGGGATATTTTCAAAAAAATATTTTTCTGCCGGTTAAGTTGTCGAGGGCTGATTTCTTGTCCTGTGATAAAAAGCCTTCTCTTTCGACCGCCAAACCTTTCAGAGGAGCATTTGCAACAATTGGGCACCATGTTTGAGTCAATTGCCAAAAGTCAGGTTTTTGATGAAATTGTGACCCCGGGGCTTAGGGATTTTTTCAAAAAAATATTTTTCTGCCGGGTAAGTTGTCGAGGGCTGATTTCTTTTCCTGTGATAAAAAGCCTTCTGTTTCGACCGCCAAACCTTTCAGAGGAGCATTTGCAACCGTTTTGCATCAGTTTTGAGTCAATTGCCGAAAGTCAGGTTTTTGATGAAATTGTGACCCCGGGCTTAGGGATATTTTCAAAAAAATCTTATTCTGCCGGTTAAGGATTTTCTGTCCCCTCCAGCAGTGGCTGCATAAAATCCTTTAGTCAGAACTGAGCGATGGGCAACACACTGTCGTGAGTCAAGAGCAGTGGGAGGAGCCAGTAGTCAAAATAAGGGATTTGACTTAGATTATATCTTAGCAGCCCAGTGGTGTTTCCTACTTTCTTCAGTAGGCACCATTTTTGAGTGAATGGCCGAAAGTCACATTTCTGATGAAATTGTGACCCCGGGGCTTAGGGATTTTTTCAAAAAAATGTTTTTCTGCCTGTTAAGATGTCGAGGGCTGATTTCTTGTCCTGTTATAAAAAACCTTCTGTTTCGACCGCCAAACCTTTCAGAGGAGCATTTGGAACCGTTGGGCACCATTTTTGAGTCAATTGCAGAAAGTCAGGTTTTGATGAAATTGTGACGCCGGGGCTTAGGGATTTTTTCAAAAAAATATTTTTCTGCCGGTTAAGTTGTCGAGGGCTGATTTCTTGTCCTGTGATAAAAATCCTTCTGTTTCGACCGCCAAACCTTTCAGAGGAGCATTTGGAACCGTTGGGCACCATTTATGAATCAATTGCCGAAATTCAGAGTTTTGATGAAATTGTGATCCCAAGGCTTAGGGATTTTTTCAAAAAAAATTATTTCTGCCGGTTACGTTGTCGAGGGCTTATTTCTTTTCCTGTGATAAAATGACATCTGTTTCGACCGCCAAACCTTTCAGAGGAGCATTTGCAACCGTTGGGCACCATTTCTGAGTCAATTGCCAAAAGTCAGAGTTGTGATGAAATTGTGACCCCGGGGCTTAGGGATATTTTCAAAAAAATATTTTTCTGCCAGTTAAGTTGTCGAGGGCTGATTTCTTGTCCTGTGATAAAAAGCCTTCACTTTCGACCGCCAAAACTTTCAGAGGAGCATTTGCAACCGTTGGGCACCATGTTTGAGTCAATTGCCAAAAGTCAGATTTTTGATGAAATTGTGACCCCGGAGCTTAGGGATTTTTTCAAAAAAATATTTTTCTGCCGGGTAAGTTGTCGTGGGCTGTTTTATTTTCCTGTGATAAAAAGACATCTGTTTCGACCTGCAAACCTTTCAGAGGAGCATTTTCAACCGTTGGACACCATTATAGAGTAAATTGCCAAAAGTCAGAGTTTTGATGAAATTGTGACCCCGGGGCTTAGGGATTTTTTCAAAATATCTTTTTCTGCCGGTTAAGTTGTCGAGGGCTGATTTCTTGTCCTGTAATAAAAAGCCTTCTCTTTCGACGAACAAACCTTTCAGAGGAGCATTTGCAACCGTTTTGCACCAGTTTTGAGTCAATTGCCGAAAGTCAGAGTTTTGATAAAATTTTGACCCCCGGGATTATGGGTTTTTTCAAAAGATATTTTTCTGCCGGTTACGTTGTCGAGGGCTGATTTCTTTTCCTGTGATAAAAAGCCTTCCCTTTCGACCGCCAAACCTTTCAGAGGAGCATTTGCAACCGTTGGGCACCATTTCTGAGTCAATTGCCAAAAGTCAGGTTTTTGCTGAAATTGTGACCCTGGGGCTTAGGGATTTTTTCAAAAAAATATTTTTCTGCCGGTTAAGTTGTCGAGGGCTGATTTCTTGTCCTGTGATAAAAAGCCTTCTGTTTCGACCGCCAACACCTTCTAGGGAGCATTTGCAACCGTTTTGCACCAGTTTTGAGTCAATTGCCGAAAGTCAGATTTTTGATGAAATTGTGACCCGGGGACTTAGGGGTTTTTTCAAAAAGATATTTTTCTGCCGGTTACGTTGTCGAGGGCTGATTTCTTTTCCTGTGATAAAAAGACATCTGTTTCGACCGCCAAACCTTTCAGAGGAGCATTAGAAACCGTTTGGCACCATTTTTGAGTCAATTGCCAAAAGTCAGGTTTTTGATGAAATTGTGACCCCGGGGCTTAGAGATTTTTTCAAAAAGATATTTTTCTGCCGGTTAAGGATTTTCTGTCCTGTGATAAAAAGCCTTCTGTTTCGACCGCCAAACCTCTCAGGTGAGCATATGCAACCGTATGGCAGCATTTTTGAGTGAATGGCCGAAAGTCAGTTTTTTCATCAAATTGTGACCCCGGGGCTTAGGGATTTTTCTAAAAAAAAAAAAAATATTCTGCCGCTTAAGGTGTTTTTTACCTTGCATTTTTAAGTTGTAAACCAACCTTAAATCTACGGATGAAGCGCAGTATATACAATTAATAAAATAGTAACAATACTATTTGTTACTATAGACAGGCATGCCATTGTTCAGGAAGGTCTACTGTATAAATAGGGGTATAAATAGTAAAGTAGGATAAGTATTAAAGTAGCAGTAGTAAAGTGGAAGTAAAGTGGTAGTAAAGCAATAGTAAACCAGTAGTAAAGTAGCAGTTAAGTAATGGTAAAACAATAGTAAAGTGGTGGAATAGTAGTAAAATAGCAGTAAAGTAGTAGTAAAACAGTAGTAAAGTAGTAGTAATGGAGTAGTAAAATAGTAGTAAAATGGTAGTAAGGCAGTAGTGAAACAGCAGTAAGATAGTAGTAAAGTAGTAGTAAAATGGTCCAATAGTAAAGCGGTGGAATAGTAGTAAAATAGCTTTAAAGTAGTAGTAAAAGGATAGCAAGGTAGTAGTAAAATGATAGTAAAGCTGTAGTAAGACAGTAGTAAAATGGTAGTAAAGTAATAGTAAAGCAGTAGTAAAGTAGTGGTAAAGTAGTAGTAAAGTGGTAGTAAAGTAGTAGTAAACTAGTAGTAAAGTAGTAGTAAAGTGGTAGTAAAGTGGTAGTAAAGTAGTAATAAAGTGGTAGTAAAGTGGTAGTAAAGAAGTAGTAAGAATGACCTCGGAAGTGTTCGTTGTACAAAAAGGGGCCATGTTGTTAGCCTCAATCACAGAGATTTTTTCAAAAAGATATTTTTCTGCCGGTTAAGTTGTCGAGGGCTGATTTCTGTTTCGACCGCAAAAACTTTCAGAGTAGCATTTGAAACCGTTTGGCACCATTTCTGAGTCAATTGCCGAAAGTCAGATTTTTGATGAAATTGTGACCCCGGGGCTTAGGGATATTTTCAAAAAAATATTTTTCTGCCGGTTAAGTTGTCGAGGGCTGATTTCTTATCTTCTGATAAAAAGCCTTCTCTTTCGACCGCCAAACCTTTCAGAAGAGCATTTGCAACCGTTGGGCACCATTTTTGAATCAATTGCCGAAAGCCAGATTTTTTATGAAATTGTGACCCCGGGCCTTAGGGATTTTTTCAAAATATATTTTTCTGCCAGTTAAGTTGTCGAGGGCTGATTTCTTTTCCTGTGATAAAAAGACATCTGTTTCGACCGCAAAAACTTTCAGAGGAGCATTAGAAACCGTTTGGCACCATTTCTGAGTCAATTGCCGAAAGTCAGATTTTTGATGAAATTGTGACCCCGGGGCTTAGGGATATTTTCAAAAAAAATATTTTTCTGCCAGTTAAGTTGTCGAGGGCTGATTTCTTGTCCTGTGATAAAAAGCCTTCACTTTCGACCGCCAAACCTTTCAGAGGAGCATTTGCAACCGTTGGGCACCATGTTTGAGTCAATTGCCAAAAGTCAGATTTTTGATGAAATTGTGACCCCGGAGCTTAGGGATTTTTTCAAAAAAATATTTTTCTGCCGGGTAAGTTGTCGTGGGCTGTTTTCTTTTCCTGTGATAAAAAGACATCTGTTTCGACCGGCAAACCTTTCAGAGGAGCATTTGGAACCGTTGGACACCATTATAGAGTAAATAGTAATGGAGTAGTAAAATAGTAGTAAAATGGTAGTAAGGCAGTAGTGAAACAGCAGTAAGATAGTAGTAAAGTAGTAGTAAAATGGTCCAATAGTAAAGCGGTGGAACAGTAGTAAAATAGCTTTAAAGTAGTAGTAAAAGGATAGCAAGGTAGTAGTAAAATGATAGTAAAGCTGTAGTAAGACAGTAGTAAAATGGTAGTAAAGTAATAGTAAAGCAGTAGCAAAGTAGTGGTAAAGTAATAGTAAAGTGGTAGTAAAGCAGAAGTAAAGCAGTAGTAAAGTGGTAGCAAAGTGGTAGTAAAGTAGTCTTAAAGTTGTAGTAAATTAGTGGTAAAGCAGTAGTAAAGTAGTGGTAATGTAGTAGTATTGTTGTAGTAAAGTAGTAGTAAAGTGGTAGTAAAGTGGTAGTAAAGTAGTAGTAAAGTAATGGTAAAGTAGTGCTAAAATAGTAGTAAGAATGACCTCGGAAGTGTTCGTTGTACAAAAAGGCGCCATTTTGTTAGCCTCAATCACAGAGGTTTTTTCAAAAAGATATTTTTCTGCCGGTTAAGTTGTCGAGGGCTGATTTCTGTTTCGACCGCAAAAACTTTCAGAGGAGCATTAGAAACCGTTTGGCACCATTTCTGAGTCAATTGCCGAAAGTCAGATTTTTGATGAAATTGTGACCCCGGGGCTTAGGGATATTTTCAAAAAAATATTTTTCTGCCGGTTAAGTTGTCGAGGGCTGATTTCTTGTCCTGTGATAAAAAGCCTTCTCTTTCGACCGCCAAACCTTTCAGAAGAGCATTTGCAACCGTTGGGCACCATTTTTGAATCAATTGCCGAAAGTCAGGTTTTTGATGAAATAGTGACCCCGGGGCTTAGGGATTTTTTCAAAATATATTTTTCTGCCAGTTAAGTTGTCGAGGGCTGATTTCTTTTCCTGTGATAAAAAGACATCTGTTTCGACCGCAAAAACTTTCAGAGGAGCATTAGAAACCGTTTGGCACCATTTCTGAGTCAATTGCCGAAAGTCAGATTTTTGATGAAATTGTGACCCCGGAGCTTAGGGATTTTTTCAAAAAATATTTTTCTGCCGGGTAAGTTGTCGTGGGCTGTTTTCTTTTCCTGTGATAAAAAGACATCTGTTTCGACCGGCAAACCTTTCAGAGGAGCATTTGGAACCGTTGGACACCATTACAGAGTAAATAGTAATGGAGTAGTAAAATAGTAGTAAAATGGTAGTAAGGCAGTAGTGAAACAGCAGTAAGATAGTAGTAAAGTAGTAGTAAAATGGTCCAATAGTAAAGCGGTGGAACAGTAGTAAAATAGCTTTAAAGTAGTAGTAAAAGGATAGCAAGGTAGTAGTAAAATGATAGTAAAGCTGTAGTAAGACAGTAGTAAAATGGTAGTAAAGTAATAGTAAAGCAGTAGCAAAGTAGTGGTAAAGTAATAGTAAAGTGGTAGTAAAGCAGAAGTAAAGCAGTATTAAAGTGGTAGCAAAGTGGTAGTAAAGTAGTCTTAAAGTTGTAGTAAATTAGTGGTAAAGCAGTAGTAAAGTAGTGGTAATGTAGTAGTATTGTTGTAGTAAAGTAGTAGTAAAGTGGTAGTAAAGTGGTAGTAAAGTAGTAGTAAAGTAATGGTAAAGTAGTGCTAAAATAGTAGTAAGAATGACCTCGGAAGTGTTCGTTGTACAAAAAGGCGCCATTTTGTTAGCCTCAATCACAGAGGTTTTTTCAAAAAGATATTTTTCTGCCGGTTAAGTTGTCGAGGGCTGATTTCTGTTTCGACCGCAAAAACTTTCAGAGGAGCATTAGAAACCGTTTGGCACCATTTCTGAGTCAATTGCCGAAAGTCAGATTTTTGATGAAATTGTGACCCCGGGGCTTAGGGATATTTTCAAAAAAATATTTTTCTGCCGGTTAAGTTGTCGAGGGCTGATTTCTTGTCCTGTGATAAAAAGCCTTCTCTTTCGACCGCCAAACCTTACAGAAGAGCATTTGCAACCGTTGGGCACCATTTTTGAATCAATTGCCGAAAGTCAGGTTTTTGATGAAATAGTGACCCCGGGGCTTAGGGATTTTTTCAAAATATATTTTTCTGCCAGTTAAGTTGTCGAGGGCTGATTTCTTTTCCTGTGATAAAAAGACATCTGTTTCGACCGCAAAAACTTTCAGAGGAGCATTAGAAACCGTTTGGCACCATTTCTGAGTCAATTGCCGAAAGTCAGATTTTTGATGAAATTGTGACCCCGGAGCTTAGGGATTTTTTCAAAAAAATATTTTTCTGCCGGGTAAGTTGTCGTGGGCTGTTTTCTTTTCCTGTGATAAAAAGACATCTGTTTCGACCGGCAAACCTTTCAGAGGAGCATTTGGAACCGTTGGACACCATTACAGAGTAAATAGTAATGGAGTAGTAAAATAGTAGTAAAATGGTAGTAAGGCAGTAGTGAAACAGCAGTAAGATAGTAGTAAAGTAGTAGTAAAATGGTCCAATAGTAAAGCGGTGGAACAGTAGTAAAATAGCTTTAAAGTAGTAGTAAAAGGATAGCAAGGTAGTAGTAAAATGATAGTAAAGCTGTAGTAAGACAGTAGTAAAATGGTAGTAAAGTAATAGTAAAGCAGTAGCAAAGTAGTGGTAAAGTAATAGTAAAGTGGTAGTAAAGTAGAAGTAAAGCAGTAGTAAAGTGGTAGTAAAGTGGTAGTAAAGTAGTCTTAAAGTTGTAGTAAATTAGTGGTAAAGCAGTAGTAAAGTAGTGGTAATGTAGTAGTATTGTTGTAGTAAAGTAGTAGTAAAGTGGTAGTAAAGTGGTAGTAAAGTAGTAGTAAAGTAATGGTAAAGTAGTGCTAAAATAGTAGTAAGAATGACCTCGGAAGTGTTCGTTGTACAAAAAGGCGCCATGTTGTTAGCCTCAATCACAGAGGTTTTTTCAAAAAGATATTTTTCTGCCGGTTAAGTTGTCGAGGGCTGATTTCTGTTTCGACCGCAAAAACTTTCAGAGGAGCATTAGAAACCGTTTGGCACCATTTCTGAGTCAATTGCCGAAAGTCAGATTTTTGATGAAATTGTGACCCCGGGGCTTAGGGATATTTTCAAAAAAATATTTTTCTGCCGGTTAAGTTGTCGAGGGCTGATTTCTTGTCCTGTGATAAAAAGCCTTCTCTTTCGACCGCCAAACCTTTCAGAGGAGCATTTGCAACAATTGGGCACCATGTTTGAGTCAATTGCCAAAAGTCAGGTTTTTGATGAAATTGTGACCCCGGGGCTTAGGGATTTTTTCAAAAAAATATTTTTCTGCCGGGTAAGTTGTCGAGGGCTGATTTCTTTTCCTGTGATAAAAAGCCTTCTGTTTCGACCGCCAAACCTTTCAGAGGAGCATTTGCAACCGTTTTGCATCAGTTTTGAGTCAATTGCCGAAAGTCAGGTTTTTGATGAAATTGTGACCCCGGGGCTTAGGGATATTTTCAAAAAAATCTTATTCTGCCGGTTAAGGATTTTCTGTCCCCTCCAGCAGTGGCTGCATAAAATCCTTTAGTCAGAACTGAGCGATGGGCAACACACTGTCGTGAGTCAAGAGCAGTGGGAGGAGCCAGTAGTCAAAATAAGGGATTTGACTTAGATTATATCTTAGCAGCCCAGTGGTGTTTCCTACTTTCTTCAGTAGGCACCATTTTTGAGTGAATGGCCGAAAGTCACATTTCTGATGAAATTGTGACCCCGGGGCTTAGGGATTTTTTCAAAAAAATGTTTTTCTGCCTGTTAAGATGTCGAGGGCTGATTTCTTGTCCTGTTATAAAAAACCTTCTGTTTCGACCGCCAAACCTTTCAGAGGAGCATTTGGAACCGTTGGGCACCATTTTTGAGTCAATTGCAGAAAGTCAGGTTTTGATGAAATTGTGACGCCGGGGCTTAGGGATTTTTTCAAAAAAATATTTTTCTGCCGGTTAAGTTGTCGAGGGCTGATTTCTTGTCCTGTGATAAAAATCCTTCTGTTTCGACCGCCAAACCTTTCAGAGGAGCATTTGGAACCGTTGGGCACCATTTATGAATCAATTGCCGAAATTCAGAGTTTTGATGAAATTGTGATCCCAAGGCTTAGGGATTTTTTCAAAAAAAATTATTTCTGCCGGTTACGTTGTCGAGGGCTTATTTCTTTTCCTGTGATAAAATGACATCTGTTTCGACCGCCAAACCTTTCAGAGGAGCATTTGCAACCGTTGGGCACCATTTCTGAGTCAATTGCCAAAAGTCAGAGTTGTGATGAAATTGTGACCCCGGGGCTTAGGGATATTTTCAAAAAAATATTTTTCTGCCAGTTAAGTTGTCGAGGGCTGATTTCTTGTCCTGTGATAAAAAGCCTTCACTTTCGACCGCCAAAACTTTCAGAGGAGCATTTGCAACCGTTGGGCACCATGTTTGAGTCAATTGCCAAAAGTCAGATTTTTGATGAAATTGTGACCCCGGAGCTTAGGGATTTTTTCAAAAAAATATTTTTCTGCCGGGTAAGTTGTCGTGGGCTGTTTTATTTTCCTGTGATAAAAAGACATCTGTTTCGACCTGCAAACCTTTCAGAGGAGCATTTTCAACCGTTGGACACCATTATAGAGTAAATTGCCAAAAGTCAGAGTTTTGATGAAATTGTGACCCCGGGGCTTAGGGATTTTTTCAAAATATCTTTTTCTGCCGGTTAAGTTGTCGAGGGCTGATTTCTTGTCCTGTAATAAAAAGCCTTCTCTTTCGACGAACAAACCTTTCAGAGGAGCATTTGCAACCGTTTTGCACCAGTTTTGAGTCAATTGCCGAAAGTCAGAGTTTTGATGAAATTGTGACCCCGGGGCTTAGGGATTTTTTCAAAAAAATATTTTTCTGCCGGTTAAGTTGTCGAGGGCTGATTTCTTTTCCTGTGATAAAAAGCATTCTCTTTCGACCGCCAAACCTTTCAGGGGAGCATTTTCAACCGTTGGGCACCATTTCTGAGTCAATTGCCGAAAGTCAGATTTTTGATGAAATTGTGACCCCGGGACTTAGGGATTTTTTCAAAAAAATATTTTTCTGCCGGTTAAGTTGTCGAGGGCTGATTTCTTGTCCTGTAATAAAAACCCTTCTCTTTCGACGAACAAACCTTTCAGAGGAGCATTTGCAACCGTTTTGCACCAGTTTTGAGTCAATTGCCGAAAGTCAGAGTTTTGATGAAATTGTGACCCCGGGGCTTAGGGATTTTTTCCAAAAAATATTTTTCTGCCGGTTAAGTTGTCGAGGGCTAATTTCTTTTCCTGTGATAAAAAGACATCTGTTTCGACCGCCAAACCTTTCAGAGGAGCATTTGCAACCGTTGGGCACCATTTTTGAGTCAATTGCCGAAAGTCAGAGTTTTGATGAAATTGTGACCCCAGGGCTTAGGGATATTTTCAAAAAAATCTTTTTCTGCCAGTTAAGGATTTTCTGTCCTGTGATAAAAAGCCTTCTGTTTCGACCGCCAAACCTCTCAGGTGAGCATATGCAACCGTATGGCAGCATTTTTGAGTGAATGGCCGAAAGTCAGTTTTTTCATCAAATTGTGACCGCGGGGCTTAGGGATTTTTTTTTAAAAAAAAATTCTGCCACTTAAGGTGTTTTTTACCTTGCATTTTTAAGTTGTAAACCAACCTTAAATCTACGGATGAAGCGCAGTATATACAATTAATAAAATAGTAACAATACTATTTGTTACTATAGACAGGCATGCCATTGTTCAGGAAGGTCTACTGTATAAATAGGGGTATAAATAGTAAAGTAGGATAAGTATTAAAGTAGCAGTAGTAAAGTGGAAGTAAAGTGGTAGTAAAGCAATAGTAAACCAGTAGTGAAGTAGCAGTTAAGTAATGGTAAAACAATAGTAAAGTGGTGGAATAGTAGTAAAATAGCAGTAAAGTAGTAGTAAAACAGTAGTAAAGTAGTAGTAATGGAGTAGTAAAATAGTAGTAAAATGGTAGTAAGGCAGTAGTGAAACAGCAGTAAGATAGTAGTAAAGTAGTAGTAAAATGGTCCAATAGTAAAGCGGTGGAATAGTAGTAAAATAGCTTTAAAGTAGTAGTAAAAGGATAGCAAGGTAGTAGTAAAATGATAGTAAAGCTGTAGTAAGGCAGTAGTAAAATGGTAGTAAAGTAGTAGTAAAGCAGTAGCAAAGTAGTGGTAAAGCAGTAGTAAAGTAGTGGTAAAGTAATAGTAAAGAGGTAGTAAAGTAGTAGTAAAGTGGTAGTCGTAGAGTAGTAAAGTAGTAGTAAAGTAGTAGTAAAGTAGTGGTAAAGTAGTGCTAAAATAGTAGTAAGAATGACCACGGAAGTGTTCGTTGTACAAAAAGGCGCCATGTTGTTAGCCTCAATCACAGAGGTTTTTCCATTTGTTTCCATATAAAGTAGTGGGGCGGGGGGAATGGCTTCTCAGTGTTTGTATGTTGATCACTATTATGTTAAAAAGTACACCAGAATTTAGTGGCGTTGGATATTTTGGGTCCCAAAATGTCCCCTCTAGCAGTGGCTGCATAAAATCCTTTAGTCAGAACTGAGCGATGGGCAACACACTGTCGTGAGTCAGGAGCTGTGGGAGGAGCCAGTAGTCAAAATAAGGGATTTGACTTAGATTATATCTTAGCGGCCCAGTGGTGTTTCCTACTTTCTTCAGTAGGCACCATTTTTGAGTGAATGGCCGAAAGTCACATTTCTGATGAAATTGTGAACCCGGGGCTTAGGGATTTTTTCAAAAAAATGTTTTTCTGCCTGTTAAGATGTCGAGGGCTGATTTCTTGTCCTGTTATAAAAAACCTTCTGTTTCGACCGCCAAACCTTTCAGAGGAGCATTTGGAACCGTTGGGCACCATTTTTGAGTCAATTGCAGAAAGTCAGGTTTTGATGAAATTGTGACGCCGGGGCTTAGGGATTTTTTCAAAAAAATATTTTTCTGCCGGTTAAGTTGTCGAGGGCTGATTTCTTGTCCTGTGATAAAAATCCTTCTGTTTCGACCGCCAAACCTTTCAGAGGAGCATTTGGAACCGTTGGGCACCATTTATGAATCAATTGCCGAAATTCAGAGTTTTGATGAAATTGTGATCCCAAGGCTTAGGGATTTTTTCAAAAAAAATTATTTCTGCCGGTTACGTTGTCGAGGGCTGATTTCTTTTCCTGTGATAAAATGACATCTGTTTCGACCGCCAAACCTTTCAGAGGAGCATTTGCAACCGTTGTGCACCATTTTTGAGTCAATTGCCAAAAGTCAGAGTTGTGATGAAATTGTGACCCCGGGGCTTAGGGATATTTTCAAAAAAATATTTTTCTGCCAGTTAAGTTGTCGAGGGCTGATTTCTTGTCCTGTGATAAAAAGCCTTCACTTTCGACCGCCAAACCTTTCAGAGGAGCATTTGCAGCCGTTGGGCACCATGTTTGAGTCAATTGCCAAAAGTCAGATTTTTGATGAAATTGTGACCCCGGAGCTTAGGGATTTTTTCAAAAAAATATTTTTCTGCCGGGTAAGTTGTCGTGGGCTGTTTTCTTTTCCTGTGATAAAAAGACATCTGTTTCGACCGGCAAACCTTTCAGAGGAGCATTTTCAACCGTTGGACACCATTATAGAGTAAATTGCCAAAAGTCAGAGTTTTGATGAAATTGTGACCCCGGGGCTTAGGGATATTTTCAAAATATCTTTTTCTGCCGGTTAAGTTGTCGAGGGCTGATTTCTTGTCCTGTAATAAAAAGCCTTCTCTTTCGACCGCGAAACCTTTCAGAGGAGCATTTGCAACCGTTTTGCACCAGTTTTGAGTGAATTGCCGAAAGTCAGAGTTTTGATGAAATTGTGACCCCAAGGCTTAGAGATTTTTTCAAAATATATTTTTCTGCCAGTTAAGTTGTCGAGGGCTGATTTCTTTTCCTGTGATAAAAAGCCTTCTCTTTCAACCTCCAAACCTTTCAGGGGAGCATTTGGAACCGTTTGGCACCATGTTTGAGTCAATTGCCAAAAGTCAGGTTTTTGATGAAATTGTGACCCCCGGGCTTAGGGATTTTTTCAAAAATATCTTTTTCTGCTGGTTAAGTTGTCGAGGGCTGATTTCTTCACCTGTGATAAAAAGCCTTCTGTTTCGACCGCCGACACCTTCTAGGGAGCATTTGCAACCGTTTTGCACCAGTTTTGAGTCAATTGCCGAAAGTCAGAGTTTTGATGAAATTTTGACCCCGGGGCTTAGAGATTTTTTCAAAATATATTTTTCTGCCAGTTAAGTTGTCAAGGGCTGATTTCTTTTCCTGTGATAAAAAGCCTTCTCTTTCAACCTCCAAACCTTTCAGGGGAGCATTTGCAACCGTTTGGCACCATATTTGAGTCAATTGCCGAAAGTCAGATTTTTGCTGAAATTGTGAGCCCGGGGCTTAGGGATTTTTTCAAAAAAATCTTTTTCTGCCGGTTAAGGATTTTCTGTCCTGTGATAAAAAGCCTTCTGTTTCGACCGCCAAACCTCTCAGGTGAGCATATGCAACCGTATGGCAGCATTTTTGAGTGAATGGCCGAAAGTCAGTTTTTTCATCAAATTGTGACCCCGGGGCT
The DNA here is from genome assembly GCF_951804945.1 of Podarcis cretensis. Lineage (NCBI taxonomy): Eukaryota > Metazoa > Chordata > Lepidosauria > Squamata > Lacertidae > Podarcis > Podarcis cretensis. The sequence continues at coordinate 50,638,532 of NC_137181.1, forward strand.
TAGGGATTTTTCTAAAAAAAAAAAAAATTCTGCCGCTTAAGGTGTTTTTTACCTTGCATTTTTAAGTTGTAAACCAACCTTAAATCTACGGATGAAGCGCAGTATATACAATTAATAAAATAGTAACAATACTATTTGTTACTATAGACAGGCATGCCATTTTTCAGGAAGGTCTACTGTATAAATAGGGGTATAAATAGTAAAGTAGGATAAGTATTAAAGTAGCAGTAGTAAAGTGGAAGTAAAGTAGTAGTAAAGCAATAGTAAACCAGTAGTGAAGTAGCAGTTAAGTAATGGTAAAACAATAGTAAAGTGGTGGAATAGTAGTAAAATAGCAGTAAAGTAGTAGTAAAACAGTAGTAAAGTAGTAGTAATGGAGTAGTAAAATAGTAGTAAAATGGTAGTAAGGCAGTAGTGAAACAGCAGTAAGATAGTAGTAAAGTAGTAGTAAAAAGGTCCAATAGTAAAGCGGTGGAATAGTAGTAAAATAGCTTTAAAGTAGTAGTAAAAGGATAGCAAGATAGTAGTAAAATGATAGTAAAGCTGTAGTAAGACAGTAGTAAAATGGTAGTAAAGTAATAGTAAAGCAGTAGTAAAGCAGTGGTAAAGTAGTAGTAAAGTAGTAGTAAAGTAGTAGTAAAGTAGTAGTAAAGTGGTAGTAAAGTGGTAGTAAAGTAGTAGTAAAGTGGTAGTAAAGTGGTAGTAAAGTAGTAGTAAGAATGACCTCGGAAGTGTTCGTTGTACAAAAAGGCGCCATGTTGTTAGCCTCAATCACAGAGATTTTTTCAAAAAGATATTTTTCTGCCGGTTAAGTTGTCGAGGGCTGATTTCTGTTTCGACCGCAAAAACTTTCAGAGGAGCATTAGAAACCGTTTGGCACCATTTCTGAGTCAATTGCCGAAAGTCAGATTTTTGATGAAATTTTGACCCCGGGGCTTAGGGATATTTTCAAAAAAATATTTTTCTGCCGGTTAAGTTGTCGAGGGCTGATTTCTTATCTTCTGATAAAAAGCCTTCTCTTTCGACCGCCAAACCTTTCAGAAGAGCATTTGCAACCGTTGGGCACCATTTTTGAATCAATTGCCGAAAGTCAGGTTTTTGATGAAATTGTGACCCCGGGGCTTAGGGATTTTTTCAAAAATATCTTTTTCTGCTGGTTAAGTTGTCGAGGGCTGATTTCTTGTCCTGTGATAAAAAGCCTTCTGTTTCGACCGCCAACACCTTCTAGGGAGCATTTGGAACCGTTGGACACCATTATAGAGTAAATAGTAATGGAGTAGTAAAATAGTAGTAAAATGGTAGTAAGGCAGTAGTGAAACAGCAGTAAAATAGTAGTAAAGTAGTAGTAAAATGGTCCAATAGTAAAGCGGTGGAACAGTAGTAAAATAGCTTTAAAGTAGTAGTAAAAGGATAGCAAGGTAGTAGTAAAAAGATAGTAAAGGTGTAGTAAGAGTAGTAAAATGGTAGTAAAGTAATAGTAAAGCAGTAGCAAAGTAGTGGTAAAGTAATAGTAAAGTGGTAGTAAAGCAGAAGTAAAGCAGTAGTAAAGTGGTAGTAAAGTGGTAGTAAAGTAGTCTTAAAGTTGTAGTAAATTAGTGGTAAAGCAGTAGTAAAGTAGTGGTAATGTAGTAGTAAAGTTGTAGAAAAGTAGTAGTAAAGTGGTAGTAAAGTGGTAGTAAAGTAGTAGTAAAGTAGTGGTAAAGTAGTGCTAAAATAGTAGTAAGAATGACCTCGGAAGTGTTCGTTGTACAAAAAGGCGCCATGTTGTTAGCCTCAATCACAGAGGTTTTTTCAAAAAGATATTTTTCTGCCGGTTAAGTTGTCGAGGGATGATTTCTGTTTCGACCGCAAAAACTTTCAGAGGAGCATTAGAAACCGTTTGGCACCATTTCTGAGTCAAAAGCCTTCTGTTTCGACCGCCAACACTATCTAGGGTGCATTTGCAACCGTTTTGCACCATTTTGGAGAGAATTGCCAAAAGTCAGATTTTTGTTGAAATTGTGACCCCAGGGCTTAGGGATTTTTTCAAAAATATTTTTCTGCCGGTTAAGTTGTCGAGGGCTGATTTCTTGTCCTGTGATAAAAAGCCTTCTGTTTCGACCGACAAACCTTTCAGAGGAGCATTTGCAACCGTTGGGCACCATTTCTGAGTCAATTGCCGAAAGTCAGATTTTTGATGAAATAGGGGTTTTTTCAAAAAAATATTTTTCTGCCGGTTGAGTTGTCGAGGGCTGATTTCTTTTCCTGTGATAAAAAGCCTTCTCTTTCAACCTCCAAACCTTTCAGGGGAGCATTTGCAACCGTTTGGCACCATATTTGAGTCAATTGCCGAAAGTCAGATTTTTGCTGAAATTGTGAGCCCGGGGCTTAGGGATTTTTTCAAAAAAATCTTTTTCTGCCGGTTAAGGATTTTCTGTCCTGTGATAAAAAGCCTTCTGTTTCGACCGCCAAACCTCTCAGGTGAGCATATGCAACCGTATGGCAGCATTTTTGAGTGAATGGCCGAAAGTCAGTTTTTTCATCAAATTGTGACCCCGGGGCTTAGGGATTTTTCTAAAAAAAAAAAAAAAATTCTGCCGCTTAAGGTGTTTTTTACCTTGCATTTTTAAGTTGTAAACCAACCTTAAATCTACGGATGAAGCGCAGTATATACAATTAATAAAATAGTAACAATACTATTTGTTACTATAGACAGGCATGCCATTGTTCAGGAAGTTCTACTGTATAAATAGGGGTATAAGTAGTAAAGTAGGATAAGTATTAAAGTAGCAGTAGTAAAGTGGAAGTAAAGTGGTAGTAAAGCAATAGTAAACCAGTAGTGAAGTAGCAGTTAAGTAATGGTAAAACAATAGTAAAGTGGTGGAATAGTAGTAAAATAGCAGTAAAGTAGTAGTAAAACAGTATTAAAGTAGTAGTAATGGAGTAGTAAAATAGTAGTAAAATGGTAGTAAGGCAGTAGTGAAACAGCAGTAAAATAGTAGTAAAGTAATAGTAAAATGGTCCAATAGTAAAGCGGTGGAATAGTAGTAAAATAGCTTTAAAGTAGTAGTAAAAGGATAGCAAGGTAGTAGTAAAATGATAGTAAAGCTGTAGTAAGGCAGTAGTAAAATGGTAGTAAAGTAATAGTAAAGCAGTAGTAAAGTAGTGGTAAAGAAGTAGTAAAGTGGTAGTAAAGTAGTAGTAAAGTAGTAGTAAAGTGGTAGTAAAGTGGTAGTAAAGTAGTAGTAAGAATGACCTCGGAAGTGTTCGTTGTACAAAAAGGCGCCATGTTGTTAGCCTCAATCACAGAGATTTTTTCAAAAAGATATTTTTCTGCCGGTTAAGTTGTCGAGGGCTGATTTCTGTTTCGACCGCAAAAACTTTCAGAGGAGCATTAGAAACCGTTTGGCACCATTTCTGAGTCAATTGCCGAAAGTCAGATTTTTGATGAAATTGTGACCCCGGGGCTTAGGGATATTTTCAAAAAAATATTTTTCTGCCGGTTAAGTTGTCGAGGGCTGATTTCTTATCTTCTGATAAAAAGCCTTCTCTTTCGACCGCCAAACCTTTCAGAAGAGCATTTGCAACCGTTGGGCACCATTTTTGAATCAATTGCCGAAAGTCAGGTTTTTGATGAAATTGTGACCCCAGGGCTTAGGGATTTTTTCAAAAATATTTTTCTGCCGGTTAAGTTGTCGAGGGCTGATTTCTTGTCCTGTGATAAAAAGCCTTCTGTTTCGACCGACAAACCTTTCAGAGGAGCATTTGCAACCGTTGGGCACCATTTCTGAGTCAATTGCCGAAAGTCAGATTTTTGATGAAATTGTGACCCCGGGGCTTAGGGGTTTTTTCAAAAAAATATTTTTCTGCCGGTTAAGTTGTCGAGGGCTGATTTCTTTTCCTATGATAAAAAGACATCTGTTTCGACCGCCAAACCTTTCAGAGGAGCATTAGAAACCGTTTGGCACCATTTTTGAGTCAATTGCCAAAAGTCAGGTTTTTGATGAAATTGTGACCCCCGGGCTTAGGGATTTTTTCAAAAAAATATTTTTCTGCCGGTTAAGTTGTCGAGGGCTGATTTCTTCTCCTGTTATAAAAAGCCTTCTGTTTCGACCGCCAAACCTCTCAGGTGAGCATATGCAACCGTATGGCAGCATTTTTGAGTGAATGGCCGAAAGTCAGTTTTTTCATCAAATTGTGACCCCGGGGCTTAGGGATTTTTCTAAAAAAAAAAAAAAATTCTGCCGCTTAAGGTGTTTTTTACCTTGCATTTTTAAGTTGTAAACCAACCTTAAATCTACGGATGAAGCGCAGTAAATACAATTAATAAAATAGTAACAATACTATTTGTTACTATAGACAGGCATGCCATTGTTCAGGAAGGTCTACTGTATAAATAGGGGTATAAATAGTAAAGTAGGATAAGTATTAAAGTAGCAGTAGTAAAGTGGAAGTAAAGTGGTAGTAAAGCAATAGTAAACCAGTAGTGAAGTAGCAGTTAAGTAATGGTAAAACAATAGTAAAGTGGTGGAATAGTAGTAAAATAGCAGTAAAATTGTGACCCCGGGGCTTAGGGATTTTTTCAAAAAAATATTTTTCTGCCAGTTAAGTTGTCGAGGGCTGTTTTCTTTTCCTGTGATAAAAAGACATCTGTTTCGACCGGCAAACCTTTCAGAGGAGCATTTGCAACCGTTTTGCACCAGTTTTTAGTCAATTGCCAAAAGTCAGATTTTTGATGAAATTGTGACCCCGGAGCTTAGGGATTTTTCAAAAAAATATTTTTCTGCCAGTTAAGTTGTCGAGGGCTGTTTTCTTTTCCTGTGATAAAAAGACATCTGTTTCGACCGGCAAACCTTTCAGAGGAGCATTTGCAACCGTTTTGCACCAGTTTTTAGTCAATTGCCAAAAGTCAGATTTTTGATGAAATTGTGACCCCGGAGCTTACGGATTTTTCAAAAAAATATTTTTCTGCCGGGTAAGTTGTCGTGGGCTGTTTTCTTTTCCTGTGATAAAAAGACATCTGTTTCGACCGGCAAACCTTTCAGAGGAGCATTTGGAACCGTTGGACACCATTATAGAGTAAATAGTAATGGAGTAGTAAAATAGTAGTAAAATGGTAGTAAGGCAGTAGTGAAACAGCAGTAAGATAGTAGTAAAGTAGTAGTAAAATGGTCCAATAGTAAAGCGGTGGAACAGTAGTAAAATAGCTTTAAAGTAGTAGTAAAAGGATAGCAAGGTAGTAGTAAAATGATAGTAAAGCTGTAGTAAGACAGTAGTAAAATGGTAGTAAAGTAATAGTAAAGCAGTAGCAAAGTAGTGGTAAAGTAATAGTAAAGTGGTAGTAAAGCAGAAGTAAAGCAGTAGTAAAGTGGTAGTAAAGTGGTAGTAAAGTAGTCTTAAAGTTGTAGTAAATTAGTGGTAAAGCAGTAGTAAAGTAGTGGTAATGTAGTAGTAAAGTTGTAGAAAAGTAGTAGTAAAGTGGTAGTAACGTGGTAGTAAAGTAGTAGTAAAGTAGTAGTAAAGTAGTGGTAAAGTAGTGCTAAAATAGTAGTAAGAATGACCTCGGAAGTGTTCGTTGTATAAAAAGGCGCCATGTTGTTAGCCTCAATCACAGAGATTTTTTCAAAAAGATATTTTTCTGCCGGTTAAGTTGTCGAGGGCTGATTTCTGTTTCGACCGCAAAAACTTTCAGAGGAGCATTAGAAACCGTTTGGCACCATTTCTGAGTGAAAATCTTCTGTTTCGACCGCCAACACCTTCTAGGGTGCATTTGCAACCGTTTTGCACCAGTTTTGAGTCAATTGCCGAAAGTCAGATTTTTGATGAAATTGTGACCCCGGGGCTTAGGGATTTTTTCAAAAAAATATTTTTCTGCCGGTTAAGTTGTCGAGGGCTGATTTCTTTTCCTGTGATAAAAAGCCTTCTGTTTCGACCGACAAACCTTTCAGAGGAGCATTTGCAACCGTTGGGCACCATTTCTGAGTCAATTGCCGAAAGTCAGATTTTTGATGAAATTGTGACCCCGGGGCTTAGGGGTTTTTTCAAAAAAATATTTTTCTGCCGGTTAAGTTGTCGAGGGCTGATTTCTTGTCCTGTGATAAAAAGCCTTCTGTTTCGACCGCCAACACCTTCTAGGGAGCATTTGCAACCGTTTTGCACCAGTTTTGAGTCAATTGCCGAAAGTCAGATTTTTGATGAAATTGTGACCCCGGGGCTTAGGGATTTTTTCAAAAAAATATTTCTCTGCCGGTTATGTTATCGAGGGCTGATTTCTTCTCCTGTGATAAAAAGCCTTCTGTTTCGACCGCCAAACCTCTCAGGTGAGCATATGCAACCGTATGGCAGCATTTTTGAGTGAATGGCCGAAAGTCAGTTTTTTCATCAAATTGTGACCTCGGGGCTTAGGGATTTTTCTAAAAAAAAAAAAAATTCTGCCGCTTAAGGTGTTTTTTACCTTGCATTTTTAAGTTGTAAACCAACCTTAAATCTACGGATGAAGCGCTGTATATACAATTAATAAAATAGTAACAATACTATTTGTTACTATAGACAGGCATGCCATTGTTCAGGAAGGTCTACTGTATAAATAGGGGTATAAATAGTAAAGTAGGATAAGTATTAAAGTAGCAGTAGTAAAGTGGAAGTAAAGTGGTAGTAAAGCAATAGTAAACCAGTAGTGAAGTAGCAGTTAAGTAATGGTAAAACAATAGTAAAGTGGTGGAATAGTAGTAAAATAGCAGTAAAGTAGTAGTAAAACAGTAGTAAAGTAGTAGTAATGGAGTAGTAAAATAGTAGTAAAATGGTAGTAAGGCAGTAGTGAAACAGCAGTAAAATAGTAGTAAAGTAGTAGTGAAATGGTCCAATAGTAAAGCGGTGGAATAGTAGTAAAATAGCTTTAAAGTAGTAGTAAAAGGATAGCAAGGTAGTAGTAAAATGATAGTAAAGCTGTAGTAAGGCAGTAGTAAAATGGTAGTAAAGTAGTAGTAAAGCAGTAGCAAAGTAGTGGTAAAGCAGTAGTAAAGTAGTGGTAAAGTAATAGTAAAGAGGTAGTAAAGAGGTAGTAAAGTAGTAGTAAAGTGGTAGTCGTAGAGTAGTAAAGTAGTAGTAAAGTAGTGGTAAAGTAGTGCTAAAATAGTAGTAAGAATGACCACGGAAGTGTTCGTTGTACAAAAAGGCGCCATGTTGTTAGCCTCAATCACAGAGGTTTTTCCATTTGTTTCCATATAAAGTAGTGGGGCGGGGGGAATGGCTTCTCAGTGTTTGTATGTTGATCCCTGTTTGTATGTTGATCACTATTATGTTAAAAAGTACATCAGAATTTAGTGGCGTTGGATATTTTGGGTCCCAAAATGTACCCGCCAGCAGTGGCTGCATAAAATCCTTTAGTCAGAACTGAGCGATGGGCAACACACTGTCGTGAGTCAGGAGCTGTGGGAGGAGCCAGTAGTCAAAATAAGGGATTTGACTTAGATTATATCTTAGCGGCCCAGTGGTGTTTCCTACTTTCTTCAGTAGGCACCATTTTTGAGTCAATTTCCAAAAGTCAGGTTTTTGATGAAATTGTGACCCAGGGGCTTAGGGATTTTTTCAAAAATACATATTTCTGCCGGTTAAGTTGTCGAGGGCTAATTTCTTTTCCTGTGATAAAAAGACATCTGTTTCGACCGCCAAACCTTCCAGAGGAGCATTTGGAACCGTTGGACACCATTATAGAGAAAATTGCCAAAAGTCAGAGTTTTGATGAAATTGTGACCCCGGGGCTTAGGGATTTTTTCAAAATATATTTTTCTGCCGGTTACGTTGTCGAGGGCTGATTTCTTATCTTGTGATAAAAAGCCTTCTGTTTCGACCGCCAAACCTTTCAGAGGAGCATTTGCAACCGTTGGGCACCATTTCTGAGTCAATTGCCGAAATTCAGAGTTTTGATGAAATTGTGACCCCGGGGCTTAGGGATATTTTCAAAAAAATATTTTTCTGCTGGTTAAGTTGTCGAGGGCTGATTTCTTATCTTGTGATAAAAAGCCTTCTGTTTCGACCGCCAAACCTTTCAGAGGAGCATTTGCAACTGTTGGGCACCATATCTGTGTCAATTGCCAAAAGTCAGATTTTTGATGAAATTGTGACCCCGGGGCTTAGGGATTTTTTCAAAAAAAAAATTTCTGCCGGTTACGTTGTTGAGGGCTGATTTCTTTTCCTGTGCTAAAAAGCCTTCTCTTTCGACCGCCAAACCTTTCAGAGGAGCATTTGCAACCGTTGGGCACCATTTATGAATCAATTGCCGAAATTCAGATTTTTGATGAAATTGTGACCCCGGGGCTTAGGGATTTTTTAAAAAAATATTTTTCTGCCGGTTAAGTTGTCGAGGGCTGATTTCTTGTCCTGTGATAAAAAGACATCTGTTTCGACCGCAAAAACTTTCAAAGGAGCATTTGCAACCGTTGGACACCATTATAGAGTAAATTGCCAAAAGTCAGAGTTTTGATGAAATTGTGACCCCGGGGCTTAGGGATTTTTTCAAAATATATTTTTCTGCCGGTTAAGTTGTCGAGGGCTGATTTCTTGTCCTGTGATAAAAAGCCTTCTCTTTCGACCGCCAAACCTTTCAGAGGAGCATTTGCAACCGTTGGCCACCATTTCTGAGTCAATAGCCAAAAGTCAGATTATTGATGAAATTGTGACCCCGGGGCTTAGGGATATTTTCAAAAAAATATTTTTCTGCCGGTTAAGGATTTTCTGTCCTGTGAAGTAGCAGTTAAGTAATGGTAAAACAATAGTAAAGTGGTGGAATATTAGTAAAATAGCAGTAAAGTAGTAGTAAAACAGTAGTGAAGTAGTAGTAATGGAGTAGTAAAATAGTAGTAAAATGGTAGTAAGGCAGTAGTGAAACAGCAGTAAGATAGTAGTAAAGTAGTAGTAAAATAGTCCAATAGTAAAGCGGTGGAATAGTAGTAAAATAGCTTTAAAGTAGTAGTAAAAGGATAGCAAGGTAGTAGTAAAATGATAGTAAAGCTGTAGTAAGGCAGTAGTAAAATGGTAGTAAAGTAGTAAAGCAGTAGCAAAGTAGTGGTAAAGCAGTAGTAAAGTAGTGGTAAAGTAATAGTAAAGCAGTAGTAAAGCAGTAGTAAAGTGGTAGTAAAGTAGTCTTAAAGTGGTAGTAAAGTAGTGGTAAAGCAGTAGTAAAGCTGTAGTAAAGTAGTGGTAAAGTAGTGGTAAAGTAGTGGTAAAGTAGTGGTAAAGTAGTGCTAAAATAGTAGTAAGAATGACCTCGGAAGTGTTCGTTGTACAAAAAGGCCCCATGTTGTTAGCCTCAATCACAGAGGTTTTTCCATTTGTTTCCATATAAAGTAGTGGGGCGGGGGGAATGGCTTCTCAGTGTTTTTATGTTGATCCTGTTTGTATGTTGATCACTATTATGTTAAAAAGTACACCAGAATTTAGTGGCGTTGGATATTTTGGGTCCCAAAATGTCCCCGCCAGCAGTGGCTGCATAAAATCCTTTAGTCAGAACTGAGCGATGGGAAACACACTGTCGTGAGTCAGGAGCTGTGGGAGGAGCCAGTAGTCAAAATAAGGGATTTGACTAAGATTATATCTTAGCGGCCCAGTGGTGTTTCCTACTTTCTTCAGTAGGCACCATTTTTGAGTCAATATCCAAAAGTCAGGTTTTTGATGAAATTGTGACCCCGGGGCTTAGGGATTTTTTCAAAATATATTTTTCTGCCGGTTACGTTGTCGAGCTCTGATTTCTTTTCACGTGATAAAAATCCTTCTGTTTCGACCGCCAAACCTTTCAGAGGAGCATTTGCAACCGTTGGACACCATTATAGAGAAAATTTCCAAAAGTCAGAGTTTTGATGAAATTGTGACCCCGGGGCTTGGGGATTTTTTCAAAATATATTTTTCTGCCCGTTACGTTGTAGAGGGCTGATTTCTTGTCCTGTGATAAAAAGACATCTGTTTCGACCGCAAAAACTTTCAGAGGAGCATTAAAAACCGTTTGGCACCATTTCTGAGTCAATTGCCAAAAGTCAGAGTTTTGATGAAATTGTGACCCCGGGGCTTAGGGATTTTTTCAAAAAAATATTTTTCTGCCGGTTACGTTGTCGAGCTCTGATTTCTTTTCACGTGATAAAAATCCTTCTGTTTCGACCGCCAAACCTTTCAGAGGAGCATTTGTATCCGTTGGGCACCATTTATGAATCAATTGCCGAAATTCAGAGTTTTGATGAAATTGTGACCCCGGGGCTTAGGGATTTTTTCAAAAAAATATTTTTCTGCCGGTTAAGTTGTCGAGGGCTGATTTCTTTTCCTGTGATAAAAAGCATTCTCTTTCGACCGCCAAACCTTTCAGAGGAGCATTTGCAACCGTTGGGCACCATTTCTGAGTCAATTGCCGAAATTCAGAGTTTTGATGAAATTGTGACCCCGGAGCTTAGGGATTTTTCAAAAAAATATTTTTCTGCCAGTTAAGTTGTCGAGGACTGTTTTCTTTTCCTGTGATAAAAAGACAACTGTTTCGACCGGCAAACCTTCCAGAGGAGCATTTGGAACCGTTGGACACCATTATAGAGAAAATTGCCAAAAGTCAGAGTTTTGATGAAATTGTGACCCCGGGGCTTAGGGATTTTTTCAAAATATATTTTTCTGCCGGTTACGTTGTCGAGGGCTGATTTCTTATCTTGTGATAAAAAGCCTTCTGTTTCGACCGCCAAACCTTTCAGAGGAGCATTTGCAACCGTTGGGCACCATTTCTGAGTCAATTGCCGAAATTCAGAGTTTTGATGAAATTGTGACCCCGGGGCTTAGGGATATTTTCAAAAAAATATTTTTCTGCTGGTTAAGTTGTCGAGGGCTGATTTCTTATCTTGTGATAAAAAGCCTTCTGTTTCGACCGCCAAACCTTTCAGAGGAGCATTTGCAACTGTTGGGCACCATATCTGTGTCAATTGCCGAAAGTCAGATTTTTGATGAAATTGTGACCCCGGGGCTTAGGGATTTTTTCAAAAAAAAATTTTCTGCCGGTTACGTTGTCGAGGGCTGATTTCTTCTCCTGTGATAAAAAGCCTTCTCTTTCGACCGCCAAACCTTTCAGAGGAGCATTTGCAACCGTTGGGCACCATTTATGAATCAATTGCCGAAATTCAGATTTTTGATGAAATTGTGACCCCGGGGCTTAGGGATTTTTTAAAAAAATATTTTTCTGCCGGTTAAGTTGTCGAGGGCTGATTTCTTGTCCTGTGATAAAAAGACATCTGTTTCGACCGCAAAAACTTTCAGAGGAGCATTTGCAACCGTTGGGCACCATTTCTGAGTCAATTGCTGAAAGTCAGATTTTTGATGAAATTGTGACCCCGGGGCTTAGGGATTTTTTCAAAAAAATATTTTTCTGCCGGTTACGTTGTCGAGGGCTGATTTCTTCTCCTGTGATAAAAAGCCTTCTCTTTCGACTGCCAAACCTTTCAGAGGAGCATTTGCAACCGTTGGGCACCATTTATGAATCAATTGCCGAAATTCAGATTTTTGATGAAATTGTGACCCCGGGGCTTTGGGGTTTTTTCAAAAAAATATTTTTCTGCCGGTTAAGTTGTCGAGGGCTGATTTCTTGTCCTGTGATAAGAATCCTTCTGTTTCGACCGCCAAACCTTTCAAAGGAGCATTTGCAACCGTTGGACACCATTATAGAGTAAATTGCCAAAAGTCAGAGTTTTGATGAAATTGTGACCCCGGGGCTTAGGGATTTTTTCAAAATATATTTTTCTGCCGGTTAAGTTGTCGAGGGCTGATTTCTTGTCCTGTGATAACAAGCCTTCTCTTTCGACCGCCAAACCTTTCAGAGGAGCATTTGCAACCGTTGGCCACCATTTCTGAGTCAATAGCCAAAAGTCAGATTATTGATGAAATTGTGACCCCGGGGCTTAGGGATATTTTCAAAAAAATATTTTTCTGCCGGTTAAGGATTTTCTGTCCTGTGAAGTAGCAGTTAAGTAATGGTAAAACAATAGTAAAGTGGTGGAATATTAGTAAAATAGCAGTAAAGTAGTAGTAAAACAGTAGTGAAGTAGTAGTAATGGAGTAGTAAAATAGTAGTAAAATGGTAGTAAGGCAGTAGTGAAACAGCAGTAAGATAGTAGTAAAGTAGTAGTAAAATAGTCCAATAGTAAAGCGGTGGAATAGTAGTAAAATAGCTTTAAAGTAGTAGTAAAAGGATAGCAAGGTAGTAGTAAAATGATAGTAAAGCTGTAGTAAGGCAGTAGTAAAATGGTAGTAAAGTAGTAAAGCAGTAGCAAAGTAGTGGTAAAGCAGTAGTAAAGTAGTGGTAAAGTAATAGTAAAGTGGTAATAAAGCAGTAGTAAAGCAGTAGTAAAGCAGTAGTAAAGTGGTAGTAAAGTAGTCTTAAAGTGGTAGTAAAGTAGTGGTAAAGCAGTAGTAAAGCTGTAGTAAAGTAGTGGTAAAGTAGTGGTAAAGTAGTGGTAAAGTAGTGGTAAAGTAGTGCTAAAATAGTAGTAAGAATGACCTCGGAAGTGTTCGTTGTACAAAAAGGCCCCATGTTGTTAGCCTCAATCACAGAGGTTTTTTCATTTGTTTCCATATAAAGTAGTGGGGCGGGGGGAATGGCTTCTCAGTGTTTTTATGTTGATCCTGTTTGTATGTTGATCACTATTATGTTAAAAAGTACACCAGAATTTAGTGGCGTTGGATATTTTGGGTCCCAAAATGTCCCCGCCAGCAGTGGCTGCATAAAATCCTTTAGTCAGAACTGAGCGATGGGAAACACACTGTCGTGAGTCAGGAGCTGTGGGAGGAGCCAGTAGTCAAAATAAGGGATTTGACTAAGATTATATCTTAGCGGCCCAGTGGTGTTTCCTACTTTCTTCAGTAGGCACCATTTTTGAGTCAATATCCAAAAGTCAGGTTTTTGATGAAATTGTGACCCCGGGGCTTAGGGATTTTTTCAAAATATATTTTTCTGCCGGTTACGTTGTCGAGCTCTGATTTCTTTTCACGTGATAAAAATCCTTCTGTTTCGACCGCCAAACCTTTCAGAGGAGCATTTGCAACCGTTGGACACCATTATAGAGAAAATTTCCAAAAGTCAGAGTTTTGATGAAATTGTGACCCCGGGGCTTGGGGATTTTTTCAAAATATATTTTTCTGCCCGTTACGTTGTAGAGGGCTGATTTCTTGTCCTGTGATAAAAAGACATCTGTTTCGACCGCAAAAACTTTCAGAGGAGCATTAGAAACCGTTTGGCACCATTTTTGAGTCAATTGCCAAAAGTCAGAGTTTTGATGAAATTGTGACCCCGGGGCTTAGGGATTTTTTCAAAAAAATATTTTTCTGCCGGTTACGTTGTCGAGCTCTGATTTCTTTTCACGTGATAAAAATCCTTCTGTTTCGACCGCCAAACCTTTCAGAGGAGCATTTGTATCCGTTGGGCACCATTTATGAATCAATTGCCGAAATTCAGAGTTTTGATGAAATTGTGACCCCGGGGCTTAGGGATTTTTTCAAAAAAATATTTTTCTGCCGGTTAAGTTGTCGAGGGCTGATTTCTTTTCCTGTGATAAAAAGCATTCTCTTTCGACCGCCAAACCTTTCAGAGGAGCATTTGCAACCGTTGGGCACCATTTCTGAGTCAATTGCCGAAATTCAGAGTTTTGATGAAATTGTGACCCCGGGGCTTAGGGATTTTTTCAAAAAAAAAATTTCTGCCGGTTACGTTGTTGAGGGCTGATTTCTTTTCCTGTGCTAAAAAGCCTTCTCTTTCGACCTCCAAACCTTTCAGAGGAGCATTTGCAACCGTTGGGCACCATTTCTGAGTCAATAGCCAAAAGTCAGGTTTTTGATGAAATTGTGACTCCGGGGCTTAGGGATTTTTTCAAAAAAATATTTTTCTGCCGGTTAAGTTGTCGAGGGCTGATTTCTTTTCCTGTTATAAAAAGACATCTGTATCGACCGCCAAACCTTTCAGAGGAGCATTTGCAACGGTTGGGCACCATTTTTAAGTCAATTGCCAAAAGTCAGGTTTTTGATGAAATTGTGATCCCGGGGCTTAGGGATTTTTTCAAAATATCTTTTTCTGCCGGTTAAGTTGTCGAGGGCTGTTTTCTTTTCCTGTGATAAAAAGACATCTGTTTCGACCGGCAAACCTTTCAGAGGAGCATTTGGAACCGTTGGACACCATTATAGAGTAAATTGTCAAAAGTCATATTTTTGATGAAATTGTGACCCCCGGGGCTTAGGGATTTTTTCAAAAAAATATTTTTCTGCCGGTTAAGTTGTCGAGGGCTGATTTCTTGTCCTGTGATAAAAAGACATCTGTTTCGACCGGCAAACCTTTCAGAGGAGCATTTGCAACCGTTGGGCACCATTTCTGAGTCAATTGTCGAAAGTCAGAGTTTTGATGAAATTGTGACCCCGGGGCTTAGGGATTTTTTAAAAAAATATTTTTCTGCCGGTTAAGTTGTCGAGGGCTGATTTCTTGTCCTGTGATAAAAAGACATCTGTTTCGACCGCAAAAACTTTCAGAGGAGCATTAGAAACCGTTTGGCACCATTTTTGAGTCAATTGCCAAAAGTCAGAGTTTTGATGAAATTGTGACCCCGGGGCTTAGGGATTTTTTCAAAAAAATATTTTTCTGCCGGTTACGTTGTCGAGCTCTGATTTCTTTTCACGTGATAAAAATCCTTCTGTTTCGACCGCCAAACCTTTCAGAGGAGCATTTGTATCCGTTGGGCACCATTTATGAATCAATTGCCGAAATTCAGAGTTTTGATGAAATTGTGACCCCGGGGCTTAGGGATTTTTTCAAAAAAATATTTTTCTGCCGGTTAAGTTGTCGAGGGCTGATTTCTTTTCCTGTGATAAAAAGCATTCTCTTTCGACCGCCAAACCTTTCAGAGGAGCATTTGCAACCGTTGGGCACCATTTCTGAGTCAATTGCCGAAATTCAGAGTTTTGATGAAATTGTGACCCCGGGGCTTAGGGATTTTTTCAAAAAAAAAATTTCTGCCGGTTACGTTGTTGAGGGCTGATTTCTTTTCCTGTGCTAAAAAGCCTTCTCTTTCGACCTCCAAACCTTTCAGAGGAGCATTTGCAACCGTTGGGCACCATTTCTGAGTCAATAGCCAAAAGTCAGGTTTTTGATGAAATTGTGACTCCGGGGCTTAGGGATTTTTTCAAAAAAATATTTTTCTGCCGGTTAAGTTGTCGAGGGCTGATTTCTTTTCCTGTTATAAAAAGACATCTGTATCGACCGCCAAACCTTTCAGAGGAGCATTTGCAACGGTTGGGCACCATTTTTAAGTCAATTGCCAAAAGTCAGGTTTTTGATGAAATTGTGATCCCGGGGCTTAGGGATTTTTTCAAAATATCTTTTTCTGCCGGTTAAGTTGTCGAGGGCTGTTTTCTTTTCCTGTGATAAAAAGACATCTGTTTCGACCGGCAAACCTTTCAGAGGAGCATTTGGAACCGTTGGACACCATTATAGAGTAAATTGTCAAAAGTCATATTTTTGATGAAATTGTGACCCCCGGGGCTTAGGGATTTTTTCAAAAAAATATTTTTCTGCCGGTTAAGTTGTCGAGGGCTGATTTCTTGTCCTGTGATAAAAAGACATCTGTTTCGACCGGCAAACCTTTCAGAGGAGCATTTGCAACCGTTGGGCACCATTTCTGAGTCAATTGTCGAAAGTCAGAGTTTTGATGAAATTGTGACCCCGGGGCTTAGGGATTTTTTAAAAAAATATTTTTCTGCCGGTTAAGTTGTCGAGGGCTGATTTCTTGTCCTGTGATAAAAAGACATCTGTTTCGACCGCAAAAACTTTCAGAGGAGCATTTGCAACCGTTGGGCACCATTTCTGAGTCAATTGCTGAAAGTCAGATTTTTGATGAAATTGTGACCCCGGGGCTTAGGGATTTTTTCAAAAAAATATTTTTCTGCCGGTTACGTTGTCGAGGGCTGATTTCTTCTCCTGTGATAAAAAGCCTTCTCTTTCGACTGCCAAACCTTTCAGAGGAGCATTTGCAACCGTTGGGCACCATTTATGAATCAATTGCCGAAATTCAGATTTTTGATGAAATTGTGACCCCGGGGCTTTGGGGTTTTTTCAAAAAAATATTTTTCTGCCGGTTAAGTTGTCGAGGGCTGATTTCTTGTCCTGTGATAAGAATCCTTCTGTTTCGACCGCCAAACCTTTCAAAGGAGCATTTGCAACCGTTGGACACCATTATAGAGTAAATTGCCAAAAGTCAGAGTTTTGATGAAATTGTGACCCCGGGGCTTAGGGATTTTTTCAAAATATATTTTTCTGCCGGTTAAGTTGTCGAGGGCTGATTTCTTGTCCTGTGATAACAAGCCTTCTCTTTCGACCGCCAAACCTTTCAGAGGAGCATTTGCAACCGTTGGCCACCATTTCTGAGTCAATAGCCAAAAGTCAGATTATTGATGAAATTGTGACCCCGGGGCTTAGGGATATTTTCAAAAAAATATTTTTCTGCCGGTTAAGGATTTTCTGTCCTGTGAAGTAGCAGTTAAGTAATGGTAAAACAATAGTAAAGTGGTGGAATATTAGTAAAATAGCAGTAAAGTAGTAGTAAAACAGTAGTGAAGTAGTAGTAATGGAGTAGTAAAATAGTAGTAAAATGGTAGTAAGGCAGTAGTGAAACAGCAGTAAGATAGTAGTAAAGTAGTAGTAAAATAGTCCAATAGTAAAGCGGTGGAATAGTAGTAAAATAGCTTTAAAGTAGTAGTAAAAGGATAGCAAGGTAGTAGTAAAATGATAGTAAAGCTGTAGTAAGGCAGTAGTAAAATGGTAGTAAAGTAGTAAAGCAGTAGCAAAGTAGTGGTAAAGCAGTAGTAAAGTAGTGGTAAAGTAATAGTAAAGTGGTAATAAAGCAGTAGTAAAGCAGTAGTAAAGCAGTAGTAAAGTGGTAGTAAAGTAGTCTTAAAGTGGTAGTAAAGTAGTGGTAAAGCAGTAGTAAAGCTGTAGTAAAGTAGTGGTAAAGTAGTGGTAAAGTAGTGGTAAAGTAGTGGTAAAGTAGTGCTAAAATAGTAGTAAGAATGACCTCGGAAGTGTTCGTTGTACAAAAAGGCCCCATGTTGTTAGCCTCAATCACAGAGGTTTTTCCATTTGTTTCCATATAAAGTAGTGGGGCGGGGGGAATGGCTTCTCAGTGTTTTTATGTTGATCCTGTTTGTATGTTGATCACTATTATGTTAAAAGGTACACCAGAATTTAGTGGCGTTGGATATTTTGGGTCCCAAAATGTCCCCGCCAGCAGTGGCTGCATAAAATCCTTTAGTCAGAACTGAGCGATGGGAAACACACTGTCGTGAGTCAGGAGCTGTGGGAGGAGCCAGTAGTCAAAATAAGGGATTTGACTAAGATTATATCTTAGCGGCCCAGTGGTGTTTCCTACTTTCTTCAGTAGGCACCATTTTTGAGTCAATATCCAAAAGTCAGGTTTTTGATGAAATTGTGACCCCGGGGCTTAGGGATTTTTTCAAAATATATTTTTCTGCCGGTTACGTTGTCGAGCTCTGATTTTTTTCACGTGATAAAAATCCTTCTGTTTCGACCGCCAAACCTTTCAGAGGAGCATTTGCAACCGTTGGACACCATTATAGAGAAAATTTCCAAAAGTCAGAGTTTTGATGAAATTGTGACCCCGGGGCTTGGGGATTTTTTCAAAATATATTTTTCTGCCCGTTACGTTGTAGAGGGCTGATTTCTTGTCCTGTGATAAAAAGACATCTGTTTCGACCGCAAAAACTTTCAGAGGAGCATTAGAAACCGTTTGGCACCATTTTTGAGTCAATTGCCAAAAGTCAGAGTTTTGATGAAATTGTGACCCCGGGGCTTAGGGATTTTTTCAAAAAAATATTTTTCTGCCGGTTACGTTGTCGAGCTCTGATTTCTTTTCACGTGATAAAAATCCTTCTGTTTCGACCGCCAAACCTTTCAGAGGAGCATTTGTATCCGTTGGGCACCATTTATGAATCAATTGCCGAAATTCAGAGTTTTGATGAAATTGTGACCCCGGGGCTTAGGGATTTTTTCAAAAAAATATTTTTCTGCCGGTTAAGTTGTCGAGGGCTGATTTCTTTTCCTGTGATAAAAAGCATTCTCTTTCGACCGCCAAACCTTTCAGAGGAGCATTTGCAACCGTTGGGCACCATTTCTGAGTCAATTGCCGAAATTCAGAGTTTTGATGAAATTGTGACCCCGGGGCTTAGGGATTTTTTCAAAAAAAAAATTTCTGCCGGTTACGTTGTTGAGGGCTGATTTCTTTTCCTGTGCTAAAAAGCCTTCTCTTTCGACCTCCAAACCTTTCAGAGGAGCATTTGCAACCGTTGGGCACCATTTCTGAGTCAATAGCCAAAAGTCAGGTTTTTGATGAAATTGTGACTCCGGGGCTTAGGGATTTTTTCAAAAAAATATTTTTCTGCCGGTTAAGTTGTCGAGGGCTGATTTCTTTTCCTGTTATAAAAAGACATCTGTATCGACCGCCAAACCTTTCAGAGGAGCATTTGCAACGGTTGGGCACCATTTTTAAGTCAATTGCCAAAAGTCAGGTTTTTGATGAAATTGTGATCCCGGGGCTTAGGGATTTTTTCAAAATATCTTTTTCTGCCGGTTAAGTTGTCGAGGGCTGTTTTCTTTTCCTGTGATAAAAAGACATCTGTTTCGACCGGCAAACCTTTCAGAGGAGCATTTGGAACCGTTGGACACCATTATAGAGTAAATTGTCAAAAGTCATATTTTTGATGAAATTGTGACCCCCGGGGCTTAGGGATTTTTTCAAAAAAATATTTTTCTGCCGGTTAAGTTGTCGAGGGCTGATTTCTTGTCCTGTGATAAAAAGACATCTGTTTCGACCGGCAAACCTTTCAGAGGAGCATTTGCAACCGTTGGGCACCATTTCTGAGTCAATTGTCGAAAGTCAGAGTTTTGATGAAATTGTGACCCCGGGGCTTAGGGATTTTTTCAAAAAAATATTTTTCTGCCAGTTAAATCGTCGAGGGCTGATTTCTTTTCCTGTGATAAAAAGACATCTGTTTCGACCGCCAAACCTTTCAGAGGAGCATTTGCAACCGTTGGGCACCATTTCTGAGTCAATTGCTGAAAGTCAGATTTTTGATGAAATTGTGACCCTGGGGCTTAGGGATATTTTCAAAAAAATATTTTTCTGCCGGTTAAGTTGTCGAGGGCTGATTTCTTTTCCTGTGATAAAAAGACATCTGTATCGACCGCCAAACCTTTCAGAGGAGCATTTGCAACCGTTGGGCACCATTTTTGAGTCAATTGCCAAAAGTCAGGTTTTTGATGAAATTGTGACCCCGGGGCTTATGGATTTTTTCAAAATATATTTTTCTGCCAGTTAAGTTGTCGAGGGCTGATTTCTTTTATTGTGATATCAACCGCCAAACCTCTCAGAGGAGCATTTGCAACCGTTTGGCACCATTTTTGAGTCAATTGCCGAAAGTCAGAGTTTTGATGAAATTGTGACCCCAAGGCTTAGAGATTTATTCAAAATATATTTTTCTGCTGGTTTATTTGTCGAGGGCTGATTTCTTTTCCTGTGATAAAAAGCCTTCTGTTTCGACCGCCAAACCTTTCAGGGGAGCATTTGCAACCGTTTGGCACCATTTTTGATTCAATTGCCGAAAGTCAGATTTTTGCTGAAATTGTGACCCCGGGGCTTAGGGATATTTTCAAAATACATTTTTCTGCCAGTTAAGTTGTCGAGGGCTGATTTCTTTTGCTGTGATAAAAAGCCTTCTGTTTCGACCACCAAACCTTTCAGAGGAGCATTTGCAACCGTTGGGCACCTGTCAGAGCTGCCTCCAGGTCCCAGCTCACAGAGGACCAACGCTAGGCTGTAGTTATGTACAAAAGTCTTTATTGAGGTTCAGTTTCCATTTTAAAGCCGCAGCGTGCAGCTCTACGTCTCGACCTTAGACCGGCAAAGTCCCGTCTGAGTCTCCTCCCCTTCCACACCAGTTTAAGACTCTAGCCTTGCTCCACCTCTTCCTAAGTTCCTTTCTCCTCTGGGCCCTCCTGCCCGCTAGGGTTTCATCCTTCCTGGACTCTTCTGACGCTGACCCTGACGATTCTTGCCCCTCCTTCCGGCGGGCTTTAGGACCTGGTTCCCTATCCGGGCTACCTTCTGTGCCGCTCGCCTGTACATTTGAACTAGGCGCGCGCGCCCAGCCTGCAACTTTCCTCTTGACCGTTAACTCGCTCTCCGATGGAGGCGTGGTCAACCCTGACTCATCTTCTCTCGCTGGTGGTGCATATGTGGGCTCTGACACCTGGGACTCCTCCCCCCCACTACGCTCTGGTGGGGAAGCTGGTCCTGATTTCCAACTGCTGCTCTGGGAGTCCCCGCTGGCCCCTTGCTTCTGGGGTGTCCCCCTTGGGTCGCCCCTTGCCCTGCCCATCGGCGCCCCCTTCTGTGAATCTTCCGATTCGCTGGAGAGGCTCATGGAATCTATCGGGCTGCTGTCATATTCTCCTACGCTGCCCTCGGATTGCTCCCCCTCGCTCTCCATCTCCTCTCCTCCCTGCGCTCCCGCTGAGTCCCTGACATCCATCCCCCCCTCGAAGTCCCCCTTCCCCCCTCCCCCTCTTCTGGCGTGGGTTCCGGGTGCTCCAATGCTGTGGGGGTGCATGCCGGATATAGTTCTTCCCCCCTGGCATGCTGCCAGTCCGTGACTGGTACATCAACGTCGCTCTCCTCCGCTTCCATCTCGTTGCCGGTGTGCTCGAACCCAGGGTCCTCCCCCAACCCGTCCATGCCCCCTTGTTCCCCCATTTCCTCTGGGGAGTGTGCGTGCCAGGGCCCTCTGAGCAGTCTCCTGCGCCACTCCTCCTCGGGTTGAGTGTCCCACCAATAAGAGCGTTCCGCACCCAAGTCTGAGACCGACCCCTCCGGCGAGGTAGTCTCTGGAACCGTCTCCTCAGCCGAGGAGAACCCCTGAAACGTACTGGCTGAGAGTGTGGGGGGTGAAAAGATATTCGTCAAAATAATCCTCCGGCATGGGCCTGTGTGGGAAGAGTGCGTGGAACTCGTCTTTGAGGTAGTGCTCCTCCACCGCATAGTACGGCACCCAGCTGTTGGCGCTGGCCGGGGCACCTTCCCTTGCGATGAGATATTCGACCCCCTCTTCCCCCCATCTCGAGTCCAAAATCTCCGTCACCTCGTTGAGTGGCCCCGCCCTCGGCGACCCCCCTGTCATGGGTGCGTCTCTAAGCGGACTGGAAGCTGTCCCTGGCTCCTGAAACCTGTGAGGTGCCTTGTAGGGCATTAGCACCAATCTATGAAAGACCGGGTGCATTCTGGAACCCTCCGGTAGTGTCAAACGGAAGGCCACTGGGTTGATCTGTGCCTCGACTAGGTAAGGGCCTAGCTGCTTGTGTCCTAGCTTCTTCTTAGCTAAGGATCTGGCCGGCACTGCCTGGGCCGCTAACCAGACCCAGTCCCCTACCCGTATGTCCTCCCCCACTCTTCTGTGTTTGTCTGCTTGCATCTTGTATACGTGTTTTGCTAGGTCTAACTGCCTACGGAGCTGTTCATGGACCTCCTGTAACTCCTCTGCCAATGCCTCTGCTCCCTGCGGCTCCCCCTCCCCCTCTTTCTCTAAGCCCGGGAAGGTCCTGGGATGTCGCCCGTTGTTGGCGAAAAACGGTGTCACCCCCGTGGACACATGTTGTGTGTTGTTGTAGGCAAACTCGGCCAGGGGCAGGTAGTCCACCCAGGTCGAGGGCTGCTGGTTGGCGTAGCATCTCAGGTACTGCTGCATGATGGCGCTGACCCTCTCCGCTTGTCCGTTGGTCTGCGGGTGTCTTGCCGACGCTAGGTTGACCTTGACGTTCAGGATCCCCATCAGCTTCTGCCAGAAACTCGAGATGAACTGGCGCCCCCGGTCGGACAGGATAGACCGTGGCAGGCCATGCACCTTGAACACGTGGTCTATCAACAGCTTGGCTGTCTGTTCCGCTGTGGCCACCTTCGCGCAAGGAATGAAGTGCGCCATCTTGGTGAACATGTCGACTACCACGAGTACTGCTGTTTTGCCCCTCGAGCTGGGCAGGTCAGTGACAAAGTCCAAGGCCACCCTCTCCCACGGTTCGGACGGGGTCTTTAGCGGTTCTAACAGTCCCGCCGGCGGTCTGTGTACTGGCTTGGCCCTTTGGCATGTGTCGCACCTCGTGACGTAATCCGCGACTTCTCCCCGCATCTTGGGCCACCAAAAGTCTCTGGCTACTAATTCCACCGTCTTGTCCTTGCCGAAATGTCCGGCGCTGGGTGCGTCGTGTAGCTGTTGCAGTACTGTCGCGCGGAGTTCATCTCCCGGCACGTAGATGGCCCCCTTGCGGAGGAGCAGTCCGTCGCGTATCTGGAACTCGTCGTCCTTCGCCGTGCCGCTGCGCACCTCCTCCATCTTGGATCGTGCGAAGGAATCTGTTCGCAGCTCGCGCCGTATTGCTTCCAGGTCTACGGTGGCTGAAGCGCATGCCCACGCCTTGGGTGCGAAAATGTGTTTGGCCGCTACCGGTGCTGCTTCCTCCAGATACTGCGGCTTCCTGGATAGCGCATCAGCCATGACGTTGTTGTCTCCGGGGATATATTCTATCCTGAAGTCGAAATCCGCAAAGAACTCCGCCCAGCGGATGTGTCTCTGGTTCAGGAACCGCGCTGTGCGCCAGTACTCCAGGTTCTTATGGTCCGTGCGAACTTGCACCGTGTGTTTGGCTCCGATGAGGAAGTGCCGCCACGCCTTGAAGGCTGCATGAATGGCCAGCAACTCTCTGTCCCAGATGGTGTAGTTCTGCTCCGACTTGCTGAGTTTCCTGGAGTAGAAAGCACACGGCCTCCAATCCCCTTGCGGGTCTTGCTGCAACAGGACTGCCCCCACGGCTCTGTCGGAGGCATCCGTCTCCACCCTCATGGGTCTGCTCGGGTTCACATGCAGCAGTTGTTCCTCAGAAGCGAAAAGACGCTTGAGTTTCTGAAAAGACTGCTCCGCCTGCTCCGTCCAGATGAACTTCTTCTTCTTGGAGCTGAGGGTGTCCGTGATGGCCGCCGTCTGCATAGAGAAACCCTTGATGAACTTGCGATAAAAGTTAGCAAAGCCGACAAACCTCTGGACCTCCTTCCGATTGCGCGGGCTTTTCCAGTCCAGTACTGATCGTACCTTGGCGCTGTCCATGGCAATTCCCTTGTTGGACAGCTTGTAGCCCAGGAAATCCACCTCCGTCATGTCGAACTGGCATTTCTCCAGTTTGGCGTAAAGCCTGTGCTCCCGTAGTCTTTGCAGGACTTCCTTGACATCTCTCTCGTGAGCCTCCTGCGATTCCGAGAAGATCAGAATGTCGTCCAGGAAGCAGACGCACTTCTTGTAGAGGAGCCCCGCTAACACGTGATGCATGAAGGCTTGGAAGCAGTGGGAGCCATTTTGTAAACCGAAAGGCATAACCCTATACTCATAGGTGCCCAAGGGCGTGAACATGGCCGTCTTCCACTCGTCGCCCTCCCGCATGCGTATAAGATTGTACGCCCCTCGTAGATCCAGCTTGGTGAAGATGCGTCCCTTCCTCACCGTCGCGAGCAAGTCGTCGATCTTGGGCATCGGGAAAGCCGTGGGCTTGGTTTTCAAGTTTAAAATTCTGAAATCAACTACCAGCCTCTTTTGGGGCGTGTCTTTTTTCTTCACAAAGAACACAGGACTGCCCCCCACTGCCTTGGATTCTCGGATGAATCCCCGCTTCAAATTGTGATCTATGAACTCCCGGAGCTCTTGCAGTTCGTCTTCAGACATGGAGTACAGTTTTCCGGTCGGCAGCGTTGCCCCCGGCAGGAGGTCAATCTTGCAGTCGTAGGGTCTGTGGGGAGGCAGCTTGTCCGCTTCCTTCTCGCAGAAGACCTCCAAAAACGCCTTGTACTTGTCGGGTACCGCTTGCAGCATGCCCAGTTGTAGCTGTGGGTCATCCTCTTGCCCCTCGTCCTCCTGGGTAGTCATGATGCAATGTTCTGCGCAGTAGGAGGAGCAGAAGGTCAATTTACGCTGGTACCATGCCAATGCCGGGCTGTGCCTGTCCAACCAGCTCATGCCCAACACTATGGGCGTGTCTGACAGTTGGGTGACATTGAAGCTGATGACTTCGCGGTGATTTCCAATTCGCATCACCATTGGCGGCGTTTGCTGTACCACCTGTCCCCCCAGCAATTCTCTTCCATCGACTGTCACTACTTTCAGGGGCATCGTGGCAGGCAGGAGCGCTATGCCATGTTGCTTGATGAAATCCACTCCTATAAAGTCTGCATTGCTACCAGAGTCAATGGTAATAGGGACTTCCATGGTGAGCCCATTGGGAAGCTGGAGTGTTGCGGTGAGCTGCACCACTGGTTTGGGCGGGAGGGGGTCTGTGGGCTGTAAGATTCCTGGGGACTGCTTCACTGATTCGTCTGGCTGGGCCCCAGCGGCTCTGCTTCCAGCCAGACTTCGTCGTTTCCCTGCTGCGGTTTCCTCTGCTGAGCTGCTTCTGTTACTTTTGCTGAGGCTGCATTGTGCTTGCGGAGCCTCTGGGGGCACTCTTTTGCCATATGCTGAGCACTTTCGCAGATGTAACACTTCCTGTTCCCTCTAGGAGGCTTCACCTTGGCTGCTCCTGGTGTGAGGGCTCTGGTTGCTGACTGAGCCTTGGCACCACCTATCTCCATCGGCTCCTCTCCCCCTCCCAGTGGAGGCGTGGATTGAGCGCGCGGTGAGTCTCTGGGAAAGAAGGGAGGTGCCCTTGCTGGCGTGCGTCCCCAACGCCCTTCATCTTTGCTCCAGGGACGTTCTTCTAGCCGCACACCAATCGTCAGCGCCTTCTGGACCACTTCTTGAGTGCTCCGTGGTCTCTCCCCCCTTGCGATTTCGTCTTTCACAGCCCCGTTCAGCCCCTCCCAGAACAGGTCCCTGACGGACGCTGAGTCTTTTTCCCATCCCAGCGCGTTGACCAATGCAAAAAAGCGGGAATGATATTGCCTTACAGTGGCTCTGCCTTGTTTCAAACCGTGAATCTCTTTTCTAGCGACATCCACATCTATCTCCGATAAAAAACAATCGTCCACTGCCTTAATGAAGGGTTTTGCGTTTTGGAGGGCTGGATCATTATCTCTCCACAGATTGCGCAACCACGCTTTAGCTTCTCCATGGAGATGCGTTAGTATGAAGCCTACTTTCTCCTGCTCATCTCTAAAGTCCTTCTCCAGCAACTTTAGCGCAAAAACTACGTCTGCTCTGAAGTTAGGATATTGCTGCAGATTCCCATCGAAATGCGACACAAGGCTCCCCCCTCTCTTCCCGAGCCCGATCCCCTCTGATTTGGCTCCCGGTGGCCCCTGTTTAGTCAACATTTCCAACCTGGTTTGCAGATCCTTGCAGACAGCATCTGATTCCTCTTCTCTCCTCCTTGCCGCTCGTATTTCTGCGTTAAGTTGTCCCACGGCGTCTTGCAAAGCTGCCAGTCGTTCTTCTGTAGTCATCTTCTGCTGCTTTTGTGAGCTCGCGAATCACCAACCTTCGCCCCTCGCTGCGTCCTCTCACGTTGCGAGGTTCTTTGACTGTGACGGGACTTACTGTCAGAGCTGCCTCCAGGTCCCAGCTCACAGAGGACCAACGCTAGGCTGTAGTTATGTACAAAAGTCTTTATTGAGGTTCAGTTTCCATTTTAAAGCCGCAGCGTGCAGCTCTACGTCTCAACCTTAGACCGGCGAAGTCCCGTCTGAGTCTCCTCCCCTTCCACACCAGTTTAAGACTCTAGCCTTGCTCCACCTCTTCCTAAGTTCCTTTCTCCTCTGGGCCCTCCTGCCCGCTAGGGTCTCATCCTTCCTGGACTCTTCTGACGCTGACCCTGACGATTCTTGCCCCTCCTTCCGGCGGGCTTTAGGACCTGGTTCCCTATCCGGGCTACCTTCTGTGCCGCTCGCCTGTACATTTGAACTTGGCGCGCGCGCCCAGCCTGCAACTTTCCTCTTGACCGTTAACTCGCTCTCCGATGGAGGCGTGGTCAACCCTGACTCATCTTCTCTCGCTGGTGGTGCATATGTGGGCTCTGACACCTGGGACTCCTCCCCCCCACTACGCTCTGGTGGGGAAGCTGGTCCTGATTTCCAACTGCTGCTCTGGGAGTCCCCGCTGGCCCCTTGCTTCTGGGGTGTCCCCCTTGGGTCGCCCCTTGCCCTGCCCATCGGCGCCCCCTTCTGTGAATCTTCCGATTCGCTGGAGAGGCTCATGGAATCTATCGGGCTGCTGTCATATTCTCCTACGCTGCCCTCGGATTGCTCCCCCTCGCTCTCCATCTCCTCTCCTCCCTGCGCTCCCGCTGAGTCCCGGACAGGCACCATTTCTGAGTCAATTGCCGAAAGTCAGATTTTTGATGAAATTGTGACCCCGGGGCTACTGTATAAATAGGGGTATAAATAGTAAAGTAGGATAAGTATTAAAGTAGCAGTAGTAAAGTGGAAGTAAAGTGGTAGTAAAGCAATAGTAAACCAGTAGTGAAGTAGCAGTTAAGTAATGGTAAAACAATAGTAAAGTGGTGGAATAGTAGTAAAATAGCAGTAAAGTAGTAGTAAAACAGTAGTAAAGTAGTAGTAATGGAGTAGTAAAATAGTAGTAAAATGGTAGTAAGGCACTAGTGAAACAGCAGTAAGATAGTAGTAAAGTAGTAGTAAAATGGTCAAATAGTAAATCGGTGGAATAGTAGTAAAATAGCGTTAAAGTAGTAGTAAAAGGATAGCAAGGTAGTAGTAAAATGATAGTAAAGCTGTAGTAAGGCAGTAGTAAAATGGTAGTAAAGCAGTAAAGCAGTAGCAAAGTAGTGGTAAAGCAGTAGTAAAGTAGTGGTAAGGTAATAGTAAAGTGGTAGTAAAGTTGTCTTAAAGTGGTGGTAAAGTAGTG
The DNA here is from genome assembly GCF_951804945.1 of Podarcis cretensis. Classification (NCBI taxonomy): domain Eukaryota; kingdom Metazoa; phylum Chordata; class Lepidosauria; order Squamata; family Lacertidae; genus Podarcis; species Podarcis cretensis. Next base: position 50,665,466 of record NC_137181.1, read on the forward strand.
GTAAAGCAGAAGTAAAGTAGTGGTAAAGTAGTAGTAAAGTAGTAGTAAAGTGGTAGTAAAGTAGTCTTAAAGTGGTAGTAAAGTAGTGGTAAAGCAGAAGTAAAGTAGTGGTAAAGTAGTAGTATAGTAGTAGTAAAGTGGTAGTCATAGAGTAGTAAAGTAGTAGTAAAGTAGTGGTAAAGTAGTGCTAAAGTAGTGCTAAAATAGTAGTAAGAACAAAAGGCGCCATGTTGTTAGCCTCAATCACAGAGGTTTTTTCAAAAAGATATTTTTCTGCCAGTTAAGTTGTCGAGGGCTGATTTCTTGTCCTGTGATAAAAAGCCTTCTCTTTCGACCGCCAAACCTTTCAGAGGAGCATTTGCAACCGTTGGGCACCATTTCTGAGTCAATTGCCGAAAGTCAGGTTTTTGATGAAATTGTGACCCCGGGGCTTAGGGATTTTTTCAAAAAATTTTTTTTCTGCCGGTTAAGTTGTCGAGGGCTGATTTCTTGTCCTGTGATAAAAAGCCTTCTCTTTCGACCGCCAAACCTTTCAGAGGAGCATTTGCAACCGTTTTGCACCAGTTTTGAGTCAATTGCCGAAAGTTAGAGTTTTGATGAAATTATGACCCCGGGGCTTAGGTATTTTTTCAAAATATATTTTTCTGCCAGTTAAGTTGTCGAGGGCTAATTTCTTTTCCTGTGATAAAAAGACATCTGTTTCGACCGGCAAACCTTTCAGAGGAGCATTTGGAACCGTTGGGCACCATTTCTGAGTCAATTGCCGAAATCCAGATTTTTGATGAAATTGTGACCCCGGGACTTAGGGATTTTTTCAAAATATATTTTTCTGCCGGTTAAGTTGTCGAGGGCTGATTTCTTTTCCTGTGATAAAAATCCTTCTGTTTCGACCGCCAACCCCTTCTAGGGAGCATTTGCAACCGTTTTGCACCAGTTTTGAGTCAATTGCCGAAAGTCAGAGTTTTGATGAAATTGTGACCCCGGGGCTTAGGTATTTTTTCAAAATATATTTTTCTGCCGGTTAAGTTGTCGAGGGCTGATTTCTTGTCCTGTGATAAAAAGCCTTCTCTTTCGACCGCCAAACCTTTCAGAGGAGCATTTGCAACCGTTGGGCACCATTTCTGAGTCAATTGCCAAAGGTCAGATTTTTGATGAAATTGTGACCCCGGGGCTTAGGGATATTTTCAAAAAAATATTTTTCTGCCGGTTAAGTTGTCGAGGGCTGATTTCTTTTACTGTGATAAAAAGCCTTCTCTTTCGACCGCCAAACCTTTCAGAGGAGCATTTGCAACCGTTCGGCACCATTTCTGAGTCAATTGCCAAAAGTCAGATTTTTGATGAAATTGTGACCCCGGGGCTTAGGGATTTTTTCAAAAAAATATTTTTCTGCCGGTTAAGGATTTTCTGTCCTGTGATAAAAAGCCTTCTGTTTCGACCGCCAAACCTCTCAGGTGAGCATATGCAACCGTATGGCAGCATTTTTGAGTGAATGGCCGAAAGTCAGTTTTTTCATCAAATTGTGACCCCGGGGCTTAGGGATTTTTTTTTTTAAAAAAAAAAAAATTCTGCCGCTTAAGGTGTTTTTTACCTTGCATTTTTAAGTTGTAAACCAACCTTAAATCTACGGATGAAGCGCAGTATATACAATTAATAAAGTAGTAACAATACTATTTGTTACTATAGACAGGCATGCCATTGTTCAGGAAGGTCTACTGTATAAATAGGGGTATAAATAGTAAAGTAGGATAAGTATTAAAGTAGCAGTAGTAAAGTGGAAGTAAAGTGGTAGTAAAGCAATAGTAAACCAGTAGTGAAGTAGCAGTTAAGTAATGGTAAAACAATAGTAAAGTGGTGGAATAGTAGTAAAATAGCAGTAAAGTAGTAGTAAAACAGTAGTAAAGTAGTAGTAATGGAGTAGTAAAATAGTAGTAATGGGGTAGTAAAATAGTAGTAAAATGGTAGTAAGGCAGTAGTGAAACAGCAGTAAGATAGTAGTAAAGTAGTAGTAAAATGGTCCAATAGTAAAGCGGTGGAATAGTAGTAAAATAGCTTTAAAGTAGTAGTAAAAGGATAGCAGGGTAGTAGTAAAATGATAGTAAAGCTGTAGTAAGGCAGTAGTAAAATGGTAGTAAAGTAGTAAAGCAGTAGTAAAGTAGTGGTAAAGTAATAGTAAAGAGGTAGTAAAGAGGTAGTAAAGAGGTAGTAAAGCAGTAGTAAAGCAGTAGTAAAGCGGTAGTAAAGTGGTAGTAAAGTAGTCTTAAAGTGGTAGTAAAGTAGTAGTAAAGCAGTAGTAAAGTAGTAGTAAAGTAGTAGTAAAGTAGGCACCATTTTTGAATCAATTGCCGAAATTCAGAGTTTTGATGAAATTGTGACCCCGGGGCTTAGGGATTTTTTCAAAAAAATATTTTTCTGCCGGTTAAGTTGTCGAGGGCTGATTTCTTATCTTGTGATTAAAAGCCTTCTCTTTCGACCGCCAAACCTTTCAGAGGAGCATTTGCAACCGTTGGGCACCATTTCTGATTCAATTGCCGAAAGTCAGATTTTTGATGAAATTTTTTTTTAAATAATTTTTTATTCGTTTTTCAAGCACATAATAGAGACAGAACAAGACATACAGAAAAAAAGAAAAAACAAAAAGAAAGCAAAACACAAGCGAAAACATAAATCAATATAACTTTAAAATCATGATTTCATACCCTTCTTTCTATTCACTTCCCCATACCTCCCCATCCCTGCATCCTTGTTTGATGCTTCTTTAGCAACCCTTTAGGCAATTATCTTAATTCCCTTTCATTAAATTTCCTTAATTTTTTTAGTTACTGCTGCAATTCTCTGACTCTTACCCCCTGACATCTTAACATCCCTCGATTTTGCAATAGTTTTTAAGGTATATTTTAAATTTCTTCTAGTCCTCTTCCACCTGGTCGCAGATTCTGCCCGTCATCTCAGCCAGTCCCATATAGTCCATCACCTTTGTTTGCCATTCTTCCAGAGTGGGTAGTTCTTGCGTCTTCCAATACTTTGCCAGTAGAATTCTTGCTGCTGTGGTCACATACATAAAAAAAGTCCTGTCCTTCTTTAACACCAATTGGCCAACCATGCCCAAGAGAAAAGCCTCTGGTTTCTTAGGAAAAGTCCACTTAAGGACCTTCTTAATTTCATTATAGATCATTTCCCAGAAAGCTTTAACCTTTGGGCAGGTCCACCAAAGGTGGTAAAAAGTGCCTTCAGTCTCATTACATTTCCAGCACTTATTGTTAGGCAAGTGATAAGTTTTTGCAAGCTTGACTGGGGTCATGTACCACCGATAGATCATTTTCATAATGTTTTCTTTTAATGCATTACATGCAGTAAATTTATTACCGGTGGTCCATAACTGTTCCCAGTCAGCAAACATAATATCATGACCGATATCTTGCGCCCATTTAATCATAGCTGATTTCACCGTTTCATCCTGTGTATTCCATTTCAACAGCAAGTTATACATTTTTGATAGGTTCTTAGTATTGGATTCCAACAATTCTGTTTCCAGTTTTGACCTCTCTTTCTGAAATCCTATTTTCCTGTCCTGTTTAAATGTCTCATTTATCTGGTGATAATGCAACCAGTCTCGAACCTTGGGCTTTAGTTTCTCATAGCTCTGAAGTTTAACCCTTTCACCATCATATTCTAAAATTTCATGATATTTTGGCCATTTAGAGTCCATATTAAGCTTTTTTACATCCCTCGCTTCCATTGGTGACACCCACCTGGGGGTTTTACTTTCCAACAGATCTTTATATCGAATCCAAACGTTATACAATGCTTTCCTTACAATATGGTTTTTAAATCCTTTATACACCTTTACCTTGTCGTACCATAGATATGCATGCCAACCAAAACTATTGTCATACCCTTCCAGATCCAAAATGTCCGTGTTCTCAAGAAGTAGCCAGTGTTTCAACCAGCAAAAAGCTGCCGATTCATAATAAAGTCTTAAGTCTGGCAGGGCAAACCCCCCTCTATCTGTTGCGTCAGGTAAAATCTTAAATTTAATTCTGGGCTTTTTGCCCTGCCAGACAAATTTTTCTGCCACTTCTTGAAACAGTCCATCTTGTCCAAAATCTGCAGCGTCTGAAATAAAAACAACATTCTAGGCAATACATTCATCTTAATAGTAGCAATTCGGCCTAACAAGGAAAGTTTCAGCCTTGACCATATTTCCAAATCTTTTTTTACTTCTGACCAACATTTTTCATAATTATCCTTAAACAAATTCAAATTCTTAGACGTTAAGTTTATCCCCAGGTATTTTACCCTTTTCGTTATTTCCAAGCCTGTTTCATTCAGATTTTTGATGAAATTGTGACCCCGGGGCTTAGGGATTTTTTCAAAAAAAAATTTTTTTCTGCCGGTTAAGTTGTCGAGGGCTGATTTCTTGTCCTGTGATAAAAAGCCTTCTGTTTCGACCGCCAAACCTTTCAGAGGAGCATTTGCAACCGTTGGGCACCATTTTTGAATTAATTCCCGAAAGTCAGATTTTTGATGAAATTGTGACCCCGGGGCTTAGGGATTTTTTCAAAAAAATATTTTTCTGCCGGTTACGTTGTCGAGGGCTGATTTCTTGTCCTGTGATAAAAAGCCTTCTCTTTCGACCGCCAAACCTTTCAGAGGAGCATTTGCAACCGTTGCGCACCATTTCTGAGTCAATTGCCGAAAGCCAGATTTTTGATGAAATTGTGACCCCGGGACTTAGGGATATTTTCAAAAAAAATTTTTTCTGCCGGTTTAGTTGTCGAGGGCTGATTTCTTGTCCTGTAATAAAAAGCCTTCTCTTTCGATGAACAAACCTTTCAGAGGAGCATTTGCAACCGTTTTGCACCAGTTTTGAGTCAATTGCCGAAAGTCAGAGTTTTGATGAAATTGTGACCCCGGGGCTTAAGGATTTTTTCAAAAAAATATTTTTCTGCCGGTTAAGTTGTCGAGGGCTGATTTCTTTTCCTGTGATAAAAAGACATCTGTTTCGACCGCCAAACCTTTCAGAGGAGCATTTGCAACCGTTGGGCACCATTTCTGAGTCAATTGCCGAAAGCCAGATTTTTGAAGAAATTGTGACTTAGGGATATTTTCAAAAAAAATTTTTTCTGCCGGTTTAGTTGTCGAGGGCTGATTTCTTGTCCTGTAATAAAAAGCCTTCTCTTTCGACGAACAAACCTTTCAGAGGAGCATTTGCAACCGTTTTGCACCAGTTTTGAGTCAATTGCCGAAAGTCAGAGTTTTGATGAAATTGTGACCCCGGGGCTTAGGGATTTTTTCAAAAATATATTTTTCTGCCGGTTACGTTGTCGAGGGCTGATTTCTTTTCCTGTGATAAAAAGCCTTCTCTTTCGACCGCCAAACCTTTCAGAGGAGCATTTGCAACCGTTGGGCACCATTTCTGAGTCAATTTCCAAAAGTAAGGTTTTTGATGAAATTGTGACCCCGGGGCTTAAGGATTTTTTCAAAAAAATATTTTTCTGCCGGTTAAGTTGTTGAGGGCTGATTTCTTGTACTGTGATAAAAAGCCTTCTGTTTCGACCGCCAAACCTTTCAGAGGAGCATTAGAAACCGTTGGGCACCATTTCTGAGTCAATTGCTGAAAGTCAGATTTTTGATGAAATTGTGACCCCGGGGCTTAGGGATTTTTTCAAAAAAATATTTTTCTGCCAGTTAAGTTGTCGAGGGCTGATTTCTTGTACTGTGATAAAAAGCCTTCTGTTTCGACCGCAAAAACTTTCAGAGGAGCATTAGAAACCGTTGGACAACATTATAGAGTAAATTGCCAAAAGTCAGAGTTTTGATGAAATTGTGACCCCGGGGCTTAGGGATTTTTTCAAAATATATTTTTCTGCCGGTTACCTTGTCGAGGGCTGATTTCTTGTCCTGTGATAAAAAGCCTTCTCTTTCGACCGCCAAACCTTTCAGAGGAGCATTTGCAACCGTTGCGCACCATTTCTGAGTCAATTGCCGAAAGCCAGATTTTTGATGAAATTGTGACCCCGGGACTTAGGGATTTTTTCAAAAAAAAAATTTTCTGCCGGTTTAGTTGTCGAGGGCTGATTTCTTGTCCTGTAATAAAAAGCCTTCTCTTTCGACGAACAAACCTTTCAGAGGAGCATTTGCAACCGTTTTGCACCAGTTTTGAGTCAATTGCCGAAAGTCAGAGTTTTGATGAAATTGTGACCCCGGGGCTTAGGGATTTTTTCAAAAAAATATTTTTCTGCCGGTTAAGTTGTCGAGGGCTGATTTCTTTTCCTGTGATAAAAAGACATCTGTTTCGACCGCCAAACCTTTCAGAGGAGCATTTGCAACCGTTGGGCACCATTTCTGAGTCAATTGCTGAAAGTCAGATTTTTGATGAAATTGTGACCCCGGGGCTTAGGAATTTTTTCAAAAAAAAATTTTTTTCTGCCGGTTAAGTTGTCGAGGGCTGATTTCTTGTCCTGTGATAAAAAGCCTTCTGTTTCGACCGCCAAACCTTTCAGAGGAGCATTTGCAACCGTTGGGCACCATTTTTGAATTAATTCCCGAAAGTCAGATTTTTGATGAAATTGTGACCCCGGGGCTTGGGGATTTTTTCAAAATATATTTTTCTGCCGGTTAAGTTGTCGAGGGCTGATTTCTTGTCCTGTGATAAAAAGCCTTCTCTTTCGACCGCCAAACCTTTCAGAGGAGCATTTGCAACCGTTGGGCACCATTTCTGAGTCAATTGCCGAAAGCCAGATTTTTGAAGAAATTGTGACTTAGGGATTTTTTCAAAAAAATATTTTTCTGCCGGTTTAGTTGTCGAGGGCTGATTTCTTGTCCTGTAATAAAAAGCCTTCTCTTTCGACGAACAAACCTTTCAGAGGAGCATTTGCAACCGTTTTGCACCAGTTTTGAGTCAATTGCCGAAAGTCAGAGTTTTGATGAAATTGTGACCCCGGGGCTTAGGGATTTTTTCAAAAAAATATATTTCTGCCGGTTAAGTTGTCGAGGGCTGATTTCTTGTCCTGTTATAAAAAGCCTTCTGTTTCGACCGCCAAACCTTTCAGAGGAGCATTTGCAACCGTTGGGCACCATTTTTGAATTAATTCCCGAAAGTCAGATTTTTTATGAAATTGTGACCCCGGGGCTTAGGGATTTTTTCAAAAATATATTTTTCTGCCGGTTACGTTGTCGAGGGCTGATTTCTTTTCCTGTGATAAAAAGCCTTCTCTTTCGACCGCCAAACCTTTCAGAGGAGCATTTGCAAAAGTTGGGCACCATTTCTGAGTCAATTTCCAAAAGTAAGGTTTTTGATGAAATTGTGACCCCGGGGCTTAAGGATTTTTTCAAAAAAATATTTTTCTGCCGGTTAAGTTGTTGAGGGCTGATTTCTTGTACTGTGATAAAAAGCCTTCTGTTTCGACCGCCAAACCTTTCAGAGGAGCATTAGAAACCGTTGGGCACCATTTCTGAGTCAATTGCTGAAAGTCAGATTTTTGATGAAATTGTGACCCCAGGGCTTAGGGATTTTTTCAAAAAAATATTTTTCTGCCGGTTAAGTTGTCGAGGCCGGGACGCAGGTGGCGCTGTGGGTAAAAGCCTCAGCGCCTAGGACTTGCCGATCGAAAGGTCGGCGGTTCGAATCCCTGCGGCGGGGTGCGCTCCCGCTGCTCGGTCCCAGCGCCTGCCAACCTAGCATTTCGAAAGCACACCCAGGTGCAAGTAGATAAATAGGGACCGCTTACCAGCGGGAAGGTAAACGGCGTTTCCGTGTGCGGCTCTGGCTCGCCAGAGCAGCAATGTCACGCTGGCCACGTGACCCGGAAGTGTCTCCGGACAGCGCTGGCCCCCGGCCTCTTGAGTGAGATGGGCGCACCAACCCCAGAGTCTGGCAAGACTGGCCCGTACGGGCAGGGGTACCTTTACCTTTACCTTAAGTTGTCGAGGGCTGATTTCTTTTCCTGTGATAAAAAGACATCTGTTTCGACCGCAAAAACTTTCAGAGGAGCATTAGAAACCGTTGGACACCATTATAGAGTAAATTGCCAAAAGTCAGAGTTTTGATGAAATTGTGACCCCGGGGCTTAGGGATTTTTTCAAAATATATTTTTCTGCCGGTTACCTTGTCGAGGGCTGATTTCTTGTCCTGTGATAAAAAGCCTTCTCTTTCGACCGCCAAACCTTTCAGAGGAGCATTTGCAACCGTTGCACACCATTTCTGAGTCAATTGCCAAAAGCCAGATTTTTGATGAAATTGTGACCCCGGGACTTAGGGATTTTTTCAAAAAAATATTTTTCTGCCAGTTTAGTTGTCGAGGGCTGATTTTTTGTCCTGTAATAAAAAGCCTTCTCTTTCGACCAACAAACCTTTCAGAGGAGCATTTGCAACCGTTTTGCACCAGTTTTGAGTCAATTGCCGAAAGTCAGAGTTTTGATGAAATTGTGACCCCGGGGCTTAGGGATTTTTTCAAAAGAATATTTTTCTGCCGGTTAAGTTGTCGAGCGCTGATTTCTTTTCCTGTGATAAAAAGACATCTGTTTCGACCGCAAAAACTTTCAGAGGAGCATTAGAAACCGTTTGGCACCATTTTTGAGTCAATTGCCAAAAGTCAGGTTTTTGATGAAATTGTGACCCCGGGGGCGTAGGGATTTTTTCAAAAAAAATTATTTCTGCCGGTTACCTTGTCGAGGGCTGATTTCTTTTCCTGTGATAAAAAGACATCTGTTTCGACCGCCAAACCTTTCAGAGGAGCATTTGCAACCGTTGGGCACCATTTCTGAGTCAATTGCCAAAAGTCAGAGTTGTGATGAAATTGTGACCCCGGGGCTTAGGGATTTTTTCAAAAAAATATTTTTCTGCCGGTTAAGTTGTCGAGGGCTGATTTCTTTTCCTGTGATAAAAAGCATTCTCTTTCGACCGCCAAACCTTTCAGGGGAGCATTTTCAACCGTTGGGCACCATTTCTGAGTCAATTGCCGAAAGTCAGATTTTTGATGAAATTGTGACCCCGGGACTTAGGGATTTTTTCAAATAAATATTTTTCTGCCGGTTTAGTTGTCGAGGGCTGATTTCTTGTCCTGTAATAAAAACCCTTCTCTTTCAACGAAAAAACCTTTCAGAGGAGCATTTTCAACCGTTGTACACCATTATAGAGTAAATTGCCAAAAGTCAGAGTTTTGATGAAATTGTGACCCCGGGGCTTAGGGATTTTTTCAAAATATCTTTTTCTGCCGGTTAAGTTGTCGAGGGCTGATTTCTTGTCCTGTAATAAAAACCCTTCTCTTTCGACGAACAAACCTTTCAGAGGAGCATTTGCAACCGTTGTGCACCATTTCTGAGTCAATTGCCGAAAGCCAGATTTTTGAAGAAATTGTGACTTAGGGATTTTTTCAAAAAAATATTTTTCTGCCGGTTTAGTTGTCGAGGGCTGATTTCTTGTCCTGTAATAAAAATCCTTCTCTTTCAACGAACAAACCTTTCAGAGGAGCATTTGCAACCGTTTTGCACCAGTTTTGAGTCAATTGCCGAAAGTCAGAGTTTTGATGAAATTGTGACCCCGGGTCTTAGGGATTTTTTCAAAAAAATATTTTTCTGCCGGTTAAGTTGTCGAGGGCTGATTTCTTGTCCTGTTATAAAAAGCCTTCTGTTTCGACCGCCAAACCTTTCAGAGGAGCATTTGCAACCGTTGGGCACCATTTTTGAATTAATTCCCGAAAGTCAGATTTTTTATGAAATTGTGACCCCGAGGCTTAGGGATTCTTTCAAAAATATATTTTTCTGCCGGTTACGTTGTCGAGGGCTGATTTCTTTTCCTGTGATAAAAAGCCTTCTCTTTCGACCGCCAAACCTTTCAGAGGAGCATTTGCAAAAGTTGGGCACCATTTCTGAGTCAATTTCCAAAAGTAAGGTTTTTGATGAAATTGTGACCCCGGGGCTTAAGGATTTTTTCAAAAAAATATTTTTCTGCCGGTTAAGTTGTTGAGGGCTGATTTCTTTTCCTGTGATAAAAAGCCTTCTGTTTCGACCGCCAAACCTTTCAGAGGAGCATTAGAAACTGTTGGGCACCATTTCTGAGTCAATTGCTGAAAGTCAGATTTTTGATGAAATTGTGACCCCAGGGCTTAGGGATTTTTTCAAAAAAATATTTTTCTGCCGGTTAAGTTGTCGAGGCCGGGACGCAGGTGGCGCTGTGGGTAAAAGCCTCAGCGCCTAGGACTTGCCGATCGAAAGGTCGGCGGTTCAAATCCCTGCGGCGGGGTGCGCTCCCGCTGCTCGGTCCCAGCGCCTGCCAACCTAGCATTTCGAAAGCACACCCAGGTGCAAGTAGATAAATAGGGACCGCTTACCAGCGGGAAGGTAAACGGCGTTTCCGTGTGCGGCTCTGGCTCGCCAGAGCAGCAATGTCACGCTGGCCACGTGACCCGGAAGTGTCTCCGGACAGCGCTGGCCCCCGGCCTCTTGAGTGAGATGGGCGCACCAACCCCAGAGTCTGGCAAGACTGGCCCGTACGGGCAGGGGTACCTTTACCTTTACCTTAAGTTGTCGAGGGCTGATTTCTTTTCCTGTGATAAAAAGACATCTGTTTCGACCGCAAAAACTTTCAGAGGAGCATTAGAAACCGTTGGACACCATTATAGAGTAAATTGCCAAAAGTCAGAGTTTTGATGAAATTGTGACCCCGGGGCTTAGGGATTTTTTCAAAATATATTTTTCTGCCGGTTACCTTGTCGAGGGCTGATTTCTTGTCCTGTGATAAAAAGCCTTCTCTTTCGACCGCCAAACCTTTCAGAGGAGCATTTGCAACCGTTGCACACCATTTCTGAGTCAATTGCCAAAAGCCAGATTTTTGATGAAATTGTGACCCCGGGACTTAGGGATTTTTTCAAAAAAATATTTTTCTGCCAGTTTAGTTGTCGAGGGCTGATTTTTTGTCCTGTAATAAAAAGCCTTCTCTTTCGACCAACAAACCTTTCAGAGGAGCATTTGCAACCGTTTTGCACCAGTTTTGAGTCAATTGCCGAAAGTCAGAGTTTTGATGAAATTGTGACCCCGGGGCTTAGGGATTTTTTCAAAAGAATATTTTTCTGCCGGTTAAGTTGTCGAGCGCTGATTTCTTTTCCTGCGATAAAAAGCCTTCTCTTTCGACCGCCAAACCTTTCAGAGGAGCATTTGCAAAAGTTGGGCACCATTTCTGAGTCAATTTCCAAAAGTAAGGTTTTTGATGAAATTGTGACCCCGGGGCTTAGGGATTTTTTCAAAAAAATTTTTTTCTGCCGGTTAAGTTGTCGAGGGCTGATTTCTTTTCCTGTGATAAAAAGACATCTGTTTCGACCGCAAAAACTTTCAGAGGAGCATTAGAAACCGTTGGACACCATTATAGAGTAAATTGCCAAAAGTCAGAGTTTTGATGAAATTGTGACCCCGGGGCTTAGGGATTTTTTCAAAAAAAAATTTTTCTGCCGGTTTAGTTGTCGAGGGCTGATTTCTTGTCCTGTAATAAAAAGCCTTCTCTTTCGACGAACAAACCTTTCAGAGGAGCATTTGCAACCGTTTTGCACCAGTTTTGAGTCAATTGCCGAAAGTCAGAGTTTTGATGAAATTGTGACCCCGGGGCTTAGGGATTTTTTCAAAAAAATATTTTTCTGCCGGTTAAGTTGTCGAGGGCTGATTTCTTTTTCTGTGATAAAAAGACATCTGTTTCGACCGGCAAACCTTTCAGAGGAGCATTTGCAACCGTTTTGCACCAGTTTTTAGTCAATTGCCAAAAGTCAGGTTTTTGATGAAATTGTGACCCCGGGGGCGTAGGGATTTTTTCAAAAAAAATTATTTCTGCCGGTTACGTTGTCGAGGGCTAATTTCTTGTCCTGTGATAAAAAGACATCTGTTTCGACCGCCAAACCTTTCAGAGGAGCATTTGCAACCGTTGGGCACCATTTCTGAGTCAATTGCCAAAAGTCAGAGTTGTGATGAAATTGTGACCCCGGGGCTTAGGGATTTTTTCAAAAAAATATTTTTCTGCCGGTTTAGTTGTCGAGGGCTGATTTCTTTTCCTGTGATAAAAAGACTTCTGTTTCGACCGCCAACCCCTTCTAGGGAGCATTTGCAACCTTTTTGCACCAGTTTTGAGTCAATTGCCGAAAATCAGGTTTTTGATGAAATTGTGACCCCGGGGCTTAGGGATTTTTTCAAAAAAATATTTTTCTGCAAGTTAAGTTGTCGAGGGCTGATTTCTTTTCCTGTGATAAAAAGACATCTGTTTCGACCGCCAAACCTTTCAGAGGAGCATTTGCAACCGTTGGGCACCATTTATGAATCAATTGCCGAAATTCAGAGTTTTGATGAAATTGTGACCCCGGGGCTTAGGGATTTTTTCAAAAAAATATTTTTCTGCCGGTTAAGTTGTCGAGGGCTGATTTCTTTTCCTGTGATAAAAAGACATCTGTATCGACCGCCAAACCTTTCAGAGGAGCATTTGCAACCGTTGGGCACCATTTTTGAGACAATTGCCAAAAGTCAGGTTTTTGATGAAATTGTGATCCCGGGGCTTAGGGATTTTTTCAAAATATCTTTTTCTGCCGGTTAAGTTGTCGAGGGCTGATTTCTTATCTTGTGATAAAAAGCCTTCTCTTTCGACCGCCAAACCTTTCAGAGGAGCATTTGCAACCGTTGGGCAGCATTTCTGAGTCAATTGCTGAAAGTCAGATTTTTGATGAAATTGTGACCCCGGGGCTTAGGGATATTTTCAAAAAAATATTTTTCTGCCAGTTAAGTTGTCGAGGGCTGATTTCTTATCTTCTGATAAAAAGCCTTCTGTTTCGACCGCCAAACCTTTCAGAGGAGCATTTGCAACCGTTGGGCACCATTTTTGAATCAATTGCCGAAAGTCAGGTTTTTGATGAAATTGTGACCCCGGGGCTTAGGGATTTTTTCAAAATATATTTTTCTGCCGGTTACCTTGTCGAGGGCTGATTTCTTGTCCTGTAATAAAAAGCCTTCTCTTTCGACGAACAAACCTTTCAGAGGAGCATTTGCAACCGTTTTGCACCAGTTTTGAGTCAATTGCCGAAAGTCAGAGTTTTGATGAAATTGTGACCCCGGGGCTTAGGGATTTTTTCAAAAAAATATTTTTCTGCCGGTTAAGTTGTCGAGGGCTGATTTCTTTTCCTGTGATAAAAAGACATCTGTATCGACCGCCAAACCTTTCAGAGGAGCATTTGCAACCGTTGGGCACCATTTTTGAGACAATTGCCAAAAGTCAGGTTTTTGATGAAATTGTGATCCCGGGGCTTAGGGATTTTTTCAAAATATCTTTTTCTGCCGGTTAAGTTGTCGAGGGCTGATTTCTTATCTTGTGATAAAAAGCCTTCTCTTTCGACCGCCAAACCTTTCAGAGGAGCATTTGCAACCGTTGGGCAGCATTTCTGAGTCAATTGCTGAAAGTCAGATTTTTGATGAAATTGTGACCCCGGGGCTTAGGGATATTTTCAAAAAAATATTTTTCTGCCGGTTAAGTTGTCGAGGGCTGATTTCTTATCTTCTGATAAAAAGCCTTCTGTTTCGACCGCCAAACCTTTCAGAGGAGCATTTGCAAACGTTGGGCACCATTTATGAATCAATTGCCGAAAGTCAGGTTTTTGATGAAATTGTGACCCCGGGGCTTAGGGATTTTTTCAAAATATATTTTTCTGCCAGTTAAGTTGTCGAGGGTTGATTTCTTTTCCTGTGATAAAAATACATCTGTTTCGACCGCAAAAACTTTCAGAGGAGCATTAGAAACCGTTTGGCACCATTTCTGACTCAATTGCCAAAAGTCAGGTTTTTGATGAAATTGTGACCCCGGGGCTTAGGGATTTTTTCAAAAAAATATTTTTATGCCATTTAAGTTGTCGAGGGCTGATTTCTTGTACTGTGATAAAAAGACATCTGTTTCGACCGCAAAAACTTTCAGAGGAGCATTAGAAACCGTTTGGCACCATTTTTGAGTCAATTGCCAAAAGTCAGGTTTTTGATGAAATTGTGACCCCGGGGGCGTAGGGATTTTTTCAAAAAAAATTATTTCTGCCGGTTACGTTGTCGAGGGCTAATTTCTTGTCCTGTGATAAAAAGACATCTGTTTCGACCGCCAAACCTTTCAGAGGAGCATTTGCAACCGTTGGGCACCATTTCTGAGTCAATTGCCAAAAGTCAGAGTTGTGATGAAATTGTGACCCCGGGGCTTAGGGATTTTTTCAAAAAAATATTTTTCTGCCGGTTTAGTTGTCGAGGGCTGATTTCTTTTCCTGTGATAAAAAGACTTCTGTTTCGACCGCCAACCCCTTCAAGGGAGCATTTGCAACCTTTTTGCACCAGTTTTGAGTCAATTGCCGAAAATCAGGTTTTTGATGAAATTGTGACCCCGGGGCTTAGGGATTTTTTCAAAAAAATATTTTTCTGCAAGTTAAGTTGTCGAGGGCTGATTTCTTTTCCTGTGATAAAAAGACATCTGTTTCGACCGCCAAACCTTTCAGATGAGCATTTGCAACCATTGGGCCCCATTTTTGAATTAATTCCCGAAAGTCAGATTTTTGATGAAATTTTGACCCCGGGGCTTAGGGATTTTTTCAAAAAAATATTTTTCTGCCGGTTAAGTTTTCAACGGCTGATTTCTTGTCCTGTGATAAAAAGCCTTCTCTTTCGACCGCCAAATATTTCAGAGGAGCATTTGCAACCGTTGGGCACCATTTCTGAGTCAATTGCCGAAAGTCAGATTTTTGATGAAATTGTGACCCCGGGGCTTAGGGATTTTTTCAAAAAAATATTTTTCTGCCGGTTAAGTTGTCGAGGGCTGATTTCTTTTCCTGTGATAAAAAGACATCTGTATCGACCGCCAAACCTTTCAGAGGAGCATTTGCAACCTTTGGGCACCATTTTTGAGACAATAGCCAAAAGTCAGGTTTTTGATGAAATTGTGATCCCGGGGCTTAGGGATTTTTTCAAAATATCTTTTTCTGCCGGTTAAGTTGTCGAGGGCTGATTTCTTATCTTGTGATAAAAAGCCTTCTCTTTCGACCGCCAAACCTTTCAGAGGAGCATTTGCAACCGTTGGGCAGCATTTCTGAGTCAATTGCTGAAAGTCAGATTTTTGATGAAATTGTGACCCCGGGGCTTAGGGATATTTTCAAAAAAATATTTTTCTGCCAGTTAAGTTGTCGAGGGCTGATTTCTTATCTTCTGATAAAAAGCCTTCTGTTTCGACCGCCAAACCTTTCAGAGGAGCATTTGCAACCGTTGGGCACCATTTTTGAATCAATTGCCGAAAGTCAGGTTTTTGATGAAATTGTGACCCCGGGGCTTAGGGATTTTTTCAAAATATATTTTTCTGCCGGTTACCTTGTCGAGGGCTGATTTCTTGTCCTGTAATAAAAAGCCTTCTCTTTCGACGAACAAACCTTTCAGAGGAGCATTTGCAACCGTTTTGCACCAGTTTTGAGTCAATTGCCGAAAGTCAGAGTTTTGATGAAATTGTGACCCCGGGGCTTAGGGATTTTTTCAAAAAAATATTTTTCTGCCGGTTAAGTTGTCGAGGGCTGATTTCTTTTCCTGTGATAAAAAGACATCTGTTTCAACCGCAAAAACATTCAGAGGAGCATTAGAAACCGTTTGGCACCATTTTTGAGTCAATTGCCAAAAGTCAGGTTTTTGATGAAATTGTGACCCCGGGGGCGTAGGGATTTTTTCAAAAAAAATTATTTCTGCCGGTTACGTTGTCGAGGGCTAATTTCTTGTCCTGTGATAAAAAGACATCTGTTTCGACCGCCAAACCTTTCAGAGGAGCATTTGCAACCGTTGGGCACCATTTCTGAGTCAATTGCCAAAAGTCAGAGTTGTGATGAAATTGTGACCCCGGGGCTTAGGGATTTTTTCAAAAAAATATTTTTCTGCCGGTTTAGTTGTCGAGGGCTGATTTCTTTTCCTGTGATAAAAAGACTTCTGTTTCGACCGCCAACCCCTTCAAGGGAGCATTTGCAACCTTTTTGCACCAGTTTTGAGTCAATTGCCGAAAATCAGGTTTTTGATGAAATTGTGACCCCGGGGCTTAGGGATTTTTTCAAAAAAATATTTTTCTGCAAGTTAAGTTGTCGAGGGCTGATTTCTTTTCCTGTGATAAAAAGACATCTGTTTCGACCGCCAAACCTTTCAGATGAGCATTTGCAACCATTGGGCCCCATTTTTGAATTAATTCCCGAAAGTCAGATTTTTGATGAAATTTTGACCCCGGGGCTTAGGGATTTTTTCAAAAAAATATTTTTCTGCCGGTTAAGTTTTCAACGGCTGATTTCTTGTCCTGTGATAAAAAGCCTTCTCTTTCGACCGCCAAATCTTTCAGAGGAGCATTTGCAACCGTTGGGCACCATTTCTGAGTCAATTGCCGAAAGTCAGATTTTTGATGAAATTGTGACCCCGGGGCTTAGGGATTTTTTCAAAAAAATATTTTTCTGCCGGTTTAGTTGTCGAGGGCTGATTTCTTGTCCTGTAATAAAAACCCTTCTCTTTCGACCAACAAACCTTTCAGAGGAGCATTTGCAACCGTTGGGCACCATTTTTGAATTAATTCCCGAAAGTCAGAGTTTTGATGAAATTGTGACCCCGGGGTTTACGGATTTTTTCAAAAAAATATTTTTCTGCCGGTTAAGTTGTCGAGGGCTGATTTCTTGTCCTGTGATAAAAAGACATTTGTTTCGACCGCAAAAACTTTCAGAGGAGCATTAGAAACCGTTGGACACCATTATAGAGTAAATTTCCAAAAGTCAGAGTTTTGATGAAATTGTGACCCCGGGGCTTAGGGATTTTTTCAAAATATATTTTTCTGCCGGTTACGTTGTCGAGGGCTGATTTCTTGTCCTGTGATAAAAAGCCTTCTCTTTCGACCGCCAAACCTTTCAGAGGAGCATTTGCAACCGTTGCGCACCATTTCTGAGTCAATTGCCGAAAGCCAGATTTTTGATGAAATTGTGACCCCGGGACTTAGGGAATTTTTCAAAAAAAATTTTTTCTGCCGGTTAAGTTGTCGAGGGCTGATTTCTTGTCCTGTAATAAAAAGCCTTCACTTTCGACGAACAAACCTTTCAGAGGAGCATTTGCAACCGTTTTGCACCAGTTTTGAGTCAATTGCCGAAAGTCAGAGTTTTGATGAAATTGTGACCCCGGGGCTTAGGGATTTTTTCAAAAAAATATTTTTCTGCCGGTTAAGTTGTTGAGGGCTGATTTCTTTTCCTGTGATAAAAAGACATCTGTTTCGACCGCAAAAACTTTCAGAGGAGCATTAGAAACCGTTTGGCACCATTTTTGAGTCAATTGCCAAAAGTCAGGTTTTTGATGAAATTGTGACCCCGGGGGCGTAGGGATTTTTTCAAAAAAAATTATTTCTGCCGGTTACGTTGTCGAGGGCTAATTTCTTGTCCTGTGATAAAAAGACATCTGTTTCGACCGCCAAACCTTTCAGAGGAGCATTTGCAACCGTTTTGCACCAGCTTTGAGTCAATTGCCGAAAGTCAGAGTTTTGATGAAATTGTGACCCCGGGGCTTAGGGATATTTTCAAAAAAATATTTTTCTACCGGTTAAGTTGTCGAGGGCTGATTTCTTATCTTCTGATAAAAAGCCTTCTCTTTCGACCGCCAAACCTTTCAGAGGAGCATTTGCAACCGTTGGGCACCATTTTTGAATCAATTTCCGAAAGTCAGGTTTTTAATGAAATTGTGACCCCGGGGCTTAGGGATTTTTTCAAAATATCTTTTTCTGCCGGTTACGTTGTCGAGGGCTAATTTCTTGTCCTGTGATAAAAAGACATCTGTTTCGACCGCCAAACCTTTCAGAGGAGCATTTGCAACCGTTTTGCACCAGCTTTGAGTCAATTGCCGAAAGTCAGAGTTTTGATGAAATTGTGACCCCGGGGTTTACGGATTTTTTCAAAAAAATATTTTTCTGCCGGTTAAGTTGTCGAGGGCTGATTTCTTGTCCTGTGATAAAAAGCCTTCTCTTTCGACGAACAAACCTTTCAGAGGAGCATTTGGAACCGTTGGACACCATTATAGAGTAAATTGCCAAAAGTCAGAGTTTTGATGAAATTGTGACCCCGGGGCTTAGGGATTTTTTCAAAATATCTTTTTCTGCCGGTTAAGTTGTCGAGGGCTGATTTCTTATCTTGTGATAAAAAGCCTTCCTTTTCGACCGCCAAACCTTTCAGAGGAGCATTTGCAACCGTTGGGCAGCATTTCTGAGTCAATTGCTGAAAGTCAGATTTTTGATGAAATTGTGACCCCGGGGCTTAGGGATATTTTCAAAAAAATATTTTTCTACCGGTTAAGTTGTCGAGGGCTGATTTCTTATCTTCTGATAAAAAGCCTTCTCTTTCGACCGCCAAACCTTTCAGAGGAGCATTTGCAACCGTTGGGCACCATTTTTGAATCAATTTCCGAAAGTCAGGTTTTTAATGAAATTGTGACCCCGGGGCTTAGGGATTTTTTCAAAATATCTTTTTCTGCCGGTTACGTTGTCGAGGGCTAATTTCTTGTCCTGTGATAAAAAGACATCTGTTTCGACCGCCAAACCTTTCAGAGGAGCATTTGCAACCGTTTTGCACCAGCTTTGAGTCAATTGCCGAAAGTCAGAGTTTTGATGAAATCGTGACCCCGGGGCTTAGGGATTTTTTCAAAATATCTTTTTCTGCCGGTTAAGTTGTCGAGGGCTGATTTCTTATCTTGTGATAAAAAGCCTTCCTTTTCGACCGCCAAACCTTTCAGAGGAGCATTTGCAACCGTTGGGCAGCATTTCTGAGTCAATTGCTGAAAGTCAGATTTTTGATGAAATTGTGACCCCGGGGCTTAGGGATATTTTCAAAAAAATATTTTTCTACCGGTTAAGTTGTCGAGGGCTGATTTCTTATCTTCTGATAAAAAGCCTTCTCTTTCGACCGCCAAACCTTTCAGAGGAGCATTTGCAACCGTTGGGCACCATTTTTGAATCAATTTCCGAAAGTCAGGTTTTTAATGAAATTGTGACCCCGGGGCTTAGGGATTTTTTCAAAATATCTTTTTCTGCCGGTTACGTTGTCGAGGGCTAATTTCTTGTCCTGTGATAAAAAGACATCTGTTTTGACCGCCAAACCTTTCAGAGGAGCATTTGCAACCGTTTTGCACCAGCTTTGAGTCAATTGCCGAAAGTCAGAGTTTTGATGAAATTGTGACCCCGGGGTTTACGGATTTTTTCAAAAAAATATTTTTCTGCCGGTTAAGTTGTCGAGGGCTGATTTCTTGTCCTGTGATAAAAAGCCTTCTCTTTCGACGAACAAACCTTTCAGAGGAGCATTTGGAACCGTTGGACACCATTATAGAGTAAATTGCCAAAAGTCAGAGTTTTGATGAAATTGTGACCCCGGGGCTTAGGGATTTTTTCAAAATATCTTTTTCTGCCGGTTAAGTTGTCGAGGGCTGATTTCTTATCTTGTGATAAAAAGCCTTCCTTTTCGACCGCCAAACCTTTCAGAGGAGCATTTGCAACCGTTGGGCAGCATTTCTGAGTCAATTGCTGAAAGTCAGATTTTTGATGAAATTGTGACTCCGGGGCTTAGGGATATTTTCAAAAAAATATTTTTCTACCGGTTAAGTTGTCGAGGGCTGATTTCTTATCTTCTGATAAAAAGCCTTCTCTTTCGACCGCCAAACCTTTCAGAGGAGCATTTGCAACCGTTGGGCACCATTTTTGAATCAATTTCCGAAAGTCAGGTTTTTAATGAAATTGTGACCCCGGGGCTTAGGGATTTTTTCAAAATATCTTTTTCTGCCGGTTAAGTTGTTGAGGGCTGATTTCTTATCTTGTGATAAAAAGCCTTCTCTTTCGACCGCCAAACCTTTCAGAGGAGCATTTGCAACCGTTGGGCACCATTTCTGAGTCAATTGCCGAAAGTCAGGTTTTTGATGAAATTGTGACCCCGGGGCTTAGGGATTTTTTCAAAAAAATATTTTTCTGCCAGTTAAGTTGTCGAGGGCTGATTTCTTGTACTGTGATAAAAAGCCTTCTGTTTCGACCGCCAAACCTTTCAGAGGAGCATTAGAAACCGTTGGGCACCATTTCTGAGTCAATTGCTGAAAGTCAGATTTTTGATGAAATTGTGACCCCAGGGCTTAGGGATATTTTCAAAAAAATATTTTTCTGCCGGTTACCTTGTCGAGGGCTGATTTCTTGTCCTGTGATAAAAAGACATCTGTTTCGACCGGCAAACCTTTCAGAGGAGCATTTGGAACCGTTGGACACCATTATAGAGTAAATAGTAATGGAGTAGTAAAATAGTAGTAAAATGGTAGGAAGGCAGTAGAGAAACAGCAGTAAGATAGTAGTAAAGTAGTAGTAAAATGGTCCAATAGTAAAGCGGTGGAACAGTAGTAAAATAGCTTTAAAGTAGTAGTAAAAGGATAGCAAGGTATTAGTAAAATGATAGTAAAGCTGTAGTAAGACAGTAGTAAAATGGTAGTAAAGTAATAGTAAAGCAGTAGCAAAGTAGTGGTAAAGTAATAGTAAAGTGGTAGTAAAGCAGAAGTAAAGCAGTAGTAAAGTGGTAGTAAAGTGGTAGTAAAGTAGTCTTAAAGTTGTAGTAAATTAGTGGTAAAGCAGTAGTAAAGTAGTGGTAATGTAGTAGTATTGTTGTAGTAAAGTAGTAGTAAAGTGGTAGTAAAGTGGTAGTAAAGTAGTAGTAAAGTAGTGGTAAAGTAGTGCTAAAATAGTAGTAAGAATGACCTCGGAAGTGTTCGTTGTACAAAAAGGCGCCATGTTGTTAGCCTCAATCACAGAGGTTTTTTCAAAAAGATATTTTTCTGCCGGTTAAGTTGTCGAGGGCTGATTTCTGTTTCGACCGCAAAAACTTTCAGAGGAGCATTAGAAACCGTTTGGCACCATTTCTGAGTCAATTGCCGAAAGTCAGATTTTTGATGAAATTGTGACCCCGGGGCTTAGGGATATTTTCAAAAAAATATTTTTCTGCCGGTTAAGTTGTCGAGGGCTGATTTCTTGTCCTGTGATAAAAAGCCTTCTCTTTCGACCGCCAAACCTTTCAGAGGAGCATTTGCAACAATTGGGCACCATGTTTGAGTCAATTGCCAAAAGTCAGGTTTTTGATGAAATTGTGACCCCGGGGCTTAGGGATTTTTTCAAAAAAATATTTTTCTGCCGGGTAAGTTGTCGAGGGCTGATTTCTTTTCCTGTGATAAAAAGCCTTCTGTTTCGACCGCCAAACCTTTCAGAGGAGCATTTGCAACAGTTTTGCATCAGTTTTGAGTCAATTGCCGAAAGTCAGGTTTTTGATGAAATTGTGACCCCGGGGCTTAGGGATATTTTCAAAAAAATCTTATTCTGCCGGTTAAAGATTTTCTGTCCTGTGATAAAAAGCCTTCTGTTTCGACCGCCAAACCTCTCAGGTGAGCATATGCAACCTTATGGCAGCATTTTTGAGTGAATGGCCGAAAGTCAGTTTTTTCATCAAATTGTGACCCCGGGGCTTAGTGATTTTTCTAAAAAAAAAAAAAATTCTGCCGCTTAAGGTGTTTTTTACCTTGCATTTTTAAGTTGTAAACCAACCTTAAATCTACGGATGAAGCGCAGTATATACAATTAATAAAATAGTAACAATACTATTTGTTACTATAGACAGGCATGCCATTGTTCAGGAAGGTCTACTGTATAAATAGGGGTATAAATAGTAAAGTAGGATAAGTATTAAAGTAGCAGTAGTAAAGTGGAAGTAAAGTGGTAGTAAAGCAATAGTAAACCAGTAGTGAAGTAGCAGTTTAGTAATGGTAAAACAATAGTAAAGTGGTGAAATAGTAGTAAAATAGCAGTAAAGTAGTAGTAAAACAGTAGTAAAGTAGTAGTAATGGAGTAGTAAAATAGTAGTAAAATGGTAGTAAGGCAGTAGTGAAACAGCAGTAAAATAGTAGTAAAGTAATAGTAAAATGGTCCAATAGTAAAGCGGTGGAATAGTAGTAAAAAAGCTTTAAAGTAGTAGTAAAAGGATAGCAAGGTAGTAGTAAAATGATAGTAAAGCTGTAGTAAGGCAGTAGTAAAATGGTAGTAAAGTAGTAGTAAAGCAGTAGCAAAGTAGTGGTAAAGCAGTAGTAAAGTAGTGGTAAAGAAATAGTAAAGAGGTAGTAAAGAGGTAGTAAAGTAGTAGTAAAGTGGTAGTCGTAGAGTAGTAAAGTAGTAGTAAAGTGGTAGTCGTAGAGTAGTAAAGTAGTAGTAAAGTAGTGGTAAAGTAGTGCTAAAATAGTAGTAAGAATGACCACGGAAGTGTTCGTTGTACAAAAAGGCGCCATGTTGTTAGCCTCAATCACAGAGGTTTTTCCATTTGTTTCCATATAAAGTAGTGGGGCGGGGGGAATGGCTTCTCAATGTTTGTATGTTGATCCCTGTTTGTATGTTGATCACTATTATGTTAAAAAGTACATCAGAATTTAGTGGAGTTGGATATTTTGGGTCCCAAAATGTCCCCTCCAGCAGTGGCTGCATAAAATCCTTTAGTCAGAACTGAGCGATGGGCAACACACTGTCGTGAGTCAGGAGCTGTGTGAGGAGCCAGTAGTCAAAATAAGGGATTTGACTTAGATTATATCTTAGTGGCCCAGTGGTGTTTCCTACTTTCTTCAGTAGGCACCATTTTTTAGTGAATGGCCGAAAGTCACATTTCTGATGAAATTGTGACCCCGGGGCTTAGGGATTTTTTCAAAAAAATGTTTTTCTGCCTGTTAAGATGTCGAGGGCTGATTTCTTTTCCTGTGATAAAAAACCTTCTGTTTCGACCGCCAAACCTTTCAGAGGAGCATTTGGAACCGTTGGGCACCATTTTTGAGTCAATTGCAGAAAGTCAGGTTTTGATGAAATTGTGACACCGGGGCTTAGGGATTTTTTCAAAAAAATATTTTTCTGCCGGTTAAGTTGTCGAGGGCTGATTTCCTGTCCTGTGATAAAAATCCTTCTGTTTCGACCGCCAAACCTTTCAGAGGAGCATTTGGAACCGTTGGGCACCATTTATGAATCAATTGCCGAAATTCAGAGTTTTGATGAAATTGTGACCCCGGGGCTTAGGGATTTTTTCAAAAAAAATTATTTCTGCCGGTTACGTTGTCGAGGGCTGATTTCTTTTCCTGTGATAAAATGACATCTGTTTCGACCGCCAAACCTTTCAGAGGAGCATTTGCAACCGTTGGGCACCATTTCTGAGTCAATTGCCAAAAGTCAGGTTTTTTATGAAATTGTGACCCCGGGGCTTAGGGATTTTTTCAAAAAAATATTTTTCTGCTGGTTAAGTTGTCGAGGGCTGATTTCTTTTCCTGTGATAAAAAGCATTCTCTTTCGACCGCCAAACCTTTCAGGGGAGCATTTTCAACCGTTTTGCACCAGTTTTGAGTCAATTGCCGAAAGTCAGAGTTTTGATGAAATTGTGACCCCGGGGCTTAGGGATTTTTTCAAAAAAATATTTTTCTGCCGGTTAAGTTGTCGAGGGCTGATTTCTTTTTCTGTGATAAAAATCCTTCTGTTTCGACCGCCAAACCTTTCAGAGGAGCATTTGGAACCGTTGGGCACCATTTTTGAGTCAATTGCCAAAAGTCAGGTTTTTGATGAAATTGTGACCCCGGGGGCGTAGGGATTTTTTCAAAAAAAATTATTTCTGCCGGTTACGTTGTCGAGGGCTAATTTCTTGTCCTGTGATAAAAAGACATCTGTTTCGACCGCCAAACCTTTCAGAGGAGCATTTGCAACCGTTGGGCACCATTTCTGAGTCAATTGCCGAAAGTCAGATTTTTGATGAAATTGTGACCCCGGGACTTAGGGATTTTTTCAAAAAAATATTTTTCTGCCGGTTTAGTTGTCGAGGGCTGATTTCTTGTCCTGTAATAAAAAGCCTTCTCTTTCGACGAACAAACCTTTCAGAGGAGCATTTGCAACCGTTTTGCACCAGTTTTGAGTCAATTGCCGAAAGTCAGAGTTTTGATGAAATTGTGACCCCGGGGCTTAGGGATTTTTTCAAAAAAATATTTTTCTGCCGGTTAAGTTGTCGAGGGCTAATTTCTTTTCCTGTGATAAAAAGACATTTGTATCGACCGCCAAACCTTTCACAGGAGCATTTGCAACCGTTCGGCACCATTTTTGAGTTAATTGCCAAAAGTCAGGTTTTTGATGAAATTGTGACCCCGGGGCTTAGGGATTTTTTCAAAATATCTTTTTCTGCCGGTTAAGTTGTTGAGGGCTGATTTCTTATCTTGTGATAAAAAGCCTTCTCTTTCGACCGCCAAACCTTTCAGAGGAGCATTTCCAACCGTTGGGCACCATTTCTGAGTCAATTGCCGAAAGTCAGATTTTTGATGAAATTGTAACCCCGGGGCTTAGGGATTTTTTCAAAATATCTTTTTCTGCCGGTTAAGTTGTCGAGGGCTGATTTCTTGTCCTGTGATAAAAAGACATCTGTATCGACAGCCAAACCTTTCAGAGGAGCATTTGGAACCGTTGGGCACCAGTTTTGAGTCAATTGCCGAAAGTCAGAGTTTTGATGAAATTGTGACCCCGGGGCTTAGGGATTTTTTCAAAATATCTTTTTCTGCCGGTTAAGTTGTCGAGGGCTGATTTCTTGTCCTGTGATAAAAAGACATCTGTATCGACAGCCAAACCTTTCAGAGGAGCATTTGGAACCGTTGGGCACCATTTATGAATCAATTGCCAAAAGTCAGATTTTTGATGAAATTGTGATCCCAAGGCTTAGAGATTTTTTCAAAATATATTTTTCTGCCAGTTAAGTTGTCGAGGGCTGATTTCTTTTCCTGTGATAAAAAGACTTCTCTTTCGACCGCCAAACCTTTCAGAGGAGCATTTGCAACCGTTGGGCTCCATTTCTGAGTCAATTGCCGAAAGTCAGATTTTTGATGAAATTGTGATCCCGGGGCTTAGGGATTTTTTCAAAAAAAATTATTTCTGCCGGTTACGTTGTCGAGGGCTGATTTCTTTTCCTGTGATAAAAAGCATTCTCTTTCGACCGCCAAACCTTTCAGAGGAGCATTTGCAACCGTTGGGCACCATTTCTGAGTCAATTGCCAAAAGTCAGAGTTGTGATGAAATTGTGACCCCGGGGCTTAGGGATTTTTTCAAAAAAATATTTTTCTGCCGGTTAAGTTGTCGAGGGCTGATTTCTTTTCCTGTGATAAAAAGCATTCTCTTTCGACCGCCAAACCTTTCAGGGGAGCATTTTCAACCGTTGGGCACCATTTCTGAGTCAATTGCCGAAAGTCAGATTTTTGATGAAATTGTGACCCCGGGACTTAGGGATTTTTTCAAAAAAATATTTTTCTGCCGGTTAAGTTGTCGAGGGCTGATTTCTTGTCCTGTAATAAAAACCCTTCTCTTTCGACGAACAAACCTTTCAGAGGAGCATTTGCAACCGTTTTGCACCAGTTTTGAGTCAATTGCCGAAAGTCAGAGTTTTGATGAAATTGTGACCCCGGGGCTTAGGGATTTTTTCAAAAAAATATTTTTCTGCCGGTTAAGTTGTCGAGGGCTAATTTCTTTTCCTGTGATAAAAAGACATCTGTTTCGACTGCCAAACCTTTCAGAGGAGCATTTGCAACCGTTGGGCACCATTTTTGAGTCAATTGCCAAAAGTCAGGTTTTTGATGAAATTGTGACCCCGGGGCTTAGGGATTTTTTCAAAATATATTTTTCTGCCGGTTAAGTTGTTGAGGGCTGATTTCTGCCGCTTAAGGTGTTTTTTACCTTGCATTTTTAAGTTGTAAACCAACCTTAAATCTACGGATGAAGCGCAGTATATACAATTAATAAAATAGTAACAATACTATTTGTTACTATAGACAGGCATGCCATTGTTCAGGAAGGTCTACTGTATAAATAGGGGTATAAATAGTAAAGTAGGATAAGTATTAAAGTAGCAGTAGTAAAGTGGAAGTAAAGTGGTAGTAAAGCAATAGTAAACAAGTAGTGAAGTAGCAGTTAAGTAATGGTAAAACAATAGTAAAGTGGTGGAATAGCAGTAAAGTAGTAGTAAAACAGTAGTAAAGTAGTAGTAATGGAGTAGTAAAATAGTAGTAAAATGGCAGTTAAGCAGTAGTGAAACAGCAGTAAGATAGTAGTAAAGTAGTAGTAAAATGGTCCAATAGTAAAGCGGTGGAATAGTAGTAAAATAGCTTTAAAGTAGTAGTAAAAGGATAGCAAGGTAGTAGTAAAATGATAGTAAAGCTGTAGTAAGACAGTAGTAAAATGGTAGTAAAGTAATAGTAAAGCAGTAGTAAAGTAGTGGTAAAGTAGTAGTAAAGTGGTAGTAAAGTAGTAGTAAAGTAGTAGTAAAGTGGTAGTAAAGTGGTAGTAAAGTAGTAGTAAAGTGGTAGTAAAGTGGTAGTAAGAATGACCTCGGAAGTGTTCGTTGTACAAAAAGGCGCCATGTTGTTAGCCTCAATCACAGAGGTTTTTTCAAAAAGATATTTTTCTGCCGGTTAAGTTGTCGAGGGCTGATTTCTGTTTCGACTGCAAAAACTTTCAGAGGAGCATTAGAAACCGTTTGGCACCATTTCTGAGTCAATTGCCGAAAGTCAGATTTTTGATGAAATTGTGACCCCGGGGCTTAGGGTTATTTTCAAAAAAATATCTTTCTGCCGGTTAAGTTGTCGAGGGCTGATTTGTTGTCCTGTGATAAAAAGCCTTCACTTTCGACCGCCAAACCTTTCAGAGGAGCATTTGCAACCGTTGGGCACCATGTTTGAGTCAATTGCCAAAAGTCAGATTTTTGATGAAATTGTGATCCCGGAGCTTAGGGATTTTTTCAAAAAAATATTTTTCTGCCGGGTAAGTTGTCGAGGGCTGATTTCTTTTCCTGTGATAAAAAGCCTTCTGTTTCGACCGCCAACCCCTTCTAGGGAGCATTTGCAACCGTTTTGCATCAGTTTTGAGTCAATTGCCGAAAGTCAGATTTTTGATGAAATTGTGACCCCGGGGCTTAGGGATTTTTTCAAAAAAATATTTTTCTGCCGGTTAAGTTGTCGAGGGCTAATTTCTTTTCCTGTGATAAAAAGACATCTGTTTCGACCGCCAAACCTTTCAGAGGAGCATTTGCAACCGTTGGGCACCATTTTTGAGTCAATTGCCGAAAGTCAGAGTTTTGATGAAATTGTGACCCTGGGGCTTAGGGATATTTTCAAAAAAATCTTTTTCTGCCAGTTAAGAATTTTCTGTCCTGTGATAAAAAGCCTTCTGTTTCGACCGCCAAACCTCTCAGGTGAGCATATGCAACCGTATGGCAGCATTTTTGAGTGAATGGCCGAAAGTCAGTTTTTTCATCAAATTGTGACCCCGGGGCTTAGGGATTTTTTTTAAAAAAAAAATTCTGCCACTTAAGGTGTTTTTTACCTTGCATTTTTAAGTTGTAAACCAACCTTAAATCTACGGATGAAGCGCAGTATATACAATTAATAAAATAGTAACAATACTATTTGTTACTATAGACAGGCATGCCATTGTTCAGGAAGGTCTACTGTATAAATAGGGGTATAAATAGTAAAGTAGGATAAGTATTAAAGTAGCAGTAGTAAAGTGGAAGTAAAGTGGTAGTAAAGCAATAGTAAACCAGTAGTGAAGTAGCAGTTAAGTAATGGTAAAACAATAGTAAAGTGGTGAAATAGTAGTAAAATAGCAGTAAAGTAGTAGTAAAACAGTAGTAAAGTAGTAGTAATGGAGTAGTAAAATAGTAGTAAAATGGTAATAAGGCAGTAGTGAAACAGCAGTAAGATAGTAGTAAAGTAGTAGTAAAATGGTCCAATAGTAAAGCGGTGGAATAGTAGTAAAATAGCTTTAATGTAGTAGTAAAAGGATAGCAGGGGGACGCAGGTGGCGCTGTGGGTTAAAGCCTCAGCGCCTAGGACTTGCCGATCGAAAGGTCGGCGGTTTCGAATCCCTGCGGCGGGGTGCGCTCCCGCTGCTTGGTCCCAGCGCCTGCCAACCTAGCAGTTCGAAAGCACCTCCGGGTGCAAGTAGATAAATAGGGACCGCTTACCAGCGGGAAGGTAAACGGCGTTTCCGTGTGTGGCTCTGGCTCGCCAGAGCAGCGATGTCATGCTGGCCACGTGACCCGGAAGTGTCTCCGGACAGCGCTGGCCCCTGGCCTCTTAAGTGAGATGGGCGCACAACCCCAGAGTCTGTCAAGACTGGCCCGTACGGGCAGGGGTACCTTTACCTTTACCTTTAAAAGGATAGCAAGGTAGTAGTAAAATGATAGTAAAGCTGTAGTAAGGCAGTAGTAAAATGGTAGTAAAGTAGTAGTAAAGCAGTAGCAAAGTAGTGGTAAAGCAGTAGTAAAGTAGTGGTAAAGTAATAGTAAAGAGGTAGTAAAGAGGTAGTAAAGTAGTAGTAAAGTGGTAGTCGTAGAGTAGTAAAGTAGTAGTAAAGTAGTAGTAAAGTAGTGGTAAAGTAGTGCTAAAATAGTAGTAAGAATGACCACGGAAGTGTTCGTTGTACAAAAAGGCGCCATGTTGTTAGCCTCAATCACAGAGGTTTTTCCATTTGTTTCCATATAAAGTAGTGGGGCGGGGGGAATGGCTTCTCAGTGTTTGTATGTTGATCACTATTATGTTAAAAAGTACACCAGAATTTAGTGGCGTTGAATATTTTGGGTCCCAAAATGTCCCCTCCAGCAGTGGCTGCATAAAATCCTTTAGTCAGAACTGAGCGATGGGCAACACACTGTCGTGAGTCAGGAGCTGTGGGAGGAGCCAGTAGTCAAAATAAGGGATTTGACTTAGATTATATCTTAGCGGCCCAGTGGTGTTTCCTACTTTCTTCAGTAGGCACCATTTTTGAGTGAATGGCCGAAAGTCACATTTCTGATGAAATTGTGAACCCGGGGCTTAGGGATTTTTTCAAAAAAATGTTTTTCTGCCTGTTAAGATGTCGAGGGCTGATTTCTTGTCCTGTTATAAAAATCCTTCTGTTTCGACCGCCAAACCTTTCAGAGGAGCATTTGAAACCATTGGGCACCATTTCGGAGTCAATTGCCGAAAGTCAGATTTTTGATGAAATTGTGACCCTGGGGCTTAGGGATATTTTCAAAAAAATATTTTTCTGCCGGTTAAGTTGTCGAGGGCTGATTTCTTGTCCTGTGATAAAAAGACTTCTCTTTCGACCGCCAAACCTTTGAGAGGAGCATTTGCAACCGTTGGGCACCATTTTTGAATCAATTGCCGAAAGTCAGGTTTTTGACGAAATTGTGAGCCCGGGCCTTAGGGATTTTTTCAAAAAAATATTTTTCTGCCGGTTACGTTGTCGAGGGCTGATTTCTTGTCCTGTCATAAAAATCCTTCTGTTTCGACCGCCAAACATTTCAGAGGAGCATTTGCAACCGTTGGGCACCATTTATGAATCAATTGCCGAAATTTAGAGTTTTGCTGAAATTGTGACCCCGGGGCTTAGGGATTTTTTCAAAAAAATATTTTTCTGCCGGTTAAGTTGTCGAGGGCTGATTTCTTATCTTGTGATAAAAAGCCTTCTGTTTTGAACGCCAAACCTTTCAG
The DNA here is from genome assembly GCF_951804945.1 of Podarcis cretensis. Classification (NCBI taxonomy): domain Eukaryota; kingdom Metazoa; phylum Chordata; class Lepidosauria; order Squamata; family Lacertidae; genus Podarcis; species Podarcis cretensis. The sequence goes on from NC_137181.1 coordinate 50,695,037, forward strand.
AGGAGCATTTGCAACCGTTGGGTACCATTTCTGAGTCAATTGCTGAAAGTCAGATTTTTGATGAAATTGTGACCCCGGGGCTTAGGGATTTTTTCAAAATATATTTTTCTGCCGGTTAAATTGTCGAGGGCTGATAAAGTGGAAGTAAAGTGGTAGTAAAGCAATAGTAAACCAGTAGTGAAGTAGCAGTTAAGTAATGGTAAAACAATAGTAAAGTGGTGGAATAGTAGTAAAATAGCAGTAAAGTAGTAGTAAAACAGTAGTAAAGTAGTAGTAATGGAGTAGTAAAATAGTAGTAAAATGGTAGTAAGGCAGTAGTGAAACAGCAGTAAGATAGTAGTAAAGTAGTAGTAAAATGGTCCAATAGTAAAGCGGTGGAATAGTAGCAAAATAGCTTTAAAGTAGTAGTAAAAGGATAGCAAGGTAGTAGTAAAATGATAGTAAAGCTGTAGTAAGACAGTAGTAAAATGGTAGTAAAGTAATAGTAAAGCAGTAGTAAAGTAGTGGTAAAGTAGTAGTAAAGTGGTAGTAAAGTAGTAGTAAACTAGTAGTAAAGTAGTAGTAAAGTGGTAGTAAAGTGGTAGTAAAGTAGTAGTAAAGTGGTAGTAAAGTGGTAGTAAAGTAGTAGTAAGAATGACCTCGGAAGTGTTCGTTGTACAAAAAGGCGCCATGTTGTTAGCCTCAATCACAGAGATTTTTTCAAAAAGATATTTTTCTGCCGGTTAAGTTGTCGAGGGCTGATTTCTGTTTCGACCGCAAAAACTTTCAGAGTAGCATTAGAAACCGTTTGGCACCATTTCTGAGTCAATTGCCGAAAGTCAGATTTTTGATGAAATTGTGACCCCGGGGCTTAGGGATATTTTCAAAAAAATATTTTTCTGCCGGTTAAGTTGTCGAGGTCTGATTTCTTATCTTCTGATAAAAAGCCTTCTCTTTCGACCGCCAAACCTTTCAGAAGAGCATTTGCAACCGTTGGGCACCATTTTTGAATCAATTGCCGAAAGTCAGGTTTTTGATGAAATTGTGACCCCGGGGCTTAGGGATTTTTTCAAAATATATTTTTCTGCCGGGTAAGTTGTCGTGGGCTGATTTCTTGTCCTGTGATAAAAAGCCTTCACTTTCGACCGCCAAACCTTTCAGAGGAGCATTTGCAACCGTTGGCACCATGTTTGAGTCAATTGCCAAAAGTCAGATTTTTGATGAAATTGTGACCCCGGAGCTTAGGGATTTTTTCAAAAAAATATTTTTCTGCCGGGTAAATTGTCGAGGGCTGATTTCTTTTCCTGTGATAAAAAGCCTTCTGTTTCGACCGCCAACCCCTTTTAGGGAGCATTTGCAACCGTTTTGCATCAGTTTTGAGTCAATTGCCGAAAGTCAGGTTTTTTATTTAATTGTGACCCCGGGGCTTAGGGATATTTTCAAAAAAATCTTTTTCTGCCGGTTAAGGATTTTCTGTCCTGTGATAAAAAGCCTTCTGTTTCGACCGCCAAACCTCTCAGGTGAGCATATGCAACCGTATGGCAGCATTTTTGAGTGAATGGCCGAAAGTCAGTTTTTTCATCAAATTGTGACCCCGGGGCTTAGGGATTTTTTTTTTTTAAAAAAAATTCTGCCGCTTAAGGTGTTTTTTACCTTGCATTTTTAAGTTGTAAACCAACCTTAAATCTACGGATGAAGCGCAGTATATACAATTAATAAAATAGTAACAATACTATTTGTTACTATAGACAGGCATGCCATTGTTCAGGAAGGTCTACTGTATAAATAGGGGTATAAATAGTAAAGTAGGATAAGTATTAAAGTAGCAGTAGTAAAGTGGAAGTAAAGTGGTAGTAAAGCAATAGTAAACCAGTAGTGAAGTAGCAGTTAAGTAATGGTAAAACAATAGTAAAGTGGTGAAATAGTAGTAAAATAGCAGTAAAGTAGTAGTAAAACAGTAGTAAAGTAGTAGTAATGGAGTAGTAAAATAGTAGTAAAATGGTAGTAAGGCAGTAGTGAAACAGCAGTAAGATAGTAGTAAAGTAGTAGTAAAATGGTCCAATAGTAAAGCGGTGGAATAGTAGTAAAATAGCTTTAAAGTAGTAGTAAAAGGATAGCAAGGTAGTAGTAAAATGATAGTAAAGCTGTAGTAAGGCAGTAGTAAAATGGTAGTAAAGTAGTAGTAAAGCAGTAGCAAAGTAGTGGTAAAGCAGTAGTAAAGTAGTGGTAAAGAAATAGTAAAGAGGTAGTAAAGAGGTAGTAAAGTAGTAGTAAAGTGGTAGTCGTAGAGTAGTAAAGTAGTAGTAAAGTGGTAGTCGTAGAGTAGTAAAGTAGTAGTAAAGTAGTGGTAAAGTAGTGCTAAAATAGTAGTAAGAATGACCACGGAAGTGTTCGTTGTACAAAAAGGCGCCATGTTGTTAGCCTCAATCACAGAGGTTTTTCCATTTGTTTCCATATAAAGTAGTGGGGCGGGGGGAATGGCTTCTCAATGTTTGTATGTTGATCCCTGTTTGTATGTTGATCACTATTATGTTAAAAAGTACATCAGAATTTAGTGGAGTTGGATATTTTGGGTCCCAAAATGTCCCCTCCAGCAGTGGCTGCATAAAATCCTTTAGTCAGAACTGAGCGATGGGCAACACACTGTCGTGAGTCAGGAGCTGTGTGAGGAGCCAGTAGTCAAAATAAGGGATTTGACTTAGATTATATCTTAGTGGCCCAGTGGTGTTTCCTACTTTCTTCAGTAGGCACCATTTTTTAGTGAATGGCCGAAAGTCACATTTCTGATGAAATTGTGACCCCGGGGCTTAGGGATTTTTTCAAAAAAATGTTTTTCTGCCTGTTAAGATGTCGAGGGCTGATTTCTTGTCCTGTTATAAAAAACCTTCTGTTTCGACCGCCAAACCTTTCAGAGGAGCATTTGGAACCGTTGGGCACCATTTTTGAGTCAATTGCAGAAAGTCAGGTTTTGATGAAATTGTGACGCCGGGGCTTAGGGATTTTTTCAAAAAAATATTTTTCTGCCGGTTAAGTTGTCGAGGGCTGATTTCCTGTCCTGTGATAAAAATCCTTCTGTTTCGACCGCCAAACCTTTCAGAGGAGCATTTGGAACCGTTGGGCACCATTTATGAATCAATTGCCGAAATTCAGAGTTTTGATGAAATTGTGACCCCGGGGCTTAGGGATTTTTTCAAAAAAAATTATTTCTGCCGGTTACGTTGTCGAGGGCTGATTTCTTTTCCTGTGATAAAATGACATCTGTTTCGACCGCCAAACCTTTCAGAGGAGCATTTGCAACCGTTGGGCACCATTTCTGAGTCAATTGCCAAAAGTCAGGTTTTTTATGAAATTGTGACCCCGGGGCTTAGGGATTTTTTCAAAAAAAATTTTTTCTGCCGGTTAAGTTGTCGAGGGCTGATTTCTGTGATAAAAAGACATCTGTTTCGACCGCAAAAACTTTCAGAGGAGCATTAAAAACCGTTTGGCACCATTTTTGAGTCAATTGCCAAAAGTCAGGTTTTTGATGAAATTGTGACCCCGGGGGCGTAGGGATTTTTTCAAAAAAAATTATTTCTGCCGGTTACGTTGTCGAGGGCTAATTTCTTGTCCTGTGATAAAAAGACATCTGTTTCGACCGCCAAACCTTTCAGAGGAGCATTTGCAACCGTTGGGCACCATTTTTGAGTCAATTGCCGAAAGTCATCTACGGATGAAGCGCAGTATATACAATTAATAAAATAGTAACAATACTATTTGTTACTATTGACAGGCATGCCATTGTTCAGGGAGGTCTACTGTATAAATAGGGGTATAAATAGTAAAGTAGGATAAGTATTAAAGTAGCAGTAGTAAAGTGGAAGTAAAGTGGTAGTAAAGCAATAGTAAACCAGTAGTGAAGTAGCAGTTAAGTAATGGTAAAACAATAGTAAAGTGGTGGAATAGTAGTAAAATAGCAGTAAAGTAGTAGTAAAACAGTAGTAAAGTAGTAGTAATGGAGTAGTAAAATAGTAGTAAAATGGTAGTAAGGCAGTAGTGAAACAGTAGTAAAATAGTAGTAAAGTAGTAGTAAAATGGTCCAATAGTAAAGCGGTGGAATAGTAGTAAAATAGCTTTAAAGTAGTAGTAAAAGGATAGCAAGGTAGTAGTAAAATGATAGTAAAGCTGTAGTAAGGCAGTAGTAAAATGGTAGTAAAGTAGTAGTAAAGCAGTAGCAAAGTAGTGGTAAAGCAGTAGTAAAGTAGTGGTAAAGTAATAGTAAAGAGGTAGTAAAGAGGTAGTAAAGTAGTAGTAAAGTGGTAGTCGTAGAGTAGTAAAGTAGTAGTAAAGTAGTAGTAAAGTAGTGGTAAAGTAGTGCTAAAATAGTAGTAAGAATGACCACGGAAGTGTTCGTTGTACAAAAAGGCGCCATGTTGTTAGCCTCAATCACAGAGGTTTTTCCATTTGTGTCCATATAAAGTAGTGGGGCGGGGGGAATGGCTTCTCAATGTTTGTATGTTGATCCCTGTTTGTATGTTGATCACTATTATGTTAAAAAGTACATCAGAATTTAGTGGCGTTGGATATTTTGGGTCCCAAAATGTCCCCTCCAGCAGTGGCTGCATAAAATCCTTTAGTCAGAACTGAGCGATGGGCAACACACTGTCGTGAGTCAGGAGCTGTGGGAGGAGCCAGTAGTCAAAATAAGGGATTTGACTTAGATTATATCTTAGCGGCCCAGTGGTGTTTCCTACTTTCTTCAGTAGGCACCATTTTTGAGTGAATGGCCGATAGTCACATTTCTGATGAAATTGTGACCCCGGGGCTTAGGGATTTTTTCAAAAAAATGTTTTTCTGCCTGTTAAGATGTCGAGGGCTGATTTCTTGTCCTGTTATAAAAATCCTTCTGTTTCGACCGCCAAACCTTTCAGAGGAGCATTTGGAACCGTTGGGCACCATTTTTGAGTCAATTGCAGAAAGTCAGGTTTTGATGAAATTGTGACCCCGGGGCTTAGGGATTTTTTCAAAAAAATATTTTTCTGGCGGTTAAGTTGTCGAGGGCTGATTTCTTGTCCTGTGATAAAAAGACACCTGTTTCGACCGCCAAACCTTTCAGAGGAGCATTTGCAACCGTTGGGCTCCATTTCTGAGTCAATTGCCGAAAGTCAGATTTTTGATGAAATTGTGACCCCGGGGCTACTGTATAAATAGGGGTATAAATAGTAAAGTAGGATAAGTATTAAAGTAGCAGTAGTAAAGTGGAAGTAAAGTGGTAGTAAAGCAATAGTAAACCAGTAGTGAAGTAGCAGTTAAGTAATGGTAAAACAATAGTAAAGTGGTGGAATAGCAGTAAAGTAGTAGTAAAACAGTAGTAAAGTAGTAGTAATGGAGTAGTAAAATAGTAGTAAAATGGCAGTTAAGCAGTAGTGAAACAGCAGTAAGATAGTAGTAAAGTAGTAGTAAAATGGTCCAATAGTAAAGCGGTGGAATAGTAGTAAAATAGCTTTAAAGTAGTAGTAAAAGGATAGCAAGGTAGTAGTAAAATGATAGTAAAGCTGTAGTAAGACAGTAGTAAAATGGTAGTAAAGTAGTAGTAAAGTGGTAGTAAAGTAGTAGTAAAGTGGTAGTAAAGTGGTAGTAAAGTAGTAGTAAAGTGGTAGTAAAGTGGTAGTAAAGTAGTAGTAAAGTGGTAGTAAAGTGGTAGTAAAGTAGTAGTAAGAATGACCTCGGAAATGTTCGTTGTACAAAAAGGCGCGATGTTGTTAGCCTCAATCACAGAGGTTTTTTCAAAAAGATATTTTTCTGCCGGTTAAGTTGTTGAGGGCTGATTTGTTGTCCTGTGATAAAAAGCCTTCACTTTCGACCGCCAAACCTTTCAGAGGAGCATTTGCAACCGTTGGGCACCATGTTTGAGTCAATTGCTAAAAGTCAGATTTTTGATGAAATTGTGACCCCGGAGCTTAGGGATTTTTTTAAAAAAATATTTTTCTGCCGGGTAAGTTGTCGAGAGCTGATTTCTTTTCCTGTGATAAAAAGGCTTCTGTTTCGACCGCCAACCCCTTCTAGGGAGCATTTGCAACCGTTTTGCATCAGTTTTGAGTCAATTGCCGAAAGTCAGATTTTTGATGAAATTGTGACCCCGGGGCTTAGGGATTTTTTCAAAAAAATATTTTTCTGCCGGTTAAGTTGTCGAGGGCTAATTTCTTTTCCTGTGATAAAAAGACATCTGTTTCGACCGCCAAACCTTTCAGAGGAGCATTTGCAACCGTTGGGCACCATTTTTGAGTCAATTGCCGAAAGTCAGAGTTTTGATGAAATTGTGACCCCGGGGCTTAGGGATATTTTCAAAAAAATCTTTTTCTGCCAGTTAAGGATTTTCTGTCCTGTGATAAAAAGCCTTCTGTTTCGACCGCCAAACCTCTCAGGTGAGCATATGCAACCGTATGGCAGCATTTTTGAGTGAATGGCCGAAAGTCAGTTTTTTCATCAAATTGTGACCCCGGGGCTTAGGGATTTTTTTTTAAAAAAAAAAATTCTGCCGCTTAAGGTGTTTTTTACCTTGCATTTTTAAGTTGTAAACCAACCTTAAATCTACGGATGAAGCGCAGTATATACAATTAATAAAATAGTAACAATACTATTTGTTACTATAGACAGGCATGCCATTGTTCAGGAAGGTCTACTGTATAAATAGGGGTATAAATAGTAAAGTAGGATAAGTATTAAAGTAGCAGTAGTAAAGTGGAAGTAAAGTGGTAGTAAAGCAATAGTAAACCAGTAGTGAAGTAGCAGTTAAGTAATGGTAAAACAATAGTAAAGTGGTGGAATAGTAGTAAAATAGCAGTAAAGTAGTAGTAAAACAGTAGTAAAGTAGTAGTAATGGAGTAGTAAAATAGTAGTAAAATGGTAGTAAGGCAGTAGTGAAACAGCAGTAAGATAGTAGTAAAGTAGTAGTAAAATGGTCCAATAGTAAAGCGGTGGAACAGTAGTAAAATAGCTTTAAAGTAGTAGTAAAAGGATAGCAAGGTAGTAGTAAAATGATAGTAAAGCTGTAGTAAGACAGTAGTAAAATGGTAGTAAAGTAATAGTAAAGCAGTAGCAAAGTAGTGGTAAAGCAGTAGTAAAGTAGTGGTAAAGTAATAGTAAAGAGGTAGTAAAGAGGTAGTAAAGTAGTAGTAAAGTGGTAGTCATAGAGTAGTAAAGTAGTAGTAAAGTAGTAGTAAAGTAGTGGTAAAGTAGTGCTAAAATAGTAGTAAGAATGACCACGGAAGTGTTCGTTGTACAAAAAGGCGCCATGTTGTTAGCCTCAATCACAGAGGTTTTTCCATTTGTTTCCATATAAAGTAGTGGGGCGGGGGGAATGGCTTCTCAGTGTTTGTATCTTGATCCCTGTTTGTATGTTGATCACTATTATGTTAAAAAGTACACCAGAATTTAGTGGAGTTGGATATTTTGGGTCCCAAAATGTACCCGCCAGCAGTGGCTGCATAAAATCCTTTAGTCAGAACTGAGCGATGGGCAACACACTGTCGTGAGTCAGGAGCTGTGGGAGGAGCCAGTAGTCAAAATAAGGGATTTGACTTAGATTATATCTTAGCGGCCCAGTGGTGTTTCCTACTTTCTTCAGTAGGCACCATTTTTGAGTGAATGGCCGATAGTCACATTTCTGATGAAATTGTGACCCCGGGGCTTAGGGAATTTTTCAAAAAAATGTTTTTCTGCCTGTTAAGTTGTCGAGGGCTGATTTCTTGTCCTGTGATAAAAAGACTTCTCTTTCGACCGCCAAACCTTTCAGAGGAGCATTTGAAACCATTGTGCACCATTTCGGAGTCAATTGCCGAAAGTCAGATTTTTGATGAAATTGTGACCCTGGGGCTTAGGGATATTTTCAAAAAAATATTTTTCTGCCTGTTAAGATGTCGAGGGCTGATTTCTTGTCCTGTTATAAAAATCCTTCTGTTTCGACCGCCAAACCTTTCAGAGGAGCATTTGGAACCGTTGGGCACCATTTTTGAGTCAATTGCAGAAAGTCAGGTTTTGATGAAATTGTGACGCCGGGGCTTAGGGATTTTTTCAAAAAAATATTTTTCTGCCTGTTAAGATGTCGAGGGCTGATTTCTTGTCCTGTGATAAAAAGACACCTGTTTCGACCGCCAAACCTTTCAGAGGAGCATTTGCAACCGTTGGGCTCCATTTCTGAGTCAATTGCCGAAAGTCAGATTTTTGATGAAATTGTGACCCCGGGGCTACTGTATAAATAGGGGTATAAATAGTAAAGTAGGATAAGTATTAAAGTAGCAGTAGTAAAGTGGAAGTAAAGTGGTATTAAAGCAATAGTAAACCAGTAGTGAAGTAGCAGTTAAGTAATGGTAAAACAATAGTAAAGTGGTGGAATAGCAGTAAAGTAGTAGTAAAACAGTAGTAAAGTAGTAGTAATGGAGTAGTAAAATAGTAGTAAAATGGCAGTTAAGCAGTAGTGAAACAGCAGTAAGATAGTAGTAAAGTAGTAGTAAAATGGTCCAATAGTAAAGCGGTGGAATAGTAGTAAAATAGCTTTAAAGTAGTAGTAAAAGGATAGCAAGGTAGTAGTAAAATGATAGTAAAGCTGTAGTAAGACAGTAGTAAAATGGTAGTAAAGTAGTAGTAAAGTGGTAGTAAAGTAGTAGTAAAGTGGTAGTAAAGTGGTAGTAAAGTAGTAGTAAAGTGGTAGTAAAGTGGTAGTAAAGTAGTAGTAAAGTGGTAGTAAAGTGGTAGTAAAGTAGTAGTAAGAATGACCTCGGAAATGTTCGTTGTACAAAAAGGCGCCATGTTGTTAGCCTCAATCACAGAGGTTTTTTCAAAAAGATATTTTTCTGCCGGTTAAGTTGTTGAGGGCTGATTTGTTGTCCTGTGATAAAAAGCCTTCACTTTCGACCGCCAAACCTTTCAGAGGAGCATTTGCAACCGTTGGGCACCATGTTTGAGTCAATTGCCAAAAGTCAGATTTTTGATGAAATTGTGACCCCGGAGCTTAGGGATTTTTTAAAAAAAATATTTTTCTGCCGGGTAAGTTGTCGAGAGCTGATTTCTTTTCCTGTGATAAAAAGGCTTCTGTTTCGACCGCCAACCCCTTCTAGGGAGCATTTGCAACCGTTTTGCATCAGTTTTGAGTCAATTGCCGAAAGTCAGATTTTTGATGAAATTGTGACCCCGGGGCTTAGGGATTTTTTCAAAAAAATATTTTTCTGCCGGTTAAGTTGTCGAGGGCTAATTTCTTTTCCTGTGATAAAAAGACATCTGTTTCGACCGCCAAACCTTTCAGAGGAGCATTTGCAACCGTTGGGCACCATTTTTGAGTCAATTGCCGAAAGTCAGAGTTTTGATGAAATTGTGACCCCGGGGCTTAGGGATATTTTCAAAAAAATCTTTTTCTGCCAGTTAAGGATTTTCTGTCCTGTGATAAAAAGCCTTCTGTTTCGACCGCCAAACCTCTCAGGTGAGCATATGCAACCGTATGGCAGCATTTTTGAGTGAATGGCCGAAAGTCAGTTTTTTCATCAAATTGTGACCCCGGGGCTTAGGGATTTTTTTTTTAAAAAAAAAAATTCTGCCGCTTAAGGTGTTTTTTACCTTGCATTTTTAAGTTGTAAACCAACCTTAAATCTACGGATGAAGCGCAGTATATACAATTAATAAAATAGTAACAATACTATTTGTTACTATAGACAGGCATGCCATTGTTCAGGAAGGTCTACTGTATAAATAGGGGTATAAATAGTAAAGTAGGATAAGTATTAAAGTAGCAGTAGTAAAGTGGAAGTAAAGTGGTAGTAAAGCAATAGTAAACCAGTAGTGAAGTAGCAGTTAAGTAATGGTAAAACAATAGTAAAGTGGTGGAATAGTAGTAAAATAGCAGTAAAGTAGTAGTAAAACAGTAGTAAAGTAGTAGTAATGGAGTAGTAAAATAGTAGTAAAATGGTAGTAAGGCAGTAGTGAAACAGCAGTAAGATAGTAGTAAAGTAGTAGTAAAATGGTCCAATAGTAAAGCGGTGGAACAGTAGTAAAATAGCTTTAAAGTAGTAGTAAAAGGATAGCAAGGTAGTAGTAAAATGATAGTAAAGCTGTAGTAAGACAGTAGTAAAATGGTAGTAAAGTAATAGTAAAGCAGTAGCAAAGTAGTGGTAAAGCAGTAGTAAAGTAGTGGTAAAGTAATAGTAAAGAGGTAGTAAAGAGGTAGTAAAGTAGTAGTAAAGTGGTAGTCATAGAGTAGTAAAGTAGTAGTAAAGTAGTAGTAAAGTAGTGGTAAAGTAGTGCTAAAATAGTAGTAAGAATGACCACGGAAGTGTTCGTTGTACAAAAAGGCGCCATGTTGTTAGCCTCAATCACAGAGGTTTTTCCATTTGTTTCCATATAAAGTAGTGGGGCGGGGGGAATGGCTTCTCAGTGTTTGTATCTTGATCCCTGTTTGTATGTTGATCACTATTATGTTAAAAAGTACACCAGAATTTAGTGGAGTTGGATATTTTGGGTCCCAAAATGTACCCGCCAGCAGTGGCTGCATAAAATCCTTTAGTCAGAACTGAGCGATGGGCAACACACTGTCGTGAGTCAGGAGCTGTGGGAGGAGCCAGTAGTCAAAATAAGGGATTTGACTTAGATTATATCTTAGCGGCCCAGTGGTGTTTCCTACTTTCTTCAGTAGGCACCATTTTTGAGTGAATGGCCGATAGTCACATTTCTGATGAAATTGTGACCCCGGGGCTTAGGGAATTTTTCAAAAAAATGTTTTTCTGCCTGTTAAGTTGTCGAGGGCTGATTTCTTGTCCTGTGATAAAAAGACTTCTCTTTCGACCGCCAAACCTTTCAGAGGAGCATTTGAAACCATTGTGCACCATTTCGGAGTCAATTGCCGAAAGTCAGATTTTTGATGAAATTGTGACCCTGGGGCTTAGGGATATTTTCAAAAAAATATTTTTCTGCCGGTTAAGTTGTCGAGGGCTGATTTCTTGTCCTGTGATAAAAAGACTTCTCTTTCGACCGCCAAACCTTTCAGAGGAGCATTTGCAACCGTTGGGCACCATTTTTGAATCAATTGCCGAAAGTCAGGTTTTTGACGAAATTGTGAGCCCGGGCCTTAGGGATTTTTTCAAAAAAATATTTTTCTGCCCGTTACGTTGTCGAGGGCTGATTTCTTGTCCTGTCATAAAAATCCTTCTGTTTCGACCGCCAAACATTTCAGAGGAGCATTTGCAACCGTTGGGCACCATTTATGAATCAATTGCCGAAATTTAGAGTTTTGCTGAAATTGTGACCCCGGGGCTTAGGGATTTTTTCAAAAAAATATTTTTCTTCCGGTTAAGTTGTCGAGGGCTGATTTCTTATCTTGTGATAAAAAGCCTTCTGTTTTGAACGCCAAACCTTTCAGAGGAGCATTTGCAACCGTTGGGTACCATTTCTGAGTCAATTGCTGAAAGTCAGATTTTTGATGAAATTGTGACCCCGGGGCTTAGGGATTTTTTCAAAATATATTTTTCTGCCGGTTAAATTGTCGAGGGCTGATTTTTTGTCTTGTGATAAAAAGCTTTCTCTTTCGACCGCCAAACCTTTCAGAGGAGCATTTGCAACCGTTGGGCACCATTTCTGAGTCAATTGCCAAAAGTCAGGTTTTTGATGAAATTGTGACCCCGGGGCTTAGGGATTTTTTCAAAAATATCTTTTTCTGCTGGTTAAGTTGTCGAGGGCTGATTTCTTTTCCTGTGATAAAAAGACACTTGTTTCGACCGCCAAACCTTTCAGAGGAGCATTTGCAACCGTTTGGCACCATGTTTGAGTCAATTGCCAAAAGTCAGGTTTTTGATGAAATTGTGACCCTGGGACTTAGGGGTTTTTTCAAAAAGATATTTTTCTGCCGGTTAAGTTGTCGAGGGCTGATTTCTTTTCCTGTGATAAAAAGCCTTCTGTTTCGACCGCGAAACCTTTCAGAGGAGCATTTGCAACCGTTTTGCACCAGTTTTGAGACAATTGCCGAAAGTCAGAGTTTTGATGAAATTGTGACCCCAAGGCTTAGAGATTTTTTCAAAATATATTTTTCTGCCAGTTAAGTTGTCGAGGGCTGATTTCTTTTCCTGTGATAAAAAGCATTCTCTTTCGACCGCCAAACCTTTCAGAGGAGCATTTGGAACCGTTTGGCACCATGTTTGAGTCAATTGCCAAAAGTCAGGTTTTTGATGAAATTGTGACCCCCGGGCTTAGGGATTTTTTCAAAAATATCTTTTTTTGCTGGTTAAGTTGTCGAGGGCTGATTTCTTGTCCTGTGATAAAAAGCCTTCTGTTTCGACCGCCAACACCTTCTAGGGAGCATTTGCAACCGTTTTGCACCAGTTTTGAGTCAATTGCCGAAAGTCAGAGTTTTGATGAAATTGTGACCCCGGGGCTTAGGGATTTTTTCAAAAAAATCTTTTTCTGCCAGTTAAGTTGTCAAGGGCTGATTTCTTTTCCTCTGATAAAAAGCCTTCTCTTTCAACCTCCAAACCTTTCAGGGGAGCATTTGCAACCGTTTGGCACCATATTTGAGTCAATTGCCGAAAGTCAGATTTTTGCTGAAATTGTGAGCCCGGGGCTTAGGGATTTTTTCAAAAAAATCTTTTTCTGCCGGTTATGGATTTTCTGTCCTGTGATAAAAAGCCTTCTGTTTCGACCGCCAAACCTCTCAGGTGAGCATATGCAACCGTATGGCAGCATTTTTGAGTGAATGGCCGAAAGTCAGTTTTTTCATCAAATTGTGACCCCGGGGCTTAGGGATTTTTTTTTTAAAAAAAAATTCTGCCGCTTAAGGTGTTTTTTACCTTGCATTTTTAAGTTGTAAACCAACCTTAAATCTATGGATGAAGCGCAGTATATACAATTAATAAAATAGTAACAATACTATTTGTTACTATAGACAGGCATGCCATTGTTCAGGAAGGTCTACTGTATAAATAGGGGTATAAATAGTAAAGTAGGATAAGTATTAAAGTAGCAGTAGTAAAGTGGAAGTAAAGTGGTAGTAAAGCAATAGTAAACCAGTAGTGAAGTAGCAGTTAAGTAATGGTAAAACAATAGTAAAGTGGTGGAATAGTAGTAAAATAGCAGTAAAGTAGTAGTAAAACAGTAGTAAAGTAGTAGTAATGGAGTAGTAAAATAGTAGTAAAATGGTAGTAAGGCAGTAGTGAAACAGCAGTAAGATAGTAGTAAAGTAGTAGTAAAATGGTCCAATAGTAAAGCGGTGGAACAGTAGTAAAATAGCTTTAAAGTAGTAGTAAAAGGATAGCAAGGTAGTAGTAAAATGATAGTAAAGCTGTAGTAAGACAGTAGTAAAATGGTAGTAAAGTAATAGTAAAGCAGTAGCAAAGTAGTGGTAAAGCAGTAGTAAAGTAGTGGTAAAGTAATAGTAAAGAGGTAGTAAAGAGGTAGTAAAGTAGTAGTAAAGTGGTAGTCGTAGAGTAGTAAAGTAGTAGTAAAGTAGTAGTAAAGTAGTGGTAAAGTAGTGCTAAAATAGTAGTAAGAATGACCACGGAAGTGTTCGTTGTACAAAAAGGCGCCATGTTGTTAGCCTCAATCACAGAGGTTTTTCCATTTGTTTCCATATAAAGTAGTGGGGCGGGGGGAATGGCTTCTCAGTGTTTGTATGTTGATCCCTGTTTGTATGTTGATCACTATTATGTTAAAAAGTACACCAGAATTTAGTGGAGTTGGATATTTTGGGTCCCAAAATGTACCCGCCAGCAGTGGCTGCATAAAATCCTTTAGTCAGAACTGAGCGATGGGCAACACACTGTCGTGAGTCAGGAGCTGTGGGAGGAGCCAGTAGTCAAAATAAGGGATTTGACTTAGATTATATCTTAGCGGCCCAGTGGTGTTTCCTACTTTCTTCAGTAGGCACCATTTTTGAGTGAATGGCCGATAGTCACATTTCTGATGAAATTGTGACCCCGGGGCTTAGGGAATTTTTCAAAAAAATGTTTTTCTGCCTGTTAAGTTGTCGAGGGCTGATTTCTTGTCCTGTGATAAAAAGACTTCTCTTTCGACCGCCAAACCTTTCAGAGGAGCATTTGAAACCATTGTGCACCATTTCGGAGTCAATTGCCGAAAGTCAGATTTTTGATGAAATTGTGACCCTGGGGCTTAGGGATATTTTCAAAAAAATATTTTTCTGCCGGTTAAGTTGTCGAGGGCTGATTTCTTGTCCTGTGATAAAAAGACTTCTCTTTCGACCGCCAAACCTTTCAGAGGAGCATTTGCAACCGTTGGGCACCATTTTTGAATCAATTGCCGAAAGTCAGGTTTTTGACGAAATTGTGAGCCCGGGCCTTAGGGATTTTTTCAAAAAAATATTTTTCTGCCCGTTACGTTGTCGAGGGCTGATTTCTTGTCCTGTCATAAAAATCCTTCTGTTTCGACCGCCAAACATTTCAGAGGAGCATTTGCAACCGTTGGGCACCATTTATGAATCAATTGCCGAAATTTAGAGTTTTGCTGAAATTGTGACCCCGGGGCTTAGGGATTTTTTCAAAAAAATATTTTTCTGCCGGTTAAGTTGTCGAGGGCTGATTTCTTATCTTGTGATAAAAAGCCTTCTGTTTTGAACGCCAAACCTTTCAGAGGAGCATTTGCAACCGTTGGGTACCATTTCTGAGTCAATTGCTGAAAGTCAGATTTTTGATGAAATTGTGACCCCGGGGCTTAGGGATTTTTTCAAAATATATTTTTCTGCCGGTTAAATTGTCGAGGGCTGATTTTTTGTCTTGTGATAAAAAGCTTTCTCTTTCGACCGCCAAACCTTTCAGAGGAGCATTTGCAACCGTTGGGCACCATTTCTGAGTCAATTGCCAAAAGTCAGGTTTTTGATGAAATTGTGACCCCGGGGCTTAGGGATTTTTTCAAAAATATCTTTTTCTGCTGGTTAAGTTGTCGAGGGCTGATTTCTTTTCCTGTGATAAAAAGACACTTGTTTCGACCGCCAAACCTTTCAGAGGAGCATTTGCAACCGTTTGGCACCATGTTTGAGTCAATTGCCAAAAGTCAGGTTTTTGATGAAATTGTGACCCTGGGACTTAGGGGTTTTTTCAAAAAGATATTTTTCTGCCGGTTAAGTTGTCGAGGGCTGATTTCTTTTCCTGTGATAAAAAGCCTTCTGTTTCGACCGCGAAACCTTTCAGAGGAGCATTTGCAACCGTTTTGCACCAGTTTTGAGACAATTGCCGAAAGTCAGAGTTTTGATGAAATTGTGACCCCAAGGCTTAGAGATTTTTTCAAAATATATTTTTCTGCCAGTTAAGTTGTCGAGGGCTGATTTCTTTTCCTGTGATAAAAAGCATTCTCTTTCGACCGCCAAACCTTTCAGAGGAGCATTTGGAACCGTTTGGCACCATGTTTGAGTCAATTGCCAAAAGTCAGGTTTTTGATGAAATTGTGACCCCCGGGCTTAGGGATTTTTTCAAAAATATCTTTTTTTGCTGGTTAAGTTGTCGAGGGCTGATTTCTTGTCCTGTGATAAAAAGCCTTCTGTTTCGACCGCCAACACCTTCTAGGGAGCATTTGCAACCGTTTTGCACCAGTTTTGAGTCAATTGCCGAAAGTCAGAGTTTTGATGAAATTGTGACCCCGGGGCTTAGGGATTTTTTCAAAAAAATCTTTTTCTGCCAGTTAAGTTGTCAAGGGCTGATTTCTTTTCCTCTGATAAAAAGCCTTCTCTTTCAACCTCCAAACCTTTCAGGGGAGCATTTGCAACCGTTTGGCACCATATTTGAGTCAATTGCCGAAAGTCAGATTTTTGCTGAAATTGTGAGCCCGGGGCTTAGGGATTTTTTCAAAAAAATCTTTTTCTGCCGGTTATGGATTTTCTGTCCTGTGATAAAAAGCCTTCTGTTTCGACCGCCAAACCTCTGAGGTGAGCATATGCAACCGTATGGCAGCATTTTTGAGTGAATGGCCGAAAGTCAGTTTTTTCATCAAATTGTGACCCCGGGGCTTAGGGATTTTTCTATAAAAAAAAAAAAAAATTCTGCCGCTTAAGGTGTTTTTTACCTTGCATTTTTAAGTTGTAAACCAACCTTAAATCTACGGATGAAGCGCAGTATATACAATTAATAAAATAGTAACTATACTATTTGTTACTATAGACAGGCATGCCATTGTTCAGGAAGGTCTACTGTATAAATAGGGGTATAAATAGTAAAGTAGGATAAGTATTAAAGTAGCAGTAGTAAAGTGGAAGTAAAGTGGTAGTAAAGCAATAGTAAACCAGTAGTGAAGTAGCAGTTAAGTAATGGTAAAACAATAGTAAAGTGGTGAAATAGTAGTAAAATAGCAGTAAAGTAGTAGTAAAACAGTAGTAAAGTAGTAGTAATGGAGTAGTAAAATAGTAGTAAAATGGTAGTAAGGCAGTAGTGAAACAGCAGTAAGATAGTAGTAAAGTAGTAGTAAAATGGTCCAATAGTAAAGCGGTGGAATAGTAGTAAAATAGCTTTAAAGTAGTAGTAAAAGGATAGCAAGATAGTAGTAAAATGATAGTAAAGCTGTAGTAAGACAGTAGTAAAATGGTAGTAAAGTAATAGTAAAGCAGTAGTAAAGCAGTGGTAAAGTAGTAGTAAAGTAGTAGTAAAGTGGTAGTAAAGTGGTAGTAAAGTAGTAGTAAAGTGGTAGTAAAGTGGTAGTAAAGTAGTAGTAAGAATGACCTCGGAAGTGTTCGTTGTACAAAAAGGCGCCATGTTGTTAGCCTCAATCACAGAGATTTTTTCAAAAAGATATTTTTCTGCCGGTTAAGTTGTCGAGGGCTGATTTCTGTTTCGACCGCAAAAACTTTCAGAGGAGCATTAGAAACCGTTTGGCACCATTTCTGAGTCAATTGCCGAAAGTCAGATTTTTGATGAAATTGTGACCCCGGGGCTTAGGGATATTTTCAAAAAAATATTTTTCTGCCGGTTAAGTTGTCGAGGGCTGATTTCTTATCTTCTGATAAAAAGCCTTCTCTTTCGACCGCCAAACCTTTCAGAAGAGCATTTGCAACCGTTGGGCACCATTTTTGAATCAATTGCCGAAAGTCAGGTTTTTGATGAAATTGTGACCCCCGGGCTTAGGGATTTTTTCAAAAATATCTTCTTCTGCTGGTTAAGTTGTCGAGGGCTGATTTCCTGTCCTGTGATAAAAAGCCTTCTGTTTCGACCGCCAACACCTTCTAGGGAGCATTTGGAACCGTTGGACACCATTATAGAGTAAATAGTAATGGAGTAGTAAAATAGTAGTAAAATGGTAGTAAGGCAGTAGTGAAACAGCAGTAAGATAGTAGTATAGTAGTAGTAAAATGGTCCAATAGTAAAGCGGTGGAACAGTAGTAAAATAGCTTTAAAGTAGTAGTAAAAGGATAGCAAGGTAGTAGTAAAAAGATAGTAAAGCTGTAGTAAGAGTAGTAAAATGGTAGTAAAGTAATAGTAAAGCAGTAGCAAAGTAGTGGTAAAGTAATAGTAAAGTGGTAGTAAAGCAGTAGTAAAGTGGTAGTAAAGTGGTAGTAAAGTAGTCTTAAAGTTGTAGTAAATTAGTGGTAAAGCAGTAGTAAAGTAGTGGTAATGTAGTAGTAAAGTTGTAGAAAACTAGTAGTAAAGTGGTAGTAAAGTGGTAGTAAAGTAGTAGTAAAGTAGTGGTAAAGTAGTGCTAAAATAGTAGTAAGAATGACCTCGGAAGTGTTCGTTGTACAAAAAGGCGCCATGTTGTTAGCCTCAATCACAGAGGTTTTTTCAAAAAGATATTTTTCTGCCGGTTAAGTTGTCGAGGGCTGATTTCTTTTCCTGTGATAAAAAGCCTTCTCTTTCAACCTCCAAACCTTTCAGGAGAGCATTTGCAACCGTTTGGCACCAGTTTTGAGTCAATTGCCGAAAGTCAGAGTTTTGATGAAATTGTGACCCCAAGGCTTAGAGATTTTTTCAAAATATATTTTTCTGCCAGTTAAGTTGTCGAGGGCTGATTTCTCTTCCTGTGATAAAAAGCCTTCTCTTTCAACCTCCAAACCTTTCAGGGGAGCATTTGCAACCGTTTGGCACCATATTTGAGTCAATTGCCGAAAGTCAGATTTTTGCTGAAATTGTGAGCCCGGGGCTTAGGGATTTTTTCAAAAAAATCTTTTTCTGCCGGTTAAGGATTTTCTGTCCTGTGATAAAAAGCCTTCTGTTTTGACCGTCAAACCTCTCAGGTGAGCATATGCAACCGTATGGCAGCATTTTTGAGTGAATGGCCGAAAGTCAGTTTTTTCATCAAATTGTGACCCCGGGGCTTAGGGATTTTTCTAAAAAAAAAAAAAAAAAAATCTGCCGCTTAAGGTGTTTTTTACCTTGCATTTTTAAGTTGTAAACCAACCTTAAATCTACGGATGAAGCGCAGTATATACAATTAATAAAATAGTAACAATACTATTTGTTACTATAGACAGGCATGCCATTGTTCAGGAAGGTCTACTGTATAAATAGGGGTATAAATAGTAAAGTAGGATAAGTATTAAAGTAGCAGTAGTAAAGTGGAAGTAAAGTGGTAGTAAAGCAATAGTAAACCAGTAGTGAAGTAGCAGTTAAGTAATGGTAAAACAATAGTAAAGTGGTGGAATAGTAGTAAAATAGCAGTAAAATTGTGACCCCGGGGCTTAGGGATTTTTTCAAAAAAATATTTTTCTGCCAGTTAAGTTGTCGAGGGCTGTTTTCTTTTCCTGTGATAAAAAGACATCTGTTTCGACCGGCAAACCTTTCAGAGGAGCATTTGCAACCGTTTTGCACCAGTTTTTAGTCAATTGCCAAAAGTCAGATTTTTGATGAAATTGTGACCCCGGAGCTTAGGGATTTTTTCAAAAAAATATTTTTCTGCCGGGTAAGTTGTCGTGGGCTGTTTTCTTTTCCTGTGATAAAAAGACATCTGTTTCGACCGGCAAACCTTTCAGAGGAGCATTTGGAACCGTTGGACACCATTATAGAGTAAATAGTAATGGAGTAGTAAAATAGTAGTAAAATGGTAGTAAGGCAGTAGTGAAAGAGCAGTAAGATAGTAGTAAAGTAGTAGTAAAATGGTCCAATAGTAAAGCGGTGGAACAGTAGTAAAATAGCTTTAAAGTAGTAGTAAAAGGATAGCAAGGTAGTAGTAAAATGATAGTAAAGCTGTAGTAAGACAGTAGTAAAATGGTAGTAAAGTAATAGTAAAGCAGTAGCAAAGTAGTGGTAAAGTAATAGTAAAGTGGTAGTAAAGCAGAAGTAAAGCAGTAGTAAAGTGGTAGTAAAGTGGTAGTAAAGTAGTCTTAAAGTTGTAGTAAATTAGTGGTAAAGCAGTAGTAAAGTAGTGGTAATGTAGTAGTATTGTTGTAGTAAAGTAGTAGTAAAGTGGTAGTAAAGTGGTAGTAAAGTGGTAGTAAAGTAGTAGTAAAGTAGTGGTAAAGTAGTGATAAAATAGTAGTAAGAATGACCTCGGAAGTGTTCGTTGTACAAAAAGGCGCCATGTTGTTAGCCTCAATCACAGAGGTTTTTTCAAAAAGATATTTTTCTGCCGGTTAAGTTGTCGAGGGCTGATTTCTGTTTCGACCGCAAAAACTTTCAGAGGAGCATTAGAAACCGTTTGGCACCATTTCTGAGTCAATTGCCGAAAGTCAGATTTTTGATGAAATTGTGACCCCGGGGCTTAGGGATATTTTCAAAAAAATATTTTTCTGCCGGTTAAGTTGTCGAGGGCTGATTTCTTGTCCTGTGATAAAAAGCCTTCTCTTTCGACCGCCAAACCTTTCAGAGGAGCATTTGCAACAATTGGGCACCATGTTTGAGTCAATTGCCAAAAGTTAGGTTTTTGATGAAATTGTGACCCCGGGGCTTAGGGATTTTTTCAAAAAAATATTTTTCTGCCGGGTAAGTTGTCGAGGGCTGATTTCTTTTCCTGTGATAAAAAGCCTTCTGTTTCGACCGCCAAACCTTTCAGAGGAGCATTTGCAACAGTTTTGCATCAGTTTTGAGTCAATTGCCGAAAGTCAGGTTTTTGATGAAATTGTGACCCCGGGGCTTAGGGATATTTTCAAAAAAATCTTATTCTGCCGGTTAAAGATTTTCTGTCCTGTGATAAAAAGCCTTCTGTTTCGACCGCCAAACCTCTCAGGTGAGCATATGCAACCTTATGGCAGCATTTTTGAGTGAATGGCCGAAAGTCAGTTTTTTCATCAAATTGTGACCCCGGGGCTTAGGGATTTTTCTAAAAAAAAAAAAAAATTCTGCCGCTTAAGGTGTTTTTTACCTTGCATTTTTAAGTTGTAAACCAACCTTAAATCTACGGATGAAGCGCAGTATATACAATTAATAAAATAGTAACAATACTATTTGTTACTATAGACAGGCATGCCATTGTTCAGGAAGGTCTACTGTATAAATAGGGGTATAAATAGTAAAGTAGGATAAGTATTAAAGTAGCAGTAGTAAAGTGGAAGTAAAGTGGTAGTAAAGCAATAGTAAACCAGTAGTGAAGTAGCAGTTAAGTAATGGTAAAACAATAGTAAAGTGGTGAAATAGTAGTAAAATAGCAGTAAAGTAGTAGTAAAACAGTAGTAAAGTAGTAGTAATGGAGTAGTAAAATAGTAGTAAAATGGTAGTAAGGCAGTAGTGAAACAGCAGTAAAATAGTAGTAAAGTAATAGTAAAATGGTCCAATAGTAAAGCGGTGGAATAGTAGTAAAATAGCTTTAAAGTAGTAGTAAAAGGATAGCAAGGTAGTAGTAAAATGATAGTAAAGCTGTAGTAAGGCAGTAGTAAAATGGTAGTAAAGTAGTAGTAAAGCAGTAGCAAAGTAGTGGTAAAGCAGTAGTAAAGTAGTGGTAAAGAAATAGTAAAGAGGTAGTAAAGAGGTAGTAAAGTAGTAGTAAAGTGGTAGTCGTAGAGTAGTAAAGTAGTAGTAAAGTAGTGGTAAAGTAGTGCTAAAATAGTAGTAAGAATGACCACGGAAGTGTTCGTTGTACAAAAAGGCGCCATGTTGTTAGCCTCAATCACAGAGGTTTTTCCATTTGTTTCCATATAAAGTAGTGGGGCGGGGGGAATGGCTTCTCAATGTTTGTATGTTGATCCCTGTTTGTATGTTGATCACTATTATGTTAAAAAGTACATCAGAATTTAGTGGAGTTGGATATTTTGGGTCCCAAAATGTCCCCTCCAGCAGTGGCTGCATAAAATCCTTTAGTCAGAACTGAGCGATGGGCAACACACTGTCGTGAGTCAGGAGCTGTGTGAGGAGCCAGTAGTCAAAATAAGGGATTTGACTTAGATTATATCTTAGTGGCCCAGTGGTGTTTCCTACTTTCTTCAGTAGGCACCATTTTTTAGTGAATGGCCGAAAGTCACATTTCTGATGAAATTGTGACCCCGGGGCTTAGGGATTTTTTCAAAAAAATGTTTTTCTGCCTGTTAAGATGTCGAGGGCTGATTTCTTGTCCTGTTATAAAAAACCTTCTGTTTCGACCGCCAGATCTTTCAGAGGAGCATTTGGAACCGTTGGGCACCATTTTTGAGTCAATTGCAGAAAGTCAGGTTTTGATGAAATTGTGACGCCGGGGCTTAGGGATTTTTTCAAAAAAATATTTTTCTGCCGGTTAAGTTGTCGAGGGCTGATTTCTTTTTCTGTGATAAAAAGACATCTGTTTCGACCGCAAAAACTTTCAGAGGAGCATTAAAAACCGTTTGGCACCATTTTTGAGTCAATTGCCAAAAGTCAGGTTTTTGATGAAATTGTGACCCCGGGGGCGTAGGGATTTTTTCAAAAAAAAATTATTTCTGCCGGTTACGTTGTCGAGGGCTAATTTCTTGTCCTGTGATAAAAAGACATCTGTTTCGACCGCCAAACCTTTCAGAGGAGCATTTGCAACCGTTGGGCACCATTTCTGAGTCAATTGCCGAAAGTCAGATTTTTGATGAAATTGTGACCCCGGGACTTAGGGATTTTTTCAAAAAAAATATTTTTCTGCCGGTTTAGTTGTCGAGGGCTGATTTCTTGTCCTGTAATAAAAAGCCTTCTCTTTCGACGAACAAACCTTTCAGAGGAGCATTTGCAACCGTTTTGCACCAGTTTTGAGTCAATTGCCGAAAGTCAGAGTTTTGATGAAATTGTGACCCCGGGGCTTAGGGATTTTTTCAAAAAAATATTTTTCTGCCGGTTAAGTTGTCGAGGGCTAATTTCTTTTCCTGTGATAAAAAGACATTTGTATCGACCGCCAAACCTTTCACAGGAGCATTTGCAACCGTTCGGCACCATTTTTGAGTTAATTGCCAAAAGTCAGGTTTTTGATGAAATTGTGACCCCGGGGCTTAGGGATTTTTTCAAAATATCTTTTTCTGCCGGTTAAGTTGTTGAGGGCTGATTTCTTATCTTGTGATAAAAAGCCTTCTCTTTCGACCGCCAAACCTTTCAGAGGAGCATTTCCAACCGTTGGGCACCATTTCTGAGTCAATTGCCGAAAGTCAGATTTTTGATGAAATTGTAACCCCGGGGCTTAGGGATTTTTTCAAAATATCTTTTTCTGCCGGTTAAGTTGTCGAGGGCTGATTTCTTGTCCTGTGATAAAAAGACATCTGTATCGACAGCCAAACCTTTCAGAGGAGCATTTGGAACCGTTGGGCACCATTTCTGAGTCAATTGCCGAAAGTCAGATTTTTGATGAAATTGTGATCCCGGGGCTTAGGGATTTTTTCAAAAAAAATTATTTCTGCCGGTTACGTTGTCGAGGGCTGATTTCTTTTCCTGTGATAAAAAGACTTCTCTTTCGACCGCCAAACCTTTCAGAGGAGCATTTGCAACCGTTGGGCTCCATTTCTGAGTCAATTGCCGAAAGTCAGATTTTTGATGAAATTGTGATCCCGGGGCTTAGGGATTTTTTCAAAAAAAATTATTTCTGCCGGTTACGTTGTCGAGGGCTGATTTCTTTTCCTGTGATAAAAAGCATTCTCTTTCGACCGCCAAACCTTTCAGAGGAGCATTTGCAACCGTTGGGCACCATTTCTGAGTCAATTGCCAAAAGTCAGAGTTGTGATGAAATTGTGACCCCGGGGCTTAGGGATTTTTTCAAAAAAATATTTTTCTGCCGGTTAAGTTGTCGAGGGCTGATTTCTTTTCCTGTGATAAAAAGCATTCTCTTTCGACCGCCAAACCTTTCAGGGGAGCATTTTCAACCGTTGGGCACCATTTCTGAGTCAATTGCCGAAAGTCAGATTTTTGATGAAATTGTGACCCCGGGACTTAGGGATTTTTTCAAAAAAATATTTTTCTGCCGGTTAAGTTGTCGAGGGCTGATTTCTTGTCCTGTAATAAAAACCCTTCTCTTTCGACGAACAAACCTTTCAGAGGAGCATTTGCAACCGTTTTGCACCAGTTTTGAGTCAATTGCCGAAAGTCAGAGTTTTGATGAAATTGTGACCCCGGGGCTTAGGGATTTTTTCAAAAAAATATTTTTCTGCCGGTTAAGTTGTCGAGGGCTGTTTTCTTTTCCTGTGATAAAAAGACATCTGTTTCGACCGGCAAACCTTTCAGAGGAGCATTTGCAACCGTTGGGCACCATTTTTGAGTCAATTGCCAAAAGTCAGGTTTTTGATGAAATTGTGACCCCGGGGCTTAGGGATTTTTTCAAAATATATTTTTCTGCCGGTTAAGTTGTTGAGGGCTGATTTCTGCCGCTTAAGGTGTTTTTTACCTTGCATTTTTAAGTTGTAAACCAACCTTAAATCTACGGATGAAGCGCAGTATATACAATTAATAAAATAGTAACAATACTATTTGTTACTATAGACAGGCATGCCATTGTTCAGGAAGGTCTACTGTATAAATAGGGGTATAAATAGTAAAGTAGGATAAGTATTAAAGTAGCAGTAGTAAAGTGGAAGTAAAGTGGTAGTAAAGCAATAGTAAACCAGTAGTGAAGTAGCAGTTAAGTAATGGTAAAACAATAGTAAAGTGGTGGAATAGCAGTAAAGTAGTAGTAAAACAGTAGTAAAGTAGTAGTAATGGAGTAGTAAAATAGTAGTAAAATGGCAGTTAAGCAGTAGTGAAACAGCAGTAAGATAGTAGTAAAGTAGTAGTAAAATGGTCCAATAGTAAAGCGGTGGAATAGTAGTAAAATAGCTTTAAAGTAGTAGTAAAAGGATGGCAAGGTAGTAGTAAAATGATAGTAAAGCTGTAGTAAGACAGTAGTAAAATGGTAGTAAAGTAATAGTAAAGCAGTAGTAAAGTAGTGGTAAAGTAGTAGTAAAGTGGTAGTAAAGTAGTAGTAAAGTGGTAGTAAAGTGGTAGTAAAGTAGTAGTAAAGTGGTCGTAGAGTGGTAGTAAAGTAGTAGTAAGAATGACCTCGGAAGTGTTCGTTGTACAAAAAGGCGCCATGTTGTTAGCCTCAATCACAGAGGTTTTTTCAAAAAGATATTTTTCTGCCGGTTAAGTTGTCGAGGGCTGATTTCTGTTTCGACTGCAAAAACTTTCAGAGGAGCATTAGAAACCGTTTGGCACCATTTCTGAGTCAATTGCCGAAAGTCAGATTTTTGATGAAATTGTGACCCCGGGGCTTTCAGGAAGGTCTACTGTATAAATAGGGGTATAAATAGTAAAGTAGGATAAGTATTAAAGTAGCAGTAGTAAAGTGGAAGTAAAGTGGTAGTAAAGCAATAGTAAACCAGTAGTGAAGTAGCAGTTAAGTAATGGTAAAACAATAGTAAAGTGGTGAAATAGTAGTAAAATAGCAGTAAAGTAGTAGTAAAACAGTAGTAAAGTAGTAGTAATGGAGTAGTAAAATAGTAGTAAAATGGTAGTAAGGCAGTAGTGAAACAGCAGTAAGATAGTAGTAAAGTAGTAGTAAAATGGTCCAATAGTAAAGCGGTGGAATAGTAGTAAAATAGCTTTAAAGTAGTAGTAAAAGGATAGCAAGGTAGTAGTAAAATGATAGTAAAGCTGTAGTAAGGCAGTAGTAAAATGGTAGTAAAGTAGTAGTAAAGCAGTAGCAAAGTAGTGGTAAAGCAGTGGTAAAGTAATAGTAAAGAGGTAGTAAAGAGGTAGTAAAGTAGTAGTAAAGTGGTAGTCGTAGAGTAGTAAAGTAGTAGTAAAGTAGTAGTAAAGTAGTGGTAAAGTAGTGCTAAAATAGTAGTAAGAATGACCACGGAAGTGTTCGTTGTACAAAAAGGCGCCATGTTGTTAGCCTCAATCATAGAGGTTTTTCTCTGTGATTGAAACCTTTCAGGGGAGCATTTTCAACCGTTGGGCACCTTTTCTGAGTCAATTGCCGAAAGTCAGATTTTTGATGAAATTGTGACCCCGGGACTTAGGGATTTTTTCAAAAAAATATTTTTCTGCCGGTTAAGTTGTCGAGGGCTGATTTCTTGTCCTGTAATAAAAAGCCTTCTCTTTCGACGAACAAACCTTTCAGAGGAGCATTTGCAACCGTTTTGCACCAGTTTTGAGTCAATTGCCGAAAGTCAGAGTTTTGATGAAATTGTGACCCCGGGGCTTAGGGATTTTTTCAAAAAAATATTTTTCTGCCGGTTAAGTTGTCGAGGGCTAATTTCTTTTCCTGTGATAAAAAGACATTTGTATCGACCGCCAAACCTTTCACAGGAGCATTTGCAACCGTTCGGCACTATTTTTGAGTTAATTGCCAAAAGTCAGGTTTTTGATGAAATTGTGACCCCGGGGCTTAGGGTTTTTTTCAAAAAAATATTTTTCTGCCGGTTAAGTTGTCGAGGGCTGATTTCTTGTCCTGTGATAAAAAGCTTTCTCTTTCGACTGCCAAACCTTTCAGAGGAGCATTTGGAACCGTTGGGCACCATTTATGAGTCAATTGCCGAAATTCAGAGTTTTGATGAAATTGTGATCCCAAGGCTTAGAGATTTTTTCAAAATATATTTTTCTGCCAGTTAAGTTGTCGCGGGCTGATTTCTTTTCCTGTGATAAAAAGCCTTCTCTTTCGACTGCCAAACCTTTCAGAGGAGCATTTGCAACCGTTGTGCTCCATTTCTGAGTCAATTGCCGAAAGTCAGATTTTTGATGAAATTGTGATCCCGGGGCTTAGGGATTTTTTCAAAAAAAATTATTTCTGCCGGTTACGTTGTCGAGGGCTGATTTCTTTTCCTGTGATAAAAAGCATTCTCTTTCGACCGCCAAACCTTTCAGAGGAGCATTTGCAACCGTTGGGCACCATTTCTGAGTCAATTGCCAAAAGTCAGAGTTGTGATGAAATTGTGACCCCGGGGCTTAGGGATTTTTTCAAAAAAATATTTTTCTGCCGGTTAAGTTGTCGAGGGCTGATTTCTTTTCCTGTGATAAAAAGCATTCTCTTTCGACCGCCAAACCTTTCAGGGGAGCATTTTCAACCGTTGGGCACCATTTCTGAGTCAATTGCCGAAAGTCAGATTTTTGATGAAATTGTGACCCCGGGACTTAGGGATTTTTTCAAAAAAATATTTTTCTGCCGGTTAAGTTGTCGAGGGCTGATTTCTTGTCCTGTAATAAAAACCCTTCTCTTTCGACGAACAAACCTTTCAGAGGAGCATTTGCAACCGTTTTGCACCAGTTTTGAGTCAATTGCCGAAAGTCAGAGTTTTGATGAAATTGTGACCCCGGGGCTTAGGGATTTTTTCAAAAAAATATTTTTCTGCCGGTTAAGTTGTCGAGGGCTAATTTCTTGTACTGTGATAAAAAGCCTTCTGTTTCGACTGCCAAACCTTTCAGAGGAGCATTTGCAACCGTTGGGCACCATTTTTGAGTCAATTGCCAAAAGTCAGGTTTTTGATGAAATTGTGACCCCGGGGCTTAGGGATTTTTTCAAAATATATTTTTCTGCCGGTTAAGTTGTTGAGGGCTGATTTCTGCCGCTTAAGGTGTTTTTTACCTTGCATTTTTAAGTTGTAAACCAACCTTAAATCTACGGATGAAGCGCAGTATATACAATTAATAAAATAGTAACAATACTATTTGTTACTATAGACAGGCATGCCATTGTTCAGGAAGGTCTACTGTATAAATAGGGGTATAAATAGTAAAGTAGGATAAGTATTAAAGTAGCAGTAGTAAAGTGGAAGTAAAGTGGTAGTAAAGCAATAGTAAACCAGTAGTGAAGTAGCAGTTAAGTAATGGTAAAACAATAGTAAAGTGGTGAAATAGTAGTAAAATAGCAGTCAGATTTTTGATGAAATTGTGACCCCGGGGCTTAGGGATATTTTCAAAAAAATATTTTTCTGCCGGTTAAGTTGTCGAGGTCTGATTTCTTATCTTCTGATAAAAAGCCTTCTCTTTCGACCGCCAAACCTTTCAGAAGAGCATTTGCAACCGTTGTGCTCCATTTCTGAGTCAATTGCCGAAAGTCAGATTTTTGATGAAATTGTGATCCCGGGGCTTAGGGATTTTTTCAAAAAAAATTATTTCTGCCGGTTACGTTGTCGAGGGCTGATTTCTTTTCCTGTGATAAAAAGCATTCTCTTTCGACCGCCAAACCTTTCAGAGGAGCATTTGCAACCGTTGGGCACCATTTCTGAGTCAATTGCCAAAAGTCAGAGTTGTGATGAAATTGTGACCCCGGGGCTTAGGGATTTTTTCAAAAAAATATTTTTCTGCCGGTTAAGTTGTCGAGGGCTGATTTCTTTTCCTGTGATAAAAAGCATTCTCTTTCGACCGCCAAACCTTTCAGGGGAGCATTTTCAACCGTTGGGCACCATTTCTGAGTCAATTGCCGAAAGTCAGATTTTTGATGAAATTGTGACCCCGGGACTTAGGGATTTTTTCAAAAAAATATTTTTCTGCCGGTTAAGTTGTCGAGGGCTGATTTCTTGTCCTGTAATAAAAACCCTTCTCTTTCGACGAACAAACCTTTCAGAGGAGCATTTGCAACCGTTTTGCACCAGTTTTGAGTCAATTGCCGAAAGTCAGAGTTTTGATGAAATTGTGACCCCGGGGCTTAGGGATTTTTTCAAAAAAATATTTTTCTGCCGGTTAAGTTGTCGAGGGCTAATTTCTTGTACTGTGATAAAAAGCCTTCTGTTTCGACTGCCAAACCTTTCAGAGGAGCATTTGCAACCGTTGGGCACCATTTTTGAGTCAATTGCCAAAAGTCAGGTTTTTGATGAAATTGTGACCCCGGGGCTTAGGGATTTTTTCAAAATATATTTTTCTGCCGGTTAAGTTGTTGAGGGCTGATTTCTGCCGCTTAAGGTGTTTTTTACCTTGCATTTTTAAGTTGTAAACCAACCTTAAATCTACGGATGAAGCGCAGTATATACAATTAATAAAATAGTAACAATACTATTTGTTACTATAGACAGGCATGCCATTGTTAAGGAAGGTCTACTGTATAAATAGGGGTATAAATAGTAAAGTAGGATAAGTATTAAAGTAGCAGTAGTAAAGTGGAAGTAAAGTGGTAGTAAAGCAATAGTAAACCAGTAGTGAAGTAGCAGTTAAGTAATGGTAAAACAATAGTAAAGTGGTGAAATAGTAGTAAAATAGCAGTCAGATTTTTGATGAAATTGTGACCCCGGGGCTTAGGGATATTTTCAAAAAAATATTTTTCTGCCGGTTAAGTTGTCGAGGTCTGATTTCTTATCTTCTGATAAAAAGCCTTCTCTTTCGACCGCCAAACCTTTCAGAAGAGCATTTGCAACCGTTGTGCTCCATTTCTGAGTCAATTGCCGAAAGTCAGATTTTTGATGAAATTGTGATCCCGGGGCTTAGGGATTTTTTCAAAAAAAATTATTTCTGCCGGTTACGTTGTCGAGGGCTGATTTCTTTTCCTGTGATAAAAAGCATTCTCTTTCGACCGCCAAACCTTTCAGAGGAGCATTTGCAACCGTTGGGCACCATTTCTGAGTCAATTGCCAAAAGTCAGAGTTGTGATGAAATTGTGACCCCGGGGCTTAGGGATTTTTTCAAAAAAATATTTTTCTGCCGGTTAAGTTGTCGAGGGCTGATTTCTTTTCCTGTGATAAAAAGCATTCTCTTTCGACCGCCAAACCTTTCAGGGGAGCATTTTCAACCGTTGGGCACCATTTCTGAGTCAATTGCCGAAAGTCAGATTTTTGATGAAATTGTGACCCCGGGACTTAGGGATTTTTTCAAAAAAATATTTTTCTGCCGGTTAAGTTGTCGAGGGCTGATTTCTTGTCCTGTAATAAAAACCCTTCTCTTTCGACGAACAAACCTTTCAGAGGAGCATTTGCAACCGTTTTGCACCAGTTTTGAGTCAATTGCCGAAAGTCAGAGTTTTGATGAAATTGTGACCCCGGGGCTTAGGGATTTTTTCAAAAAAATATTTTTCTGCCGGTTAAGTTGTCGAGGGCTAATTTCTTGTACTGTGATAAAAAGCCTTCTGTTTCGACTGCCAAACCTTTCAGAGGAGCATTTGCAACCGTTGGGCACCATTTTTGAGTCAATTGCCAAAAGTCAGGTTTTTGATGAAATTGTGACCCCGGGGCTTAGGGATTTTTTCAAAATATATTTTTCTGCCGGTTAAGTTGTTGAGGGCTGATTTCTGCCGCTTAAGGTGTTTTTTACCTTGCATTTTTAAGTTGTAAACCAACCTTAAATCTACGGATGAAGCGCAGTATATACAATTAATAAAATAGTAACAATACTATTTGTTACTATAGACAGGCATGCCATTGTTCAGGAAGGTCTACTGTATAAATAGGGGTATAAATAGTAAAGTAGGATAAGTATTAAAGTAGCAGTAGTAAAGTGGAAGTAAAGTGGTAGTAAAGCAATAGTAAACCAGTAGTGAAGTAGCAGTTAAGTAATGGTAAAACAATAGTAAAGTGGTGAAATAGTAGTAAAATAGCAGTCAGATTTTTGATGAAATTGTGACCCCGGGGCTTAGGGATATTTTCAAAAAAATATTTTTCTGCCGGTTAAGTTGTCGAGGTCTGATTTCTTATCTTCTGATAAAAAGCCTTCTCTTTCGACCGCCAAACCTTTCAGAAGAGCATTTGCAACCGTTGGGCACCATTTTTGAATCAATTGCCGAAAGTCAGGTTTTTGATGAAATTGTGACCCCGGGGCTTAGGGATTTTTTCAAAATATATTTTTCTGCCGGGTAAGTTGTCGTGGGCTGATTTCTTGTCCTGTGATAAAAAGCCTTCACTTTCGACCGCCAAACCTTTCAGAGGAGCATTTGCAACCGTTGGGCACCATGTTTGAGTCAATTGCCAAAAGTCAGATTTTTGATGAAATTGTGACCCCGGAGCTTAGGGATTTTTTCAAAAAAATATTTTTCTGCCGGGTAAGTTGTCGTGGGCTGTTTTCTTTTCCTGTGATAAAAAGACATCTGTTTCGACCGGCAAACCTTTCAGAGGAGCATTTGGAACCGTTGGACACCATTATAGAGTAAATAGTAATGGAGTAGTAAAATAGTAGTAAAATGGTAGTAAGGCAGTAGTGAAACATCAGTAAGATAGTAGTAAAGTAGTAGTAAAATGGTCCAATAGTAAAGCGGTGGAACAGTAGTAAAATAGCTTTAAAGTAGTAGTAAAAGGATAGCAAGGTAGTAGTAAAATGATAGTAAAGCTGTAGTAAGACAGTAGTAAAATGGTAGTAAAGTAATAGTAAAGCAGTAACAAAGTAGTGGTAAAGTAATAGTAAAGTGGTAGTAAAGCAGAAGTAAAGCAGTAGTAAAGTGGTAGTAAAGTGGTAGTAAAGTAGTCTTAAAGTTGTAGTAAATTAGTGGTAAAGCAGTAGTAAAGTAGTGGTAATGTAGTAGTATTGTTGTAGTAAAGTAGTAGTAAAGTGGTAGTAAAGTGGTAGTAAAGTAGTAGTAAAGTAGTGGTAAAGTAGTGCTAAAATAGTAGTAAGAATGACCTCGGAAGTGTTCGTTGTACAAAAAGGCGCCATGTTGTTAGCCTCAATCACAGAGGTTTTTTCAAAAAGATATTTTTCTGCCGGTTAAGTTGTCGAGGGCTGATTTCTGTTTCGACCGCAAAAACTTTCAGAGGAGCATTAGAAACCGTTTGGCACCATTTCTGAGTCAATTGCCGAAAGTCAGATTTTTGATGAAATTGTGACCCCGGGGCTTAGGGATATTTTCAAAAAAATATTTTTCTGCCGGTTAAGTTGTCGAGGGCTGATTTCTTGTCCTGTGATAAAAAGCCTTCTCTTTCGACCGCCAAACCTTTCAGAGGAGCATTTGCAACCGTTGGGCACCATGTTTGAGTCAATTGCCAAAAGTCAGGTTTTTGATGAAATTGTGACCCCGGGGCTTAGGGATTTTTTCAAAAAAATATTTTTCTGCCGGGTAAATTGTCGAGGGCTGATTTCTTTTCCTGTGATAAAAAGCCTTCTGTTTCGACCGCCAACCCCTTTTAGGGAGCATTTGCAACCGTTTTGCATCAGTTTTGAGTCAATTGCCGAAAGTCAGGTTTTTGATTTAATTGTGACCCCGGGGCTTAGGGATATTTTCAAAAAAATCTTTTTCTGCCGGTTAAGGATTTTCTGTCCTGTGATAAAAAGCCTTCTGTTTCGACCGCCAAACCTCTCAGGTGAGCATATGCAACCGTATGGCAGCATTTTTGAGTGAATGGCCGAAAGTCAGTTTTTTCATCAAATTGTGACCCCGGGGCTTAGGGATTTTTTTTAAAAAAAAAAATTCTGCCGCTTAAGGTGTTTTTTACCTTGCATTTTTAAGTTGTAAACCAACCTTAAATCTACGGATGAAGCGCAGTATATACAATTAATAAAATAGTAACAATACTATTTGTTACTATAGACAGCCATGCCATTGTTCAGGAAGGTCTACTGTATAAATAGGGGTATAAATAGTAAAGTAGGATAAGTATTAAAGTAGCAGTAGTAAAGTGGAAGTAAAGTGGTAGTAAAGCAATAGTAAACCAGTAGTGAAGTAGCAGTTAAGTAATGGTAAAACAATAGTAAAGTGGTGGAATAGTAGTAAAATAGCAGTAAAGTAGTAGTAAAACAGTAGTAAAGTAGTAGTAATGGAGTAGTAAAATAGTAGTAAAATGGTAGTAAGGCAGTAGTGAAACAGTAGTAAAATAGTAGTAAAGTAGTAGTAAAATGGTCCAATAGTAAAGCGGTGGAATAGTAGTAAAATAGCTTTAAAGTAGTAGTAAAAGGATAGCAAGGTAGTAGTAAAATGATAGTAAAGCTGTAGTAAGGCAGTATTAAAATGGTAGTAAAGTAGTAGTAAAGCAGTAGCAAAGTAGTGGTAAAGCAGTAGTAAAGTAGTGGTAAAGTAATAGTAAAGAGGTAGTAAAGAGGTAGTAAAGTAGTAGTAAAGTGGTAGTCGTAGAGTAGTAAAGTAGTAGTAAAGTAGTAGTAAAGTAGTAGTAAAGTAGTGCTAAAATAGTAGTAAGAATGACCACGGAAGTGTTCGTTGTACAAAAAGGCGCCATGTTGTTAGCCTCAATCACAGAGGTTTTTCCATTTGTGTCCATATAAAGTAGTGGGGCGGGGGGAATGGCTTCTCAGTGTTTGTATGTTGATCCCTGTTTGTATGTTGATCACTATTATGTTAAAAAGTACATCAGAATTTAGTGGCGTTGGATATTTTGGGTCCCAAAATGTCCCCTCCAGCAGTGGCTGCATAAAATCCTTTAGTCAGAACTGAGCGATGGGCAACACACTGTCGTGAGTCAGGAGCTGTGGGAGGAGCCAGTAGTCAAAATAAGGGATTTGACTTAGATTATATCTTAGCGGCCCAGTGGTGTTTCCTACTTTCTTCAGTAGGCACCATTTTTGAGTGAATGGCCGATAGTCACATTTCTGATGAAATTGTGACCCCGGGGCTTAGGGATTTTTTCAAAAAAATGTTTTTCTGCCTGTTAAGATGTCGAGGGCTGATTTCTTGTCCTGTTATAAAAATCCTTCTGTTTCGACCGCCAAACCTTTCAGAGGAGCATTTGGAACCGTTGGGCACCATTTTTGAGTCAATTGCAGAAAGTCAGGTTTTGATGAAATTGTGACGCCGGGGCTTAGGGATTTTTTCAAAAAAATATTTTTCTGCCTGTTAAGATGTCGAGGGCTGATTTCTTGTCCTGTGATAAAAAGACACCTGTTTCGACCGCCAAACCTTTCAGAGGAGTATTTGCAACCGTTGGGCTCCATTTCTGAGTCAATTGCCGAAAGTCAGATTTTTGATGAAATTGTGACCCCGGGGCTACTGTATAAATAGGGGTATAAATAGTAAAGTAGGATAAGTATTAAAGTAGCAGTAGTAAAGTGGAAGTAAAGTGGTAGTAAAGCAATAGTAAACCAGTAGTGAAGTAGCAGTTAAGTAATGGTAAAACAATAGTAAAGTGGTGGAATAGCAGTAAAGTAGTAGTAAAACAGTAGTAAAGTAGTAGTAATGGAGTAGTAAAATAGTAGTAAAATGGCAGTTAAGCAGTAGTGAAACAGCAGTAAGATAGTAGTAAAGTAGTAGTAAAATGGTCCAATAGTAAAGCGGTGGAATAGTAGTAAAATAGCTTTAAAGTAGTAGTAAAAGGATAGCAAGGTAGTAGTAAAATGATAGTAAAGCTGTAGTAAGACAGTAGTAAAATGGTAGTAAAGTAGTAGTAAAGTGGTAGTAAAGTAGTAGTAAAGTGGTAGTAAAGTGGTAGTAAAGTAGTAGTAAAGTGGTAGTAAAGTGGTAGTAAAGTAGTAGAAAAGTGGTAGTAAAGTGGTAGTAAAGTAGTAGTAAGAATGACCTCGGAAATGTTCGTTGTACAAAAAGGCGCCATGTTGTTAGCCTCAATCACAGAGGTTTTTTCAAAAAGATATTTTTCTGCCGGTTAAGTTGTCGAGGGCTGATTTGTTGTCCTGTGATAAAAAGCCTTCACTTTCGACCGCCAAACCTTTCAGAGGAGCATTTGCAACCGTTGGGCACCATGTTTGAGTCAATTGCCAAAAGTCAGATTTTTGATGAAATTTTGACCCCGGAGCTTAGGGATATTTTCAAAAAAATCTTTTTCTGCCAGTTAAGGATTTTCTGTCCTGTGATAAAAAGCCTTCTGTTTCGACCGCCAAACCTCTCAGGTGAGCATATGCAACCGTATGGCAGCATTTTTGAGTGAATGGCCGAAAGTCAGTTTTTTCATCAAATTGTGACCCCGGGGCTTAGGGATTTTTTTTTTTTAAAAAAAAAATTCTGCCGCTTAAGGTGTTTTTTACCTTGCATTTTTAAGTTGTAAACCAACCTTAAATCTACGGATGAAGCGCAGTATATACAATTAATAAAATAGTAACAATACTATTTGTTACTATAGACAGGCATGCCATTGTTCAGGAAGGTCTACTGTATAAATAGGGGTATAAATAGTAAAGTAGGATAAGTATTAAAGTAGCAGTAGTAAAGTGGAAGTAAAGTGGTAGTAAAGCAATAGTAAACCAGTAGTGAAGTAGCAGTTAAGTAATGGTAAAACAATAGTAAAGTGGTGGAATAGTAGTAAAATAGCAGTAAGGCAGTAGTGAAACAGCAGTAAGATAGTAGTAAAGTAGTAGTAAAATGGTCCAATAGTAAAGCGGTGGAACAGTAGTAAAATAGCTTTAAAGTAGTAGTAAAAGGATAGCAAGGTAGTAGTAAAATGATAGTAAAGCTGTAGTAAGACAGTAGTAAAATGGTAGTAAAGTAATAGTAAAGCAGTAGCAAAGTAGTGGTAAAGCAGTAGTAAAGTAGTGGTAAAGTAATAGTAAAGAGGTAGTAAAGAGGTAGTAAAGTAGTAGTAAAGTGGTAGTCGTAGAGTAGTAAAGTAGTAGTAAAGTAGTAGTAAAGTAGTGGTAAAGTAGTGCTAAAATAGTAGTAAGAATGACCACGGAAGTGTTCGTTGTACAAAAAGGCGCCATGTTGTTAGCCTCAATCACAGAGGTTTTTCCATTTGTTTCCATATAAAGTAGTGGGGCGGGGGGAATGGCTTCTCAGTGTTTGTATGTTGATCCCTGTTTGTATGTTGATCACTATTATGTTAAAAAGTACATCAGAATTTAGTGGCGTTGGATATTTTGGGTCCCAAAATGTCCCCTCCAGCAGTGGCTGCATAAAATCCTTTAGTCAGAACTGAGCGATGGGCAACACACTGTCGTGAGTCAGGAGCTGTGGGAGGAGCCAGTAGTCAAAATAAGGGATTTGACTTAGATTATATCTTAGCGGCCCAGTGGTGTTTCCTACTTTCTTCAGTAGGCACCATTTTTGAGTGAATGGCCGATAGTCACATTTCTGATGAAATTGTGACCCCGGGGCTTAGGGAATTTTTCAAAAAAATGTTTTTCTGCCTGTTAAGTTGTCGAGGGCTGATTTCTTGTCCTGTGATAAAAAGACTTCTCTTTCGACCGCCAAACCTTTCAGAGGAGCATTTGAAACCATTGTGCACCATTTCGGAGTCAATTGCCGAAAGTCAGATTTTTGATGAAATTGTGACCCTGGGGCTTAGGGATATTTTCAAAAAAATATTTTTCTGCCGGTTAAGTTGTCGAGGGCTGATTTCTTGTCCTGTGATAAAAAGACTTCTCTTTCGACCGCCAAACCTTTCAGAGGAGCATTTGCAACCGTTGGGCACCATTTTTGAATCAATTGCCGAAAGTCAGGTTTTTGACGAAATTGTGAGCCCGGGCCTTAGGGATTTTTTCAAAAAAATATTTTTCTGCCGGTTACGTTGTCGAGGGCTGATTTCTTGTCCTGTGATAAAAAGCTTTCTCTTTCGACCGCCAAACCTTTCAGAGGAGCATTTGCAACCGTTGGGCACCATTTCTGAGTCAATTGCCAAAAGTCAGGTTTTTGATGAAATTGTGACCCCGGGGCTTAGGGATTTTTTCAAAAATATCTTTTTCTGCTGGTTAAGTTGTCGAGGGCTGATTTCTTTTCCTGTGATAAAAAGACACTTGTTTCGACCGCCAAACCTTTCAGAGGAGCATTTGCAACCGTTTGGCACCATGTTTGAGTCAATTGCCAAAAGTCAGGTTTTTGATGAAATTGTGACCCTGGGACTTAGGGGTTTTTTCAAAAAGATATTTTTCTGCCGGTTAAGTTGTCGAGGGCTGATTTCTTTTCCTGTGATAAAAAGCCTTCTGTTTCGACCGCGAAACCTTTCAGAGGAGCATTTGCAACCGTTTTGCACCAGTTTTGAGACAATTGCCGAAAGTCAGAGTTTTGATGAAATTGTGACCCCAAGGCTTAGAGATTTTTTCAAAATATATTTTTCTGCCAGTTAAGTTGTCGAGGGCTGATTTCTTTTCCTGTGATAAAAAGCATTCTCTTTCGACCGCCAAACCTTTCAGAGGAGCATTTGGAACCGTTTGGCACCATGTTTGAGTCAATTGCCAAAAGTCAGGTTTTTGATGAAATTGTGACCCCCGGGCTTAGGGATTTTTTCAAAAATATCTTTTTTTGCTGGTTAAGTTGTCGAGGGCTGATTTCTTGTCCTGTGATAAAAAGCCTTCTGTTTCGACCGCCAACACCTTCTAGGGAGCATTTGCAACCGTTTTGCACCAGTTTTGATTCAATTGCCGAAAGTCAGAGTTTTGATGAAATTGTGACCCCGGGGCTTAGGGATTTTTTCAAAAAAATCTTTTTCTGCCAGTTAAGTTGTCAAGGGCTGATTTCTTTTCCTGTGATAAAAAGCCTTCTCTTTCAACCTCCAAACCTTTCAGGGGAGCATTTGCAACCGTTTGGCACCATATTTGAGTCAATTGCCGAAAGTCAGATTTTTGCTGAAATTGTGAGCCCGGGGCTTAGGGATTTTTTCAAAAAAATCTTTTTCTGCCGGTTATGGATTTTCTGTCCTGTGATAAAAAGCCTTCTGTTTCGACCGCCAAACCTCTCAGGTGAGCATATGCAACCGTATGGCAGCATTTTTGAGTGAATGGCCGAAAGTCAGTTTTTTCATCAAATTGTGACCCCGGGGCTTAGGGATTTTTCTATAAAAAAAAAAAAAATTCTGCCGCTTAAGGTGTTTTTTACCTTGCATTTTTAAGTTGTAAACCAACCTTAAATCTACGGATGAAGCGCAGTATATACAATTAATAAAATAGTAACTATACTATTTGTTACTATAGACAGGCATGCCATTGTTCAGGAAGGTCTACTGTATAAATAGGGGTATAAATAGTAAAGTAGGATAAGTATTAAAGTAGCAGTAGTAAAGTGGAAGTAAAGTGGTAGTAAAGCAATAGTAAACCAGTAGTGAAGTAGCAGTTAAGTAATGGTAAAACAATAGTAAAGTGGTGAAATAGTAGTAAAATAGCAGTAAAGTAGTAGTAAAACAGTAGTAAAGTAGTAGTAATGGAGTAGTAAAATAGTAGTAAAATGGTAGTAAGGCAGTAGTGAAACAGCAGTAAGATAGTAGTAAAGTAGTAGTAAAATGGTCCAATAGTAAAGCGGTGGAATAGTAGTAAAATAGCTTTAAAGTAGTAGTAAAAGGATAGCAAGGTAGTAGTAAAATGATAGTAAAGCTGTAGTAAGGCAGTAGTAAAATGGTAGTAAAGTAATAGTAAAGCAGTAGTAAAGCAGTGGTAAAGTAGTAGTAAAGTAGTAGTAAAGTGGTAGTAAAGTGGTAGTAAAGTAGTAGTAAAGTAAGTTGTCCTGTGATAAAAAGCCTTCTGTTTCGACCGCCAACACCTTCTAGGGAGCATTTGGAACCGTTGGACACCATTATAGAGTAAATAGTAATGGAGTAGTAAAATAGTAGTAAAATGGTAGTAAGGCAGTAGTGAAACAGCAGTAAGATAGTAGTATAGTAGTAGTAAAATGGTCCAATAGTAAAGCGGTGGAACAGTAGTAAAATAGCTTTAAAGTAGTAGTAAAAGGATAGCAAGGTAGTAGTAAAAAGATAGTAAAGCTGTAGTAAGACAGTAGTAAAATGGTAGTAAAGTAATAGTAAAGCAGTAGCAAAGTAGTGGTAAAGTAATAGTAAAGTGGTAGTAAAGCAGTAGTAAAGTGGTAGTAAAGTGGTAGTAAAGTAGTCTTAAAGTTGTAGTAAATTAGTGGTAAAGCAGTAGTAAAGTAGTGGTAATGTAGTAGTAAAGTTGTAGAAAACTAGTAGTAAAGTGGTAGTAAAGTGGTAGTAAAGTAGTAGTAAAGTAGTGGTAAAGTAGTGCTAAAATAGTAGTAAGAATGACCTCGGAAGTGTTCGTTGTACAAAAAGGCGCCATGTTGTTAGCCTCAATCACAGAGGTTTTTTCAAAAAGATATTTTTCTGCCGGTTAAGTTGTCGAGGGCTGATTTCTTTTCCTGTGATAAAAAGCCTTCTCTTTCAACCTCCAAACCTTTCAGGAGAGCATTTGCAACCGTTTGGCACCAGTTTTGAGTCAATTGCCGAAAGTCAGAGTTTTGATGAAATTGTGACCCCAAGGCTTAGAGATTTTTTCAAAATATATTTTTCTGCCAGTTAAGTTGTCGAGGGCTGATTTCTTTTCCTGTGATAAAAAGCCTTCTCTTTCAACCTCCAAACCTTTCAGGGGAGCATTTGCAACCGTTTGGCACCATATTTGAGTCAATTGCCGAAAGTCAGATTTTTGCTGAAATTGTGAGCCCGGGGCTTAGGGATTTTTTCAAAAAAATCTTTTTCTGCCGGTTAAGGATTTTCTGTCCTGTGATAAAAAGCCTTCTGTTTCGACCGCCAAACCTCTCAGGTGAGCATATGCAACCGTATGGCAGCATTTTTGAGTGAATGGCCGAAAGTCAGTTTTTTCATCAAATTGTGACCCCGGGGCTTAGGGATTTTTCTAAAAAAAAAAAAAAAAATTCTGCCGCTTAAGGTGTTTTTTACCTTGCATTTTTAAGTTGTAAACCAACCTTAAATCTACGGATGAAGCGCAGTATATACAATTAATAAAATAGTAACAATACTATTTGTTACTATAGACAGGCATGCCATTGTTCAGGAAGGTCTACTGTATAAATAGGGGTATAAATAGTAAAGTAGGATAAGTATTAAAGTAGCAGTAGTAAAGTGGAAGTAAAGTGGTAGTAAAGCAATAGTAAACCAGTAGTGAAGTAGCAGTTAAGTAATGGTAAAACAATAGTAAAGTGGTGGAATAGTAGTAAAATAGCAGTAAAATTGTGACCCCGGGGCTTAGGGATTTTTTCAAAAAAATATTTTTCTGCCAGTTAAGTTGTCGAGGGCTGTTTTCTTTTCCTGTGATAAAAAGACATCTGTTTCGACCGGCAAACCTTTCAGAGGAGCATTTGCAACCGTTTTGCACCAGTTTTTAGTCAATTGCCAAAAGTCAGATTTTTGATGAAATTGTGACCCCGGAGCTTAGGGATTTTTTCAAAAAAATATTTTTCTGCCGGGTAAGTTGTCGTGGGCTGTTTTCTTTTCCTGTGATAAAAAGACATCTGTTTCGACCGGCAAACCTTTCAGAGGAGCATTTGGAACCGTTGGACACCATTATAGAGTAAATAGTAATGGAGTAGTAAAATAGTAGTAAAATGGTAGTAAGGCAGTAGTGAAAGAGCAGTAAGATAGTAGTAAAGTAGTAGTAAAATGGTCCAATAGTAAAGCGGTGGAACAGTAGTAAAATAGCTTTAAAGTAGTAGTAAAAGGATAGCAAGGTAGTAGTAAAATGATAGTAAAGCTGTAGTAAGACAGTAGTAAAATGGTAGTAAAGTAATAGTAAAGCAGTAGCAAAGTAGTGGTAAAGTAATAGTAAAGTGGTAGTAAAGCAGAAGTAAAGCAGTAGTAAAGTGGTAGTAAAGTGGTAGTAAAGTAGTCTTAAAGTTGTAGTAAATTAGTGGTAAAGCAGTAGTAAAGTAGTGGTAATGTAGTAGTAAAGTTGTAGAAAAGTAGTAGTAAAGTGGTAGTAACGTGGTAGTAAAGTAGTAGTAAAGTAGTAGTAAAGTAGTGGTAAAGTAGTGCTAAAATAGTTGCCGGTTAAGTTGTCGAGGGCTGATTTCTTATCTTCTGATAAAAAGCCTTCTCTTTCGACCGCCAAACCTTTCAGAAGAGCATTTGCAACCGTTGGGCACCATTTTTGAGTCAATTGCCGAAAGTCAGATTTTTGATGAAATTGTGACCCCGGGGCTTAGGGATTTTTTCAAAAAAATATTTTTCTGCCGGTTAAGTTGTCGAGGGCTGATTTCTTCTCCTGTTATAAAAAGCCTTCTGTTTCGACCGCCAAACCTTTCAGAGGAGCATTTGCAACCGTTGGGCACCATTTTTGAATTAATTCCCGAAAGTCAGATTTTTTATGAAATTGTGACCCCGGGGCTTAGGGATATTTTCAAAAAAATCTTTTTCTGCCGGTTAAGGATTTTCTGTCCTGTGATAAAAAGCCTTCTGTTTCGACCGCCAAACCTCTCAGGTGAGCATATGCAACCGTATGGCAGCATTTTTGAGTGAATGGCCGAAAGTCAGTTTTTTCATCAAATTGTGACCCCGGGGCTTAGGGATTTTTTTTAAAAAAAAAAAAATCTGCCGCTTAAGGTGTTTTTTACCTTGCATTTTTAAGTTGTAAACCAACCTTAAATCTACGGATGAAGCGCAGTATATACAATTAATAAAATAGTAACAATACTATTTGTTACTATAGACAGGCATGCCATTGTTCAGGAAGGTCTACTGTATAAATAGGGGTATAAATAGTAAAGTAGGATAAGTATTAAAGTAGCAGTAGTAAAGTGGAAGTAAAGTGGTAGTAAAGCAATAGTAAACCAGTAGTGAAGTAGCAGTTAAGTAATGGTAAAACAATAGTAAAGTGGTGGAATAGTAGTAAAATAGCAGTAAAGTAGTAGTAAAACAGTAGTAAAGTAGTAGTAATGGAGTAGTAAAATAGTAGTAAAATGGTAGTAAGGCAGTAGTGAAACAGCAGTAAAATAGTAGTAAAGTAGTAGTGAAATGGTCCAATAGTAAAGCGGTGGAATAGTAGTAAAATAGCTTTAAAGTAGTAGTAAAAGGATAGCAAGGTAGTAGTAAAATGATAGTAAAGCTGTAGTAAGGCAGTAGTAAAATGGTAGTAAAGTAGTAGTAAAGCAGTAGCAAAGTAGTGGTAAAGCAGTAGTAAAGTAGTGGTAAAGTAATAGTAAAGAGGTAGTAAAGAGGTAGTAAAGTAGTAGTAAAGTGGTAGTCGTAGAGTAGTAAAGTAGTAGTAAAGTAGTAGTAAAGTAGTGGTAAAGTAGTGCTAAAATAGTAGTAAGAATGACCACGGAAGTGTTCGTTGTACAAAAAGGCGCCATGTTGTTAGCCTCAATCACAGAGGTTTTTCCATTTGTTTCCATATAAAGTAGTGGGGCGGGGGGAATGGCTTCTCAGTGTTTGTATGTTGATCCCTGTTTGTATGTTGATCACTATTATGTTAAAAAGTACATCAGAATTTAGTGGCGTTGGATATTTTGGGTCCCAAAATGTCCCCTCCAGCAGTGGCTGCATAAAATCCTTTAGTCAGAACTGAGCGATGGGCAACACACTGTCGTGAGTCAAGAGCTGTGGGAGGAGCCAGTAGTCAAAATAAGGGATTTGACTTAGATTATATCTTAGCGGCCCAGTGGTGTTTCCTACTTTCTTCAGTAGGCACCATTTTTGAGTCAATTTCCAAAAGTCAGGTTTTTGATGAAATTGTGACCCCGGGGCTTAGGGATATTTTCAAAAAAATATTTTTCTGCCGGTTAAGTTGTCGAGGGCTGATTTCTTATCTTCTGATAAAAAGCCTTCTGTTTCGACCGCCAAACCTTTCAGAGGAGCATTTGCAACCGTTGGGCACCATTTTTGAATCAATTGCCGAAAGTCAGGTTTTTGATGAAATTGTGACCCCGGGGCTTAGGGACTTTTTCAAAATATATTTTTCTGCTGGTTACCTTGTCGAGGGCTGATTTCTTGTCCTGTAATAAAAAGCCTTCTCTTTCGACGAACAAACCTTTCAGAGGAGCATTTGCAACCGTTTTGCACCAGTTTTGAGTCAATTGCCGAAAGTCAGAGTTTTGATGAAATTGTGACCCCGGGGCTTAGGGATTTTTTCAAAAAAATATTTTTCTGCCGGTTAAGTTGTCGAGGGCTGATTTCT
The DNA here is from genome assembly GCF_951804945.1 of Podarcis cretensis. NCBI lineage: Eukaryota > Metazoa > Chordata > Lepidosauria > Squamata > Lacertidae > Podarcis > Podarcis cretensis. Next base: position 50,736,943 of record NC_137181.1, read on the forward strand.
TTTCCTGTGATAAAAAGACATCTGTTTCAACCGCAAAAACTTTCAGAGGAGCATTAGAAACCGTTTGGCACCATTTTTGAGTCAATTGCCAAAAGTCAGGTTTTTGATGAAATTGTGACCCCGGGGCTTAGGGATTTTTTCAAAAAAAATTATTTCTGCCGGTTACGTTGTCGAGGGCTAATTTCTTGTCCTGTGATAAAAAGACATCTGTTTCGACCGCCAAACCTTTCAGAGGAGCATTTGCAACCGTTGGGCACCATTTCTGAGTCAATTGCCAAAAGTCAGAGTTGTGATGAAATTGTGACCCCGGGGCTTAGGGATTTTTTCAAAAAAATATTTTTCTGCCGGTTTAGTTGTCGAGGGCTGATTTCTTGTCCTGTAATAAAAACCCTTCTCTTTCGACCAACAAACCTTTCAGAGGAGCATTTGCAACCGTTGGGCACCATTTTTGAATTAATTCCCGAAAGTCAGAGTTTTGATGAAATTGTGACCCCGGGGTTTACGGATTTTTTCAAAAAAATATTTTTCTGCCGGTTAAGTTGTCGAGGGCTGATTTCTTGTCCTGTGATAAAAAGACATCTGTTTCGACCGCAAAAACTTTCAGAGGAGCATTAGAAACCGTTGGACACCATTATAGAGTAAATTTCCAAAAGTCAGAGTTTTGATGAAATTGTGACCCCGGGGCTTAGGGATTTTTTCAAAATATATTTTTCTGCCGGTTACCTTGTCGAGGGCTGATTTCTTGTCCTGTGATAAAAAGCCTTCTCTTTCGACCGCCAAACCTTTCAGAGGAGCATTTGCAACCGTTGCGCACCATTTCTGAGTCAATTGCCGAAAGCCAGATTTTTGATGAAATTGTGACCCCGGGACTTAGGGAATTTTTCAAAAAAATTTTTTTCTGCCGGTTAAGTTGTCGAGGGCTGATTTCTTGTCCTGTAATAAAAAGCCTTCACTTTCGACGAACAAACCTTTCAGAGGAGCATTTGCAACCGTTTTGCACCAGTTTTGAGTCAATTGCCGAAAGTCAGAGTTTTGATGAAATTGTGACCCCGGGGCTTAGGGATTTTTTCAAAAAAATATTTTTCTGCCGGTTAAGTTGTTGAGGGCTGATTTCTTTTCCTGTGATAAAAAGACATCTGTTTCGACCGCAAAAACTTTCAGAGGAGCATTAGAAACCGTTTGGCACCATTTTTGAGTCAATTGCCAAAAGTCAGGTTTTTGATGAAATTGTGACCCCGGGGGCGTAGGGATTTTTTCAAAAAAAATTATTTCTGCCGGTTACGTTGTCGAGGGCTAATTTCTTGTCCTCTGATAAAAAGACATCTGTTTCGACCGCCAAACCTTTCAGAGGAGCATTTGCAACCGTTTTGCACCAGCTTTGAGTCAATTGCCGAAAGTCAGAGTTTTGATGAAATTGTGACCCCGGGGTTTACGGATTTTTTCAAAAAAATATTTTTCTGCCGGTTAAGTTGTCGAGGGCTGATTTCTTGTCCTGTGATAAAAAGCCTTCTCTTTCGACGAACAAACCTTTCAGAGGAGCATTTGGAACCGTTGGACACCATTATAGAGTAAATTGCCAAAAGTCAGAGTTTTGATGAAATTGTGACCCCGGGGCTTAGGGATTTTTTCAAAATATCTTTTTCTGCCGGTTAAGTTGTCGAGGGCTGATTTCTTATCTTTTGATAAAAAGCCTTCCTTTTCGACCGCCAAACCTTTCAGAGGAGCATTTGCAACCGTTGGGCAGCATTTCTGAGTCAATTGCTGAAAGTCAGATTTTTGATGAAATTGTGACCCCGGGGCTTAGGGATATTTTCAAAAAAATATTTTTCTACCGGTTAAGTTGTCGAGGACTGATTTCTTATCTTCTGATAAAAAGCCTTCTCTTTCGACCGCCAAACCTTTCAGAGGAGCATTTGCAACCGTTGGGCACCATTTTTGAATCAATTTCCGAAAGTCAGGTTTTTAATGAAATTGTGACCCCGGGGCTTAGGGATTTTTTCAAAATATCTTTTTCTGCCGGTTACGTTGTCGAGGGCTAATTTCTTGTCCTCTGATAAAAAGACATCTGTTTCGACCGCCAAACCTTTCAGAGGAGCATTTGCAACCGTTTTGCACCAGCTTTGAGTCAATTGCCGAAAGTCAGAGTTTTGATGAAATTGTGACCCCGGGGTTTACGGATTTTTTCAAAAAAATATTTTTCTGCCGGTTAAGTTGTCGAGGGCGGATTTCTTGTCCTGTGATAAAAAGCCTTCTCTTTCGATGAACAAACCTTTCAGAGGAGCATTTGGAACCGTTGGACACCATTATAGAGTAAATTGCCAAAAGTCAGAGTTTTGATGAAATTGTGACCCCGGGGCTTAGGGATTTTTTCAAAATATCTTTTTCTGCCGGTTAAGTTGTCGAGGGCTGATTTCTTATCTTGTGATAAAAAGACATCTGTTTCGACCGCAAAAACTTTCAGAGGAGCATTAGAAACCGTTTGGCACCATTTTTGAGTCAATTGCCAAAAGTCAGGTTTTTGATGAAATTGTGACCCCGGGGGCGTAGGGATTTTTTCAAAAAAAATTATTTCTGCCGGTTACGTTGTCGAGGGCTAATTTCTTGTCCTCTGATAAAAAGACATCTGTTTCGACCGCCAAACCTTTCAGAGGAGCATTTGCAACCGTTTTGCACCAGCTTTGAGTCAATAGCCGAAAGTCAGAGTTTTGATGAAATTGTGACCCCGGGGTTTACGGATTTTTTCAAAAAAATATTTTTCTGCCGGTTAAGTTGTCGAGGGCTGATTTCTTGTCCTGTGATAAAAAGCCTTCTCTTTCGACGAACAAACCTTTCAGAGGAGCATTTGGAACCGTTGGACACCATTATAGAGTAAATTGCCAAAAGTCAGAGTTTTGATGAAATTGTGACCCCGGGGCTTAGGGATTTTTTCAAAATATCTTTTTCTGCCGGTTAAGTTGTCGAGGGCTGATTTCTTATCTTTTGATAAAAAGCCTTCCTTTTCGACCGCCAAACCTTTCAGAGGAGCATTTGCAACCGTTGGGCAGCATTTCTGAGTCAATTGCTGAAAGTCAGATTTTTGATGAAATTGTGACCCCGGGGCTTAGGGATTTTTTCAAAATATCTTTTTCTGCCGGTTAAGTTGTCGAGGACTGATTTCTTATCTTCTGATAAAAAGCCTTCTCTTTCGACCGCCAAACCTTTCAGAGGAGCATTTGCAACCGTTGGGCACCATTTTTGAATCAATTTCCGAAAGTCAGGTTTTTAATGAAATTGTGACCCCGGGGCTTAGGGATTTTTTCAAAATATCTTTTTCTGCCGGTTACGTTGTCGAGGGCTAATTTCTTGTCCTCTGATAAAAAGACATCTGTTTCGACCGCCAAACCTTTCAGAGGAGCATTTGCAACCGTTTTGCACCAGCTTTGAGTCAATTGCCGAAAGTCAGAGTTTTGATGAAATTGTGACCCCGGGGTTTACGGATTTTTTCAAAAAAATATTTTTCTGCCGGTTAAGTTGTCGAGGGCTGATTTCTTGTCCTGTGATAAAAAGCCTTCTCTTTCGACGAACAAACCTTTCAGAGGAGCATTTGGAACCGTTGGACACCATTATAGAGTAAATTGCCAAAAGTCAGAGTTTTGATGAAATTGTGACCCCGGGGCTTAGGGATTTTTTCAAAATATCTTTTTCTGCCGGTTAAGTTGTCGAGGGCTGATTTCTTATCTTGTGATAAAAAGACATCTGTTTCGACCGCAAAAACTTTCAGAGGAGCATTAGAAACCGTTTGGCACCATTTTTGAGTCAATTGCCAAAAGTCAGGTTTTTGATGAAATTGTGACCCCGGGGGCGTAGGGATTTTTTCAAAAAAAATTATTTCTGCCGGTTACGTTGTCGAGGGCTAATTTCTTGTCCTCTGATAAAAAGACATCTGTTTCGACCGCCAAACCTTTCAGAGGAGCATTTGCAACCGTTTTGCACCAGCTTTGAGTCAATAGCCGAAAGTCAGAGTTTTGATGAAATTGTGACCCCGGGGTTTACGGATTTTTTCAAAAAAATATTTTTCTGCCGGTTAAGTTGTCGAGGGCTGATTTCTTGTCCTGTGATAAAAAGCCTTCTCTTTCGACGAACAAACCTTTCAGAGGAGCATTTGGAACCGTTGGACACCATTATAGAGTAAATTGCCAAAAGTCAGAGTTTTGATGAAATTGTGACCCCGGGGCTTAGGGATTTTTTCAAAATATCTTTTTCTGCCGGTTAAGTTGTCGAGGGCTGATTTCTTATCTTTTGATAAAAAGCCTTCCTTTTCGACCGCCAAACCTTTCAGAGGAGCATTTGCAACCGTTGGGCAGCATTTCTGAGTCAATTGCTGAAAGTCAGATTTTTGATGAAATTGTGACCCCGGGGCTTAGGGATATTTTCAAAAAAATATTTTTCTACCGGTTAAGTTGTCGAGGACTGATTTCTTATCTTCTGATAAAAAGCCTTCTCTTTCGACCGCCAAACCTTTCAGAGGAGCATTTGCAACCGTTGGGCACCATTTTTGAATCAATTTCCGAAAGTCAGGTTTTTAATGAAATTGTGACCCCGGGGCTTAGGGATTTTTTCAAAATATCTTTTTCTGCCGGTTACGTTGTCGAGGGCTAATTTCTTGTCCTCTGATAAAAAGACATCTGTTTCGACCGCCAAACCTTTCAGAGGAGCATTTGCAACCGTTTTGCACCAGCTTTGAGTCAATTGCCGAAAGTCAGAGTTTTGATGAAATTGTGACCCCGGGGTTTACGGATTTTTTCAAAAAAATATTTTTCTGCCGGTTAAGTTGTCGAGGGCTGATTTCTTGTCCTGTGATAAAAAGCCTTCTCTTTCGACGAACAAACCTTTCAGAGGAGCATTTGGAACCGTTGGACACCATTATAGAGTAAATTGCCAAAAGTCAGAGTTTTGATGAAATTGTGACGCCGGGGCTTAGGGATTTTTTCAAAATATCTTTTTCTGCCGGTTAAGTTGTCGAGGGCTGATTTCTTATCTTGTGATAAAAAGCCTTCCTTTTCGACCGCCAAACCTTTCAGAGGAGCATTTGCAACCGTTGGGCAGCATTTCTGAGTCAATTGCTGAAAGTCAGATTTTTGATGAAATTGTGACCCCGGGGCTTAGGGATATTTTCAAAAAAATATTTTTCTACCGGTTAAGTTGTCGAGGGCTGATTTCTTATCTTCTGATAAAAAGCCTTCTCTTTCGACCGCCAAACCTTTCAGAGGAGCATTTGCAACCGTTGGGCACCATTTTTGAATCAATTTCCGAAAGTCAGGTTTTTAATGAAATTGTGACCCCGGGGCTTAGGGATTTTTTTAAAATATCTTTTTCTGCCGGTTAAGTTGTTGAGGGCTGATTTCTTATCTTGTGATAAAAAGCCTTCTCTTTCGACCGCCAAACCTTTCGGAGGATTATTTGCAACCGTTGGGCACCATTTCTGAGTCAATTGCCGAAAGTCAGGTTTTTGATGAAATTGTGACCCCGGGGCTTAGGGATTTTTTCAAAAAAATATTTTTCTGCCAGTTAAGTTGTCGAGGGCTGATTTCTTGTACTGTGATAAAAAGCCTTCTGTTTCGACCGCCAAACCTTTCAGAGGAGCATTAGAAACCGTTGGGCACCATTTCTGAGTCAATTGCTGAAAGTCAGATTTTTGATGAAATTGTGACCCCAGGGCTTAGGGATTTTTTCAAAAAAATATTTTTCTGCCGGTTACCTTGTCGAGGGCTGATTTCTTGTCCTGTGATAAAAAGCCTTCTCTTTCGACCGCCAAACCTTTCAGAGGAGCATTTGCAACCGTTGGGCACCATGTTTGAGTCAATTGCCAAAAGTCAGATTTTTGATGAAATTGTGACCCCGAGGCTTAGGGATTCTTTCAAAAAAATATTTTTCTGCCGGGTAAGTTGTCGTGGGCTGTTTTCTTTTCCTGTGATAAAAAGACATCTGTTTCGACCGGCAAACCTTTCAGAGGAGCATTTGGAACCGTTGGACACCATTATAGAGTAAATAGTAATGGAGTAGTAAAATAGTAGTAAAATGGTAGTAAGGCAGTAGTGAAACAGCAGTAAGATAGTAGTAAAGTAGTAGTAAAATGGTCCAATAGTAAAGCGGTGGAACAGTAGTAAAATAGCTTTAAAGTAGTAGTAAAAGGATAGCAAGGTATTAGTAAAATGATAGTAAAGCTGTAGTAAGACAGTAGTAAAATGGTAGTAAAGTAATAGTAAAGCAGTAGCAAAGTAGTGGTAAAGTAATAGTAAAGTGGTAGTAAAGCAGAAGTAAAGCAGTAGTAAAGTGGTAGTAAAGTGGTAGTAAAGTAGTCTTAAAGTTGTAGTAAATTAGTGGTAAAGCAGTAGTAAAGTAGTGGTAATGTAGTAGTATTGTTGTAGTAAAGTAGTAGTAAAGTGGTAGTAAAGTGGTAGTAAAGTAGTAGTAAAGTAGTGGTAAAGTAGTGCTAAAATAGTAGTAAGAATGACCTCGGAAGTGTTCGTTGTACAAAAAGGCGCCATGTTGTTAGCCTCAATCACAGAGGTTTTTTCAAAAAGATATTTTTCTGCCGGTTAAGTTGTCGAGGGCTGATTTCTGTTTCGACCGCAAAAACTTTCAGAGGAGCATTAGAAACCGTTTGGCACCATTTCTGAGTCAATTGCCGAAAGTCAGATTTTTGATGAAATTGTGACCCCGGGGCTTAGGGATATTTTCAAAAAAATATTTTTCTGCCGGTTAAGTTGTCGAGGGCTGATTTCTTGTCCTGTGATAAAAAGCCTTCTCTTTCGACCGCCAAACCTTTCAGAGGAGCATTTGCAACAATTGGGCACCATGTTTGAGTCAATTGCCAAAAGTCAGGTTTTTGATGAAATTGTGACCCCGGGGCTTAGGGATTTTTTCAAAAAAATATTTTTCTGCCGGGTAAGTTGTCGAGGGCTGATTTCTTTTCCTGTGATAAAAAGCCTTCTGTTTCGACCGCCAAACCTTTCAGAGGAGCATTTGCAACAGTTTTGCATCAGTTTTGAGTCAATTGCCGAAAGTCAGGTTTTTGATGAAATTGTGACCCCGGGGCTTAGGGATATTTTCAAAAAAATCTTATTCTGCCGGTTAAAGATTTTCTGTCCTGTGATAAAAAGCCTTCTGTTTCGACCGCCAAACCTCTCAGGTGAGCATATGCAACCTTATGGCAGCATTTTTGAGTGAATGGCCGAAAGTTAGTTTTTTCATCAAATTGTGACCCCGGGGCTTAGGGATTTTTCTAAAAAAAAAAAAAAATTCTGCCGCTTAAGGTGTTTTTTACCTTGCATTTTTAAGTTGTAAACCAACCTTAAATCTACGGATGAAGCGCAGTATATACAATTAATAAAATAGTAACAATACTATTTGTTACTATAGACAGGCATGCCATTGTTCAGGAAGGTCTACTGTATAAATAGGGGTATAAATAGTAAAGTAGGATAAGTATTAAAGTAGCAGTAGTAAAGTGGAAGTAAAGTGGTAGTAAAGCAATAGTAAACCAGTAGTGAAGTAGCAGTTAAGTAATGGTAAAACAATAGTAAAGTGGTGAAATAGTAGTAAAATAGCAGTAAAGTAGTAGTAAAACAGTAGTAAAGTAGTAGTAATGGAGTAGTAAAATAGTAGTAAAATGGTAGTAAGGCAGTAGTGAAACAGCAGTAAAATAGTAGTAAAGTAATAGTAAAATGGTCCAATAGTAAAGCGGTGGAATAGTAGTAAAATAGCTTTAAAGTAGTAGTAAAAGGATAGCAAGGTAGTAGTAAAATGATAGTAAAGCTGTAGTAAGGCAGTAGTAAAATGGTAGTAAAGTAGTAGTAAAGCAGTAGCAAAGTAGTGGTAAAGCAGTAGTAAAGTAGTGGTAAAGAAATAGTAAAGAGGTAGTAAAGAGGTAGTAAAGTAGTAGTAAAGTGGTAGTCGTAGAGTAGTAAAGTAGTAGTAAAGTGGTAGTCGTAGAGTAGTAAAGTAGTAGTAAAGTAGTGGTAAAGTAGTGCTAAAATAGTAGTAAGAATGACCACGGAAGTGTTCGTTGTACAAAAAGGCGCCATGTTGTTAGCCTCAATCACAGAGGTTTTTCCATTTGTTTCCATATAAAGTAGTGGGGCGGGGGGAATGGCTTCTCAATGTTTGTATGTTGATCCCTGTTTGTATGTTGATCACTATTATGTTAAAAAGTACATCAGAATTTAGTGGAGTTGGATATTTTGGGTCCCAAAATGTACCCGCCAGCAGTGGCTGCATAAAATCCTTTAGTCAGAACTGAGCGATGGGCAACACACTGTCGTGAGTCAGGAGCTGTGTGAGGAGCCAGTAGTCAAAATAAGGGATTTGACTTAGATTATATCTTAGTGGCCCAGTGGTGTTTCCTACTTTCTTCAGTAGGCACCATTTTTTAGTGAATGGCCGAAAGTCACATTTCTGATGAAATTGTGACCCCGGGGCTTAGGGATTTTTTCAAAAAAATGTTTTTCTGCCTGTTAAGATGTCGAGGGCTGATTTCTTGTCCTGTTATAAAAAACCTTCTGTTTCGACCGCCAGATCTTTCAGAGGAGCATTTGGAACCGTTGGGCACCATTTTTGAGTCAATTGCAGAAAGTCAGGTTTTGATGAAATTGTGACGCCGGGGCTTAGGGATTTTTTCAAAAAAATATTTTTCTGCCGGTTAAGTTGTCGAGGGCTGATTTCTTTTTCTGTGATAAAAAGACATCTGTTTCGACCGCAAAAACTTTCAGAGGAGCATTAAAAACCGTTTGGCACCATTTTTGAGTCAATTGCCAAAAGTCAGGTTTTTGATGAAATTGTGACCCCGGGGGCGTAGGGATTTTTTCAAAAAAAAATTATTTCTGCCGGTTACGTTGTCGAGGGCTAATTTCTTGTCCTGTGATAAAAAGACATCTGTTTCGACCGCCAAACCTTTCAGAGGAGCATTTGCAACCGTTGGGCACCATTTCTGAGTCAATTGCCGAAAGTCAGATTTTTGATGAAATTGTGACCCCGGGACTTAGGGATTTTTTCAAAAAAATATTTTTCTGCCGGTTTAGTTGTCGAGGGCTGATTTCTTGTCCTGTAATAAAAAGCCTTCTCTTTCGACGAACAAACCTTTCAGAGGAGCATTTGCAACCGTTTTGCACCAGTTTTGAGTCAATTGCCGAAAGTCAGAGTTTTGATGAAATTGTGACCCCGGGGCTTAGGGATTTTTTCAAAAAAATATTTTTCTGCCGGTTAAGTTGTCGAGGGCTAATTTCTTTTCCTGTGATAAAAAGACATTTGTATCGACCGCCAAACCTTTCACAGGAGCATTTGCAACCGTTCGGCACCATTTTTGAGTTAATTGCCAAAAGTCAGGTTTTTGATGAAATTGTGACCCCGGGGCTTAGGGATTTTTTCAAAATATCTTTTTCTGCCGGTTAAGTTGTTGAGGGCTGATTTCTTATCTTGTGATAAAAAGCCTTCTCTTTCGACCGCCAAACCTTTCAGAGGAGCATTTCCAACCGTTGGGCACCATTTCTGAGTCAATTGCCGAAAGTCAGATTTTTGATGAAATTGTAACCCCGGGGCTTAGGGATTTTTTCAAAATATCTTTTTCTGCCGGTTAAGTTGTCGAGGGCTGATTTCTTGTCCTGTGATAAAAAGACATCTGTATCGACAGCCAAACCTTTCAGAGGAGCATTTGGAACCGTTGGGCACCATTTATGAATCAATTGCCAAAAGTCAGATTTTTGATGAAATTGTGATTCCAAGGCTTAGAGATTTTTTCAAAATATATTTTTCTGCCAGTTAAGTTGTCGAGGGCTGATTTCTTTTCCTGTGATAAAAAGACTTCTCTTTCGACCGCCAAACCTTTCAGAGGAGCATTTGCAACCGTTGGGCTCCATTTCTGAGTCAATTGCCGAAAGTCAGATTTTTGATGAAATTGTGATCCCGGGGCTTAGGGATTTTTTCAAAAAAAATTATTTCTGCCGGTTACGTTGTCGAGGGCTGATTTCTTTTCCTGTGATAAAAAGCATTCTCTTTCGACCGCCAAACCTTTCAGAGGAGCATTTGCAACCGTTGGGCACCATTTCTGAGTCAATTGCCAAAAGTCAGAGTTGTGATGAAATTGTGACCCCGGGGCTTAGGGATTTTTTCAAAAAAATATTTTTCTGCCGGTTAAGTTGTCGAGGGCTGATTTCTTTTCCTGTGATAAAAAGCATTCTCTTTCGACCGCCAAACCTTTCAGGGGAGCATTTTCAACCGTTGGGCACCATTTCTGAGTCAATTGCCGAAAGTCAGATTTTTGATGAAATTGTGACCCCGGGACTTAGGGATTTTTTCAAAAAAATATTTTTCTGCCGGTTAAGTTGTCGAGGGCTGATTTCTTGTCCTGTAATAAAAACCCTTCTCTTTCGACGAACAAACCTTTCAGAGGAGCATTTGCAACCGTTTTGCACCAGTTTTGAGTCAATTGCCGAAAGTCAGAGTTTTGATGAAATTGTGACCCCGGGGCTTAGGGATTTTTTCAAAAAAATATTTTTCTGCCGGTTAAGTTGTCGAGGGCTGTTTTCTTTTCCTGTGATAAAAAGACATCTGTTTCGACCGGCAAACCTTTCAGAGGAGCATTTGCAACCGTTGGGCACCATTTTTGAGTCAATTGCCAAAAGTCAGGTTTTTGATGAAATTGTGACCCCGGGGCTTAGGGATTTTTTCAAAATATATTTTTCTGCCGGTTAAGTTGTTGAGGGCTGATTTCTGCCGCTTAAGGTGTTTTTTACCTTGCATTTTTAAGTTGTAAACCAACCTTAAATCTACGGATGAAGCGCAGTATATACAATTAATAAAATAGTAACAATACTATTTGTTACTATAGACAGGCATGCCATTGTTCAGGAAGGTCTACTGTATAAATAGGGGTATAAATAGTAAAGTAGGATAAGTATTAAAGTAGCAGTAGTAAAGTGGAAGTAAAGTGGTAGTAAAGCAATAGTAAACCAGTAGTGAAGTAGCAGTTAAGTAACGGTAAAACAATAGTAAAGTGGTGGAATAGCAGTAAAGTAGTAGTAAAACAGTAGTAAAGTAGTAGTAATGGAGTAGTAAAATAGTAGTAAAATGGCAGTTAAGCAGTAGTGAAACAGCAGTAAGATAGTAGTAAAGTAGTAGTAAAATGGTCCAATAGTAAAGCGGTGGAATAGTAGTAAAATAGCTTTAAAGTAGTAGTAAAAGGATAGCAAGGTAGTAGTAAAATGATAGTAAAGCTGTAGTAAGACAGTAGTAAAATGGTAGTAAAGTAATAGTAAAGCAGTAGTAAAGTAGTGGTAAAGTAGTAGTAAAGTGGTAGTAAAGTAGTAGTAAAGTGGTAGTAAAGTGGTAGTAAAGTAGTAGTAAAGTGGTAGTAAAGTGGTAGTAAAGTAGTAGTAAGAATGACCTCGGAAGTGTTCGTTGTACAAAAAGGCGCCATGTTGTTAGCCTCAATCACAGAGGTTTTTTCAAAAAGATATTTTTCTGCCGGTTAAGTTGTCGAGGGCTGATTTCTGTTTCGACTGCAAAAACTTTCAGAGGAGCATTAGAAACCGTTTGGCACCATTTCTGAGTCAATTGCCGAAAGTCAGATTTTTGATGAAATTGTGACCCCGGGGCTTTCAGGAAGGTCTACTGTATAAATAGGGGTATAAATAGTAAAGTAGGATAAGTATTAAAGTAGCAGTAGTAAAGTGGAAGTAAAGTGGTAGTAAAGCAATAGTAAACCAGTAGTGAAGTAGCAGTTAAGTAATGGTAAAACAATAGTAAAGTGGTGAAATAGTAGTAAAATAGCAGTAAAGTAGTAGTAAAACAGTAGTAAAGTAGTAGTAATGGAGTAGTAAAATAGTAGTAAAATGGTAGTAAGGCAGTAGTGAAACAGCAGTAAGATAGTAGTAAAGTAGTAGTAAAATGGTCCAATAGTAAAGCGGTGGAATAGTAGTAAAATAGCTTTAAAGTAGTAGTAAAAGGATAGCAAGGTAGTAGTAAAATGATAGTAAAGCTGTAGTAAGGCAGTAGTAAAATGGTAGTAAAGTAGTAGTAAAGCAGTAGCAAAGTAGTGGTAAAGCAGTAGTAAAGTAGTGGTAAAGAAATAGTAAAGAGGTAGTAAAGAGGTAGTAAAGTAGTAGTAAAGTGGTAGTCGTAGAGTAGTAAAGTAGTAGTAAAGTGGTAGTCGTAGAGTAGTAAAGTAGTAGTAAAGTAGTGGTAAAGTAGTGCTAAAATAGTAGTAAGAATGACCACGGAAGTGTTCGTTGTACAAAAAGGCGCCATGTTGTTAGCCTCAATCATAGAGGTTTTTCTCTGTGATTGAAACCTTTCAGGGGAGCATTTTCAACCGTTGGGCACCTTTTCTGAGTCAATTGCCGAAAGTCAGATTTTTGATGAAATTGTGACCCCGGGACTTAGGGATTTTTTCAAAAAAATATTTTTCTGCCGGTTTAGTTGTCGAGGGCTGATTTCTTGTCCTGTAATAAAAACCCTTCTCTTTCGACGAAAAAACCTTTCAGAGGAGCATTTTCAACAGTTGGACACCATTATAGAGTAAATTGCCAAAAGTCAGAGTTTTGATGAAATTGTGACCCCGGGGCTTAGGGATTTTTTCAAAATATCTTTTTCTGCCGGTTAAGTTGTCGAGGGCTGATTTCTTGTCCTGTAATAAAAAGCCTTCTCTTTCGACGAACAAACCTTTCAGAGGAGCATTTGCAACCGTTTTGCACCAGTTTTGAGTCAATTGCCGAAAGTCAGAGTTTTGATGAAATTGTGACCCCGGGGCTTAGGGATTTTTTCAAAAAAATATTTTTCTGCCGGTTAAGTAAAGTAAAGTGGTAGTAAAGTATAGTAAAGTGGTAGTAAAGCAATAGTAAACCAGTAGTGAAGTAGCAGTTAAGTAATGGTAAAACAATAGTAAAGTGGTGAAATAGTAGTAAAATAGCAGTCAGATTTTTGATGAAATTGTGACCCCGGGGCTTAGGGATATTTTCAAAAAAATATTTTTCTGCCGGTTAAGTTGTCGAGGTCTGATTTCTTATCTTCTGATAAAAAGCCTTCTCTTTCGACCGCCAAACCTTTCAGAAGAGCATTTGCAACCGTTGGGCACCATTTTTGAATCAATTGCCGAAAGTCAGGTTTTTGATGAAATTGTGACCCCGGGGCTTAGGGATTTTTTCAAAATATATTTTTCTGCCGGGTAAGTTGTCGTGGGCTGATTTCTTGTCCTGTGATAAAAAGCCTTCACTTTCGACCGCCAAACCTTTCAGAGGAGCATTTGCAACCGTTGGGCACCATGTTTGAGTCAATTGCCAAAAGTCAGATTTTTGATGAAATTGTGACCCCGGAGCTTAGGGATTTTTTCAAAAAAATATTTTTCTGCCGGGTAAGTTGTCGTGGGCTGTTTTCTTTTCCTGTGATAAAAAGACATCTGTTTCGACCGGCAAACCTTTCAGAGGAGCATTTGGAACCGTTGGACACCATTATAGAGTAAATAGTAATGGAGTAGTAAAATAGTAGTAAAATGGTAGTAAGGCAGTAGTGAAACAGCAGTAAGATAGTAGTAAAGTAGTAGTAAAATGGTCCAATAGTAAAGCGGTGGAACAGTAGTAAAATAGCTTTAAAGTAGTAGTAAAAGGATAGCAAGGTAGTAGTAAAATGATAGTAAAGCTGTAGTAAGACAGTAGTAAAATGTTAGTAAAGTAATAGTAAAGCAGTAACAAAGTAGTGGTAAAGTAATAGTAAAGTGGTAGTAAAGCAGAAGTAAAGCAGTAGTAAAGTGGTAGTAAAGTGGTAGTAAAGTAGTCTTAAAGTTGTAGTAAATTAGTGGTAAAGCAGTAGTAAAGTAGTGGTAATGTAGTAGTATTGTTGTAGTAAAGTAGTAGTAAAGTGGTAGTAAAGTGGTAGTAAAGTAGTAGTAAAGTAGTGGTAAAGTAGTGCTAAAATAGTAGTAAGAATGACCTCGGAAGTGTTCGTTGTACAAAAAGGCGCCATGTTGTTAGCCTCAATCACAGAGGTTTTTTCAAAAAGATATTTTTCTGCCGGTTAAGTTGTCGAGGGCTGATTTCTGTTTCGACCGCAAAAACTTTCAGAGGAGCATTAGAAACCGTTTGGCACCATTTCTGAGTCAATTGCCGAAAGTCAGATTTTTGATGAAATTGTGACCCCGGGGCTTAGGGATATTTTCAAAAAAATATTTTTCTGCCGGTTAAGTTGTCGAGGGCTGATTTCTTGTCCTGTGATAAAAAGCCTTCTCTTTCGACCGCCAAACCTTTCAGAGGAGCATTTGCAACCGTTGGGCACCATGTTTGAGTCAATTGCCAAAAGTCAGGTTTTTGATGAAATTGTGACCCCGGGGCTTAGGGATTTTTTCAAAAAAATATTTTTCTGCCGGGTAAATTGTCGAGGGCTGATTTCTTTTCCTGTGATAAAAAGCCTTCTGTTTCGACCGCCAACCCCTTTTAGGGAGCATTTGCAACCGTTTTGCATCAGTTTTGAGTCAATTGCCGAAAGTCAGGTTTTTGATTTAATTGTGACCCCGGGGCTTAGGGATATTTTCAAAAAAATCTTTTTCTGCCGGTTAAGGATTTTCTGTCCTGTGATAAAAAGCCTTCTGTTTCGACCGCCAAACCTCTCAGGTGAGCATATGCAACCGTATGGCAGCATTTTTGAGTGAATGGCCGAAAGTCAGTTTTTTCATCAAATTGTGACCCCGGGGCTTAGGGATTTTTAAAAAAAAAAAAAAATTCTGCCGCTTAAGGTGTTTTTTACCTTGCATTTTTAAGTTGTAAACCAACCTTAAATCTACGGATGAAGCGCAGTATATACAATTAATAAAATAGTAACAATACTATTTGTTACTATAGACAGGCATGCCATTGTTCAGGAAGGTCTACTGTATAAATAGGGGTATAAATAGTAAAGTAGGATAAGTATTAAAGTAGCAGTAGTAAAGTGGAAGTAAAGTGGTAATAAAGCAATAGTATTCCAGTAGTGAAGTAGCAGTTAAGTAATGGTAAAACAATAGTAAAGTGGTGGAATAGTAGTAAAATAGCAGTAAAGTAGTAGTAAAACAGTAGTAAAGTAGTAGTAATGGAGTAGTAAAATAGTAGTAAAATGGTAGTAAGGCAGTAGTGAAACAGTAGTAAAATAGTAGTAAAGTAGTAGTAAAATGGTCCAATAGTAAAGCGGTGGAATAGTAGTAAAATAGCTTTAAAGTAGTAGTAAAAGGATAGCAAGGTAGTAGTAAAATGATAGTAAAGCTGTAGTAAGGCAGTAGTAAAATGGTAGTAAAGTAGTAGTAAAGCAGTAGCAAAGTAGTGGTAAAGCAGTAGTAAAGTAGTGGTAAAGTAATAGTAAAGAGGTAGTAAAGAGGTAGTAAAGTAGTAGTAAAGTGGTAGTCGTAGAGTAGTAAAGTAGTAGTAAAGTAGTAGTAAAGTAGTAGTAAAGTAGTGCTAAAATAGTAGTAAGAATGACCACGGAAGTGTTCGTTGTACAAAAAGGCGCCATGTTGTTAGCCTCAATCACAGAGGTTTTTCCATTTGTGTCCATATAAAGTAGTGGGGCGGGGGGAATGGCTTCTCAGTGTTTGTATGTTGATCCCTGTTTGTATGTTGATCACTATTATGTTAAAAAGTACATCAGAATTTAGTGGCGTTGGATATTTTGGGTCCCAAAATGTCCCCTCCAGCAGTGGCTGCATAAAATCCTTTAGTCAGAACTGAGCGATGGGCAACACACTGTCGTGAGTCAGGAGCTGTGGGAGGAGCCAGTAGTCAAAATAAGGGATTTGACTTAGATTATATCTTAGCGGCCCAGTGGTGTTTCCTACTTTCTTCAGTAGGCACCATTTTTGAGTGAATGGCCGATAGTCACATTTCTGATGAAATTGTGACCCCGGGGCTTAGGGATTTTTTCAAAAAAATGTTTTTCTGCCTGTTAAGATGTCGAGGGCTGATTTCTTGTCCTGTTATAAAAATCCTTCTGTTTCGACCGCCAAACCTTTCAGAGGAGCATTTGGAACCGTTGGGCACCATTTTTGAGTCAATTGCAGAAAGTCAGGTTTTGATGAAATTGTGACGCCGGGGCTTAGGGATTTTTTCAAAAAAATATTTTTCTGCCTGTTAAGATGTCGAGGGCTGATTTCTTGTCCTGTGATAAAAAGACACCTGTTTCGACCGCCAAACCTTTCAGAGGAGTATTTGCAACCGTTGGGCTCCATTTCTGAGTCAATTGCCGAAAGTCAGATTTTTGATGAAATTGTGACCCCGGGGCTACTGTATAAATAGGGGTATAAATAGTAAAGTAGGATAAGTATTAAAGTAGCAGTAGTAAAGTGGAAGTAAAGTGGTAGTAAAGCAATAGTAAACCAGTAGTGAAGTAGCAGTTAAGTAATGGTAAAACAATAGTAAAGTGGTGGAATAGCAGTAAAGTAGTAGTAAAACAGTAGTAAAGTAGTAGTAATGGAGTAGTAAAATAGTAGTAAAATGGCAGTTAAGCAGTAGTGAAACAGCAGTAAGATAGTAGTAAAGTAGTAGTAAAATGGTCCAATAGTAAAGCGGTGGAATAGTAGTAAAATAGCTTTAAAGTAGTAGTAAAAGGATAGCAAGGTAGTAGTAAAATGATAGTAAAGCTGTAGTAAGACAGTAGTAAAATGGTAGTAAAGTAGTAGTAAAGTGGTAGTAAAGTGGTAGTAAAGTGGTAGTAAAGTAGTAGTAAAGTGGTAGTAAAGTGGTAGTAAAGTAGTAGTAAAGTGGTAGTAAAGTGGTAGTAAAGTGGTAGTAAAGTAGTAGTAAGAATGACCTCGGAAATGTTCGTTGTACAAAAAGGCGCCATGTTGTTAGCCTCAATCACAGAGGTTTTTTCAAAAAGATATTTTTCTGCCGGTTAAGTTGTCGAGGGCTGATTTGTTGTCCTGTGATAAAAAGCCTTCACTTTCGACCGCCAAACCTTTCAGAGGAGCATTTGCAACCGTTGGGCACCATGTTTGAGTCAATTGCCAAAAGTCAGATTTTTGATGAAATTGTGACCCCGGAGCTTAGGGATATTTTCAAAAAAATCTTTTTCTGCCAGTTAAGGATTTTCTGTCCTGTGATAAAAAGCCTTCTGTTTCGACCGCCAAACCTCTCAGGTGAGCATATGCAACCGTATGGCAGCATTTTTGAGTGAATGGCCGAAAGTCAGTTTTTTCATCAAATTGTGACCCCGGGGCTTAGGGATTTTTTTTAAAAAAAAAAAAATTCTGCCGCTTAAGGTGTTTTTTACCTTGCATTTTTAAGTTGTAAACCAACCTTAAATCTACGGATGAAGCGCAGTATATACAATTAATAAAATAGTAACAATACTATTTGTTACTATAGACAGGCATGCCATTGTTCAGGAAGGTCTACTGTATAAATAGGGGTATAAATAGTAAAGTAGGATAAGTATTAAAGTAGCAGTAGTAAAGTGGAAGTAAAGTGGTAGTAAAGCAATAGTAAACCAGTAGTGAAGTAGCAGTTAAGTAATGGTAAAACAATAGTAAAGTGGTGGAATAGTAGTAAAATAGCAGTAAGGCAGTAGTGAAACAGCAGTAAGATAGTAGTAAAGTAGTAGTAAAATGGTCCAATAGTAAAGCGGTGGAACAGTAGTAAAATAGCTTTAAAGTAGTAGTAAAAGGATAGCAAGGTAGTAGTAAAATGATAGTAAAGCTGTAGTAAGACAGTAGTAAAATGGTAGTAAAGTAATAGTAAAGCAGTAGCAAAGTAGTGGTAAAGCAGTAGTAAAGTAGTGGTAAAGTAATAGTAAAGAGGTAGTAAAGAGGTAGTAAAGTAGTAGTAAAGTGGTAGTCGTAGAGTAGTAAAGTAGTAGTAAAGTAGTAGTAAAGTAGTGGTAAAGTAGTGCTAAAATAGTAGTAAGAATGACCACGGAAGTGTTCGTTGTACAAAAAGGCGCCATGTTGTTAGCCTCAATCACAGAGGTTTTTCCATTTGTTTCCATATAAAGTAGTGGGGCGGGGGGAATGGCTTCTCAGTGTTTGTATGTTGATCCCTGTTTGTATGTTGATCACTATTATGTTAAAAAGTACATCAGAATTTAGTGGCGTTGGATATTTTGGGTCCCAAAATGTCCCCTCCAGCAGTGGCTGCATAAAATCCTTTAGTCAGAACTGAGCGATGGGCAACACACTGTCGTGAGTCAGGAGCTGTGGGAGGAGCCAGTAGTCAAAATAAGGGATTTGACTTAGATTATATCTTAGCGGCCCAGTGGTGTTTCCTACTTTCTTCAGTAGGCACCATTTTTGAGTGAATGGCCGATAGTCACATTTCTGATGAAATTGTGACCCCGGGGCTTAGGGAATTTTTCAAAAAAATGTTTTTCTGCCTGTTAAGTTGTCGAGGGCTGATTTCTTGTCCTGTGATAAAAAGACTTCTCTTTCGACCGCCAAACCTTTCAGAGGAGCATTTGAAACCATTGTGCACCATTTCGGAGTCAATTGCCGAAAGTCAGATTTTTGATGAAATTGTGACCCTGGGGCTTAGGGATATTTTCAAAAAAATATTTTTCTGCCGGTTAAGTTGTCGAGGGCTGATTTCTTGTCCTGTGATAAAAAGACTTCTCTTTCGACCGCCAAACCTTTCAGAGGAGCATTTGCAACCGTTGGGCACCATTTTTGAATCAATTGCCGAAAGTCAGGTTTTTGACGAAATTGTGAGCCCGGGCCTTAGGGATTTTTTCAAAAAAATATTTTTCTGCCGGTTACGTTGTCGAGGGCTGATTTCTTGTCCTGTCATAAAAATCCTTCTGTTTCGACCGCCAAACATTTCAGAGGAGCATTTGCAACCGTTGGGCACCATTTATGAATCAATTGCCGAAATTTAGAGTTTTGATGAAATTGTGACCCCGGGGCTTAGGGATTTTTTCAAAATATATTTTTCTGCCGGTTAAATTGTCGAGGGCTGATTTTTTGTCTTGTGATAAAAAGCTTTCTCTTTCGACCGCCAAACCTTTCAGAGGAGCATTTGCAACCGTTGGGCACCATTTCTGAGTCAATTGCCAAAAGTCAGGTTTTTGATGAAATTGTGACCCCGGGGCTTAGGGATTTTTTCAAAAATATCTTTTTCTGCCGGTTTAGTTGTCGAGGGCTGATTTCTTGTCCTGTAATAAAAACCCTTCTCTTTCGACCAACAAACCTTTCAGAGGAGCATTTGCAACCGTTTGGCACCATGTTTGAGTCAATTGCCAAAAGTCAGGTTTTTGATGAAATTGTGACCCTGGGACTTAGGGGTTTTTTCAAAAAGATATTTTTCTGCCGGTTAAGTTGTCGAGGGCTGATTTCTTTTCCTGTGATAAAAAGCCTTCTGTTTCGACCGCGAAACCTTTCAGAGGAGCATTTGCAACCGTTTTGCACCAGTTTTGAGACAATTGCCGAAAGTCAGAGTTTTGATGAAATTGTGACCCCAAGGCTTAGAGATTTTTTCAAAATATATTTTTCTGCCAGTTAAGTTGTCGAGGGCTGATTTCTTTTCCTGTGATAAAAAGCATTCTCTTTCGACCGCCAAACCTTTCAGAGGAGCATTTGGAACCGTTTGGCACCATGTTTGAGTCAATTGCCAAAAGTCAGGTTTTTGATGAAATTGTGACCCCCGGGCTTAGGGATTTTTTCAAAAATATCTTTTTTTGCTGGTTAAGTTGTCGAGGGCTGATTTCTTGTCCTGTGATAAAAAGCCTTCTGTTTCGACCGCCAACACCTTCTAGGGAGCATTTGCAACCGTTTTGCACCAGTTTTGAGTCAATTGCCGAAAGTCAGAGTTTTGATGAAATTGTGACCCCGGGGCTTAGGGATTTTTTCAAAAAAATCTTTTTCTGCCAGTTAAGTTGTCAAGGGCTGATTTCTTTTCCTGTGATAAAAAGCCTTCTCTTTCAACCTCCAAACCTTTCAGGGGAGCATTTGCAACCGTTTGGCACCATATTTGAGTCAATTGCCGAAAGTCAGATTTTTGCTGAAATTGTGAGCCCGGGGCTTAGGGATTTTTTCAAAAAAATCTTTTTCTGCCGGTTAAGGATTTTCTGTCCTGTGATAAAAAGCCTTCTGTTTCGACCGCCAAACCTCTCAGGTGAGCATATGCAACCGTATGGCAGCATTTTTGAGTGAATGGCCGAAAGTCAGTTTTTTCATCAAATTGTGACCCCGGGGCTTAGGGATTTTTCTATAAAAAAAAAAAAAATTCTGCCGCTTAAGGTGTTTTTTACCTTGCATTTTTAAGTTGTAAACCAACCTTAAATCTACGGATGAAGCGCAGTATATACAATTAATAAAATAGTAACTATACTATTTGTTACTATAGACAGGCATGCCATTGTTCAGGAAGGTCTACTGTATAAATAGGGGTATAAATAGTAAAGTAGGATAAGTATTAAAGTAGCAGTAGTAAAGTGGAAGTAAAGTGGTAGTAAAGCAATAGTAAACCAGTAGTGAAGTAGCAGTTAAGTAATGGTAAAACAATAGTAAAGTGGTGAAATAGTAGTAAAATAGCAGTAAAGTAGTAGTAAAACAGTAGTAAAGTAGTAGTAATGGAGTAGTAAAATAGTAGTAAAATGGTAGTAAGGCAGTAGTGAAACAGCAGTAAGATAGTAGTAAAGTAGTAGTAAAATGGTCCAATAGTAAAGCGGTGGAATAGTAGTAAAATAGCTTTAAAGTAGTAGTAAAAGGATAGCAAGATAGTAGTAAAATGATAGTAAAGCTGTAGTAAGACAGTAGTAAAATGGTAGTAAAGTAATAGTAAAGCAGTAGTAAAGCAGTGGTAAAGTAGTAGTAAAGTAGTAGTAAAGTGGTAGTAAAGTGGTAGTAAAGTAGTAGTAAAGTGGTAGTAAAGTGGTAGTAAAGTAGTAGTAAGAATGACCTCGGAAGTGTTCGTTGTACAAAAAGGCGCCATGTTGTTAGCCTCAATCACAGAGATTTTTTCAAAAAGATATTTTTCTGCCGGTTAAGTTGTCGAGGGCTGATTTCTGTTTCGACCGCAAAAACTTTCAGAGGAGCATTAGAAACCGTTGGGCACCATTTTTGAGTCAATTGCCGAAAGTCAGGTTTTTGATGAAATTGTGACCCCCGGGCTTAGGGATTTTTTCAAAAATATCTTCTTCTGCTGGTTAAGTTGTCGAGGGCTGATTTCTTGTCCTGTGATAAAAAGCCTTCTGTTTCGACCGCCAACACCTTCTAGGGAGCATTTGGAACCGTTGGACACCATTATAGAGTAAATAGTAATGGAGTAGTAAAATAGTAGTAAAATGGTAGTAAGGCAGTAGTGAAACAGCAGTAAGATAGTAGTATAGTAGTAGTAAAATGGTCCAATAGTAAAGCGGTGGAACAGTAGTAAAATAGCTTTAAAGTAGTAGTAAAAGGATAGCAAGGTAGTAGTAAAAAGATAGTAAAGCTGTAGTAAGAGTAGTAAAATGGTAGTAAAGTAATAGTAAAGCAGTAGCAAAGTAGTGGTAAAGTAATAGTAAAGTGGTAGTAAAGCAGTAGTAAAGTGGTAGTAAAGTGGTAGTAAAGTAGTCTTAAAGTTGTAGTAAATTAGTGGTAAAGCAGTAGTAAAGTAGTGGTAATGTAGTAGTAAAGTTGTAGAAAACTAGTAGTAAAGTGGTAGTAAAGTGGTAGTAAAGTAGTAGTAAAGTAGTGGTAAAGTAGTGCTAAAATAGTAGTAAGAATGACCTCGGAAGTGTTCGTTGTACAAAAAGGCGCCATGTTGTTAGCCTCAATCACAGAGGTTTTTTCAAAAAGATATTTTTCTGCCGGTTAAGTTGTCGAGGGCTGATTTCTTTTCCTGTGATAAAAAGCCTTCTCTTTCAACCTCCAAACCTCTCAGGTGAGCATATGTAACCGTATGGCAGCATTTTTGAGTGAATGGCCGAAAGTCAGTTTTTTCATCAAATTGTGACCCCGGGGCTTAGGGATTTTTTTTTTAAAAAAAATTCAGCCGCTTAAGGTGTTTTTTACCTTGCATTTTTAAGTTGTAAACCAACCTTAAATCTACGGATGAAGCGCAGTATATACAATTAATAAAATAGTAACAATACTATTTGTTACTATAGACAGGCATGCCATTGTTCAGGAAGGTCTACTGTATAAATAGGGGTATAAATAGTAAAGTAGGATAAGTATTAAAGTAGCAGTAGTAAAGTGGAAGTAAAGTGGTAGTAAAGCAATAGTAAACCAGTAGTGAAGTAGCAGTTAAGTAATGGTAAAACAATAGTAAAGTGGTGGAATAGTAGTAAAATAGCAGTAAAGTAGTAGTAAAACAGTAGTAAAGTAGTAGTAATGGAGTAGTAAAATAGTAGTAAAATGGTAGTAAGGCAGTAGTGAAACAGCAGTAAGATAGTAGTAAAGTAGTAGTAAAATGGTAGTAAGGCAGTAGTGAAACAGCAGTAAGATAGTAGTAAAGTAGTAGTAAAATGGTCCAACAGTAAAGCGGTGGAATAGTAGTAAAATAGCTTTTAAGTAGTAGTAAAAGGATAGCAAGGTAGTAGTAAAATAATAGTAAAGCTGTAGTAAGGCAGTAGTAAAATGGTAGTAAAGTAGTAGTAAAATGGTAGTAAAGTAGTAGTAAAGTAGTAGTAAAGCAGTAGCAAAGTAGTGGTAAAGTAATAGTAAAGTGGCAGTAAAGCAGTAGTAAAGCAGTAGTAAAGTGGTAGTAAAGTAGTCTTAAAGTGGTAGTAAAGTAGTGGTAAAGCAGTAGTAAAGTGGTAGTCGTAGAGTAGTAAAGTGGTAGTAAAGTAGTGGTAAAGTAGTGCTAAAATAGTAGTAAGAATGACCTCGGAAGTGTTCGTTGTACAACAAGGCGCCATGTTGTTAGCCTCAATCACAGAGGTTTTTTCAAATAGATATTTTTCTGCCGGTTAAGTTGTCGAGGGCTGATTTCTTTTGCTGTGATAAAAAGCCTTCTCTTTCGACCACCAAACCTTTCAGAGGAGCATTTGCAACCGTTGGGCACCATTTCTGAGTCATTTGCCGAAAGTCAGATTTTTGATGAAATTGTGACTTAGGGATATTTTCAAAAAAAATATTTTTCTGCCGGTTAAGTTGTCGAGGGCTGATTTCTTATCTTGTGATAAAAAGCCTTCTGTTTCGACCGCCAAACCTTTCAGAGGAGCATTTGCAACCGTGGGGACCATATCTGAGTCAATTGCCAAAAGTCAGATTTTTGATGAAATTGTGACCCCGGGGCTAAGGGATTTTTTCAAAAAAATATTTTTCTGCCGGTTTAGTTGTCGAGGGCTGATTTCTTGTCCTGTAATAAAAAGCCTTCTCTTTCGACGAATAAACCTTTCAGACGAGCATTTGCAACCGTTTTGCACCAGTTTTGAGTCAATTGCCGAAAGTCAGAGTTTTGATGAAATTGTGACCCCGGGGCTTAGGGATTTTTTCAAAAAAATATTTTTCTGCCGGTTAAGTTGTCGAGGGCTGATTTCTTGTCCTGTGATAAAAAGACATCTATTTCGACCGCCAAACCTTTCAGAGGAGCATTTGCAACCGTTGGGCACCATTTTTAAGTCAATTGCCAAAAGTCAGGTTTTTGATGAAATTGTGACCCCGGGGCTTAGGGATTTTTTCAAAATATGTTTTTCTGCGGGTTAAGTTGTCGAGGGCAGATTTCTTATCTTGTGATAAAAAGCCTTCTCTTTTGACCGCCAAACCTTTCAGGGGAGCATTTGCAACCGTTGGGCACCATTTCTGAGTCAATTGCCGAAAGTCAGATTTTTGATGAAATTGTGACCCCTGGGCTTAGGGATTTTTTCAAAAAAATATTTTTCTGCCAGTTTAATTTTTCGAGGGCTGATTTCTTTTCCCGTGATAAAAAGCCTTCTGTTTCAACCCCCAAAACTTTCAGAGGAGCATTTGCAACCGTTGGGCACCATTTCTGAGTCAATTGCTGAAAGTCAGATTTTTCATGAAATTGTGACCCCGGGGCTTAGAGATTTTTTCAAAATATATTTTTCTGCCGGTTAATTTGTCGAGGGCTGATTTCTTTTCCTGTGATAAAAAGCCTTCTGTTTCGACCGCCAAACCTTTCAGGGGAGCATTTGCAACCGTTTGGCACCATTTTTGAGTCAATTGCCGAAAGTCAGATTTTTGCTGAAATTGTGACCCCGGGGCTTAGGGATTTTTTTTAAAAAAAAAAATTCAGCCGCTTAAGGTGTTTTTTACCTTGCATTTTTAAGTTGTAAACCAACCTTAAATCTACGGATGAAGCGCAGTATATACAATTAATAAAATAGTAACAATACTATTTGTTACTATAGACAGGCATGCCATTGTTCAGGAAGGTCTACTGTATAAATAGGGGTATAAATAGTAAAGTAGGATAAGTATTAAAGTAGCAGTAGTAAAGTGGAAGTAAAGTGGTAGTAAAGCAATAGTAAACCAGTAGTGAAGTAGCAGTTAAGTAATGGTAAAACAATAGTAAAGTGGTGGAATAGTAGTAAAATAGCAGTAAAGTAGTAGTAAAACAGTAGTAAAGTAGTAGTAATGGAGTAGTAAAATAGTAGTAAAATGGTAGTAAGGCAGTAGTGAAACAGCAGTAAGATAGTAGTAAAGTAGTAGTAAAATGGTCCAACAGTATAGCGGTGGAATAGTAGTAAAATAGCTTTAAAGTAGTAGTAAAAGGATAGCAAGGTAGTAGTAAAATAATAGTAAAGCTGTAGTAAGGCAGTATTAAAATGGTAGTAAAGTAGTAGTAAAGTAGTAGTAAAGCAGTAGCAAAGTAGTGGTAAAGTAATAGTAAAGTGGTAGTAAAGCAGTAGTAAAGCAGTAGTAAAGTGGTAGTAAAATAGTCTTAAAGTGGTAGTAAAGTAGTGGTAAAGCAGTAGTAAAGTGGTAGTCGTAGAGTAGTAAAGTAGTAGTAAAATGGTCCAACAGTAAAGCGGTGGAATAGTAGTAAAATAGCTTTTAAGTAGTAGTAAAAGGATAGCAAGGTAGTAGTAAAATAATAGTAAAGCTGTAGTAAGGCAGTAGTAAAATGGTAGTAAAGTAGTAGTAAAATGGTAGTAAAGTAGTAGTAAAGTAGTAGTAAAGCAGTAGCAAAGTAGTGGTAAAGTAATAGTAAAGTGGCAGTAAAGCAGTAGTAAAGCAGTAGTAAAGTGGTAGTAAAGTAGTCTTAAAGTGGTAGTAAAGTAGTGGTAAAGCAGTAGTAAAGTGGTAGTCGTAGAGTAGTAAAGTGGTAGTAAAGTAGTGGTAAAGTAGTGCTAAAATAGTAGTAAGAATGACCTCGGAAGTGTTCGTTGTACAACAAGGCGCCATGTTGTTAGCCTCAATCACACAGGTTTTTTCAAATAGATATTTTTCTGCCGGTTAAGTTGTCGAGGGCTGATTTCTTTTGCTGTGATAAAAAGCCTTCTCTTTCGACCACCAAACCTTTCAGAGGAGCATTTGCAACCGTTGGGCACCATTTCTGAGTCATTTGCCGAAAGTCAGATTTTTGATGAAATTGTGACTTAGGGATATTTTCAAAAAAAATATTTTTCTGCCGGTTAAGTTGTCGAGGGCTGATTTCTTATCTTGTGATAAAAAGCCTTCTGTTTCGACCGCCAAACCTTTCAGAGGAGCATTTGCAACCGTGGGGACCATATCTGAGTCAATTGCCAAAAGTCAGATTTTTGATGAAATTGTGACCCCGGGGCTAAGGGATTTTTTCAAAAAAATATTTTTCTGCCGGTTTAGTTGTCGAGGGCTGATTTCTTCTCCTGTAATAAAAAGCCTTCTCTTTCGACGAATAAACCTTTCAGACGAGCATTTGCAACCGTTTTGCACCAGTTTTGAGTCAATTGCCGAAAGTCAGAGTTTTGATGAAATTGTGACCCCGGGGCTTAGGGATTTTTTCAAAAAAATATTTTTCTGCCGGTTAAGTTGTCGAGGGCTGATTTCTTGTCCTGTGATAAAAAGACATCTATTTCGACCGCCAAACCTTTCAGAGGAGCATTTGCAACCGTTGGGCACCATTTTTAAGTCAATTGCCAAAAGTCAGGTTTTTGATGAAATTGTGACCCCGGGGCTTAGGGATTTTTTCAAAATATGTTTTTCTGCGGGTTAAGTTGTCGAGGGCAGATTTCTTATCTTGTGATAAAAAGCCTTCTCTTTTGACCGCCAAACCTTTCAGGGGAGCATTTGCAACCGTTGGGCACCATTTCTGAGTCAATTGCCGAAAGTCAGATTTTTGATGAAATTGTGACCCCTGGGCTTAGGGATTTTTTCAAAAAAATATTTTTCTGCCAGTTTAATTTTTCGAGGGCTGATTTCTTTTCCCGTGATAAAAAGCCTTCTGTTTCGACCGCCAAAACTTTCAGAGGAGCATTTGCAACCGTTGGGCACCATTTCTGAGTCAATTGCTGAAAGTCAGATTTTTCATGAAATTGTGACCCCGGGGCTTAGAGATTTTTTCAAAATATATTTTTCTGCCGGTTAATTTGTCGAGGGCTGATTTCTTTTCCTGTGATAAAAAGCCTTCTGTTTCGACCGCCAAACCTTTCAGGGGAGCATTTGCAACCGTTTGGCACCATTTTTGAGTCAATTGCCGAAAGTCAGATTTTTGCTGAAATTGTGACCCCGGGGCTTAGGGATTTTTTTTTAAAAAAAAAATTCAGCCGCTTAAGGTGTTTTTTACCTTGCATTTTTAAGTTGTAAACCAACCTTAAATCTACGGATGAAGCGCAGTATATACAATTAATAAAATAGTAACAATACTATTTGTTACTATAGACAGGCATGCCATTGTTCAGGAAGGTCTACTGTATAAATAGGGGTATAAATAGTAAAGTAGGATAAGTATTAAAGTAGCAGTAGTAAAGTGGAAGTAAAGTGGTAGTAAAGCAATAGTAAACCAGTAGTGAAGTAGCAGTTAAGTAATGGTAAAACAATAGTAAAGTGGTGGAATAGTAGTAAAATAGCAGTAAAGTAGTAGTAAAACAGTAGTAAAGTAGTAGTAATGGAGTAGTAAAATAGTAGTAAAATGGTAGTAAGGCAGTAGTGAAACAGCAGTAAGATAGTAGTAAAGTAGTAGTAAAATGGTCCAACAGTAAAGCGGTGGAATAGTAGTAAAATAGCTTTAAAGTAGTAGTAAAAGGATAGCAAGGTAGTAGTAAAATAATAGTAAAGCTGTAGTAAGGCAGTATTAAAATGGTAGTAAAGTAGTAGTAAAGTAGTAGTAAAGCAGTAGCAAAGTAGTGGTAAAGTAATAGTAAAGTGGTAGTAAAGCAGTAGTAAAGCAGTAGTAAAGTGGTAGTAAAATAGTCTTAAAGTGGTAGTAAAGTAGTGGTAAAGCAGTAGTAAAGTGGTAGTCGTAGAGTAGTAAAGTAGTAGTAAAGTAGTGGTAAAGTAGTGCTAAAATAGTAGTAAGAATGACCTCGGAAGTGTTCGTTGTACAACAAGGTGCCATGTTGTTAGCCTCAATCACAGAGGTTTTTTCAAATAGATATTTTTCTGCCGGTTAAGTTGTCGAGGGCTGATTTCTTATCTTGTGATAAAAAGCCTTCTGTTTCGACCACCAAACCTTTCAGAGGAGCATTAGCAACCGTGGGGCACCATATCTGAGTCAATTGCTGAAAGTCAGATTTTTGATGAAATTGTGACCCCGGGGCTTAGGGATTTTTTCAAAAAAATATTTTTCTGCCGGTGAAGTTGTCGAGGGCTGATTTCTTTTCCTGTGATAAAAAGCCTTCTCTTTCGACCGCCAAACCTTTCAGAGGAGCATTTGCAACCGTTGGGCACCATTTTTGAGTCAATTGCCGAAACTCAGATTTTTGATGAAATTGTGACCCCGGGGCTTAGGGATATTTTCAAAAAAATATTTTTCTGCCGGTGAAGTTGTCGAGGGCTGATTTCTTATCTTGTGATAAAAAGCCTTCTGTTTCGACCACCAAACCTTTCAGAGGAGCATTAGCAACCGTGGGGCACCATATCTGAGTCAATTGCTGAAAGTCAGATTTTTGATGAAATTGTGACCCCGGGGCTTAGGGATTTTTACAAAAAAATATTTTTCTGGCGGTTAAGTTGTTGAGGGCTGATTTCTTTTCCTGTGATAAAAAGCCTTCTCTTTCGACGAATAAACCTTTCAGAGGAGCATTTGCAACCGTTTTGCACCAGTTTTGAGTCAATTGCCGAAAGTCAGAGTTTTGATGAAATTGTGACCCCGGGGCTTAGGGATTTTTTCAAAAAAATATTTTTCTGCCGGTTAAGTTGTCGAGGGCTGATTTCTTGTCCTGTGATAAAAAGACATCTATTTCGACCGCCAAACCTTTCAGAGGAGCATGTGCAACCGTTGGGCACCATTTTTAAGTCAATTGCCGAAAGTCAGATTTTTGATGAAATTGTGACCCCTGGGCTTAGGGATTTTTTCAAAAAAATATTTTTCTGCCAGTTTAATTTTTCGAGGGCTGATTTCTTTTCCTGTGATAAAAAGCCTTCTGTTTCGACCGCCAAAACTTTCAGAGGAGCATTTGCAACCGTTGGGCACCATTTCTGAGTCAATTGCTGAAAGTCAGATTTTTCATGAAATTGTGACCCCGGGGCTTAGAGATTTTTTCAAAAATATCTTTTTCTGCCGGTGAAGTTGTCGAGGGCTGATTTCTTATCTTGTGATAAAAAGCCTTCTGTTTCGACCACCAAACCTTTCAGAGGAGCATTAGCAACCGTGGGGCACCATATCTGAGTCAATTGCTGAAAGTCAGATTTTTGATGAAATTGTGACCCCGGGGCTTAGGGATTTTTTTTTAAAAAAAAAATTCAGCCGCTTAAGGTGTTTTTTACCTTGCATTTTTAAGTTGTAAACCAACCTTAAATCTACGGATGAAGCGCAGTATATACAATTAATAAAATAGTAACAATACTATTTGTTACTATAGACAGGCATGCCATTGTTCAGGAAGGTCTACTGTATAAATAGGGGTATAAATAGTAAAGTAGGATAAGTATTAAAGTAGCAGTAGTAAAGTGGAAGTAAAGTGGTAGTAAAGCAATAGTAAACCAGTAGTGAAGTAGCAGTTAAGTAATGGTAAAACAATAGTAAAGTGGTGGAATAGTAGTAAAATAGCAGTAAAGTAGTAGTAAAACAGTAGTAAAGTAGTAGTAATGGAGTAGTAAAATAGTAGTAAAATGGTAGTAAGGCAGTAGTGAAACAGCAGTAAGATAGTAGTAAAGTAGTAGTAAAATGGTCCAACAGTAAAGCGGTGGAATAGTAGTAAAATAGCTTTAAAGTAGTAGTAAAAGGATAGCAAGGTAGTAGTAAAATAATAGTAAAGCTGTAGTAAGGCAGTATTAAAATGGTAGTAAAGTAGTAGTAAAGTAGTAGTAAAGCAGTAGCAAAGTAGTGGTAAAGTAATAGTAAAGTGGTAGTAAAGCAGTAGTAAAGCAGTAGTAAAGTGGTAGTAAAATAGTCTTAAAGTGGTAGTAAAGTAGTGGTAAAGCAGTAGTAAAGTGGTAGTCGTAGAGTAGTAAAGTAGTAGTAAAGTAGTGGTAAAGTAGTGCTAAAATAGTAGTAAGAATGACCTCGGAAGTGTTCGTTGTACAACAAGGCGCCATGTTGTTAGCCTCAATCACAGAGGTTTTTTCAAATAGATATTTTTCTGCCGGTTAAGTTGTCGAGGGCTGATTTCTTATCTTGTGATAAAAAGCCTTCTGTTTCGACCACCAAACCTTTCAGAGGAGCATTAGCAACCGTGGGGCACCATATCTGAGTCAATTGCTGAAAGTCAGATTTTTGATGAAATTGTGACCCCGGGGCTTAGGGATTTTTTCAAAAAAATATTTTTCTGCCGGTGAAGTTGTCGAGGGCTGATTTCTTTTCCTGTGATAAAAAGCCTTCTCTTTCGACCGCCAAACCTTTCAGAGGAGCATTTGCAACCGTTGGGCACCATTTTTGAGTCAATTGCCGAAACTCAGATTTTTGATGAAATTGTGACCCCGGGGCTTAGGGATATTTTCAAAAAAATATTTTTCTGCCGGTGAAGTTGTCGAGGGCTGATTTCTTATCTTGTGATAAAAAGCCTTCTGTTTCGACCACCAAACCTTTCAGAGGAGCATTAGCAACCGTGGGGCACCATATCTGAGTCAATTGCTGAAAGTCAGATTTTTGATGAAATTGTGACCCCGGGGCTTAGGGATTTTTACAAAAAAATA
The DNA here is from genome assembly GCF_951804945.1 of Podarcis cretensis. NCBI lineage: Eukaryota > Metazoa > Chordata > Lepidosauria > Squamata > Lacertidae > Podarcis > Podarcis cretensis. Next base: position 50,767,085 of record NC_137181.1, read on the forward strand.
TTTTTCTGGCGGTTAAGTTGTTGAGGGCTGATTTCTTTTCCTGTGATAAAAAGCCTTCTCTTTCGACGAATAAACCTTTCAGAGGAGCATTTGCAACCGTTTTGCACCAGTTTTGAGTCAATTGCCGAAAGTCAGAGTTTTGATGAAATTGTGACCCCGGGGCTTAGGGATTTTTTCAAAAAAATATTTTTCTGCCGGTTAAGTTGTCGAGGGCTGATTTCTTGTCCTGTGATAAAAAGACATCTATTTCGACCGCCAAACCTTTCAGAGGAGCATGTGCAACCGTTGGGCACCATTTTTAAGTCAATTGCCGAAAGTCAGATTTTTGATGAAATTGTGACCCCTGGGCTTAGGGATTTTTTCAAAAAAATATTTTTCTGCCAGTTTAATTTTTCGAGGGCTGATTTCTTTTCCTGTGATAAAAAGCCTTCTGTTTCGACCGCCAAAACTTTCAGAGGAGCATTTGCAACCGTTGGGCACCATTTCTGAGTCAATTGCTGAAAGTCAGATTTTTCATGAAATTGTGACCCCGGGGCTTAGAGATTTTTTCAAAAATATCTTTTTCTGCCGGTGAAGTTGTCGAGGGCTGATTTCTTATCTTGTGATAAAAAGCCTTCTGTTTCGACCACCAAACCTTTCAGAGGAGCATTAGCAACCGTGGGGCACCATATCTGAGTCAATTGCTGAAAGTCAGATTTTTGATGAAATTGTGACCCCGGGGCTTAGGGATATTTACAAAAAAATATTTTTCTGCCGGTTAAGTTGTCGAGGGCTGATTTCTTTTCCTGTGATAAAAAGCCTTCTCTTTCGACTGCCAAACCTTTCAGAGGAGCATTTGCAACCGTTTTGCACCAGTTTTGAGTCAATTGCCGAAAGTCAGAGTTTTGATGAAATTGTGACCTTAGGGATTTTTTCAAAAATATATTTTTCTGCCGGTTAAGTTGTCGAGGGCTAATTTCTTTTCCTGTGATAAAAAGACATCTGTTTCGACCGCAAAAACTTTCAGAGGAGCATTAGAAACCGTTTGGCACCATTTTTGAGTCAAATGCCAAAAGTCAGGTTTTTGATGAAATTGTGACCCCGGGGCGTAGGGATTTTTTGAAAAAAAATAATTTCTGCCGGTTACGTTGTCGAGGGCTGATTTCTTGTCCTGTGATAAAAAGACATCTATTTCGACCGCCAAACCTTTCAGAGGAGCATTTGCAACCGTTGGGCACCATTTTTAAGTCAATTGCCGAAAGTCAGATTTTTGATGAAATTGTGACCCCTGGGCTTAGGGATTTTTTCAAAAAAATATTTTTCTGCCAGTTTAATTTTTCGAGGGCTGATTTCTTTTCCTGTGATAAAAAGCCTTCTGTTTCGACCGCCAAAACTTTCAGAGGAGCATTTGCAACCGTTGGGCACCATTTCTGAGTCAATTGCTGAAAGTCAGATTTTTCATGAAATTGTGACCCCGGGGCTTAGAGATTTTTTCAAAATATATTTTTCTGCCAGTTAAGTTGTTGAGGGCTGATTTCTTGTCCTGTGATAAAAAGCCTTCTCTTTCGACCGCCAAAGCTTTCAGAGGAGCATTTGCAACCGTTGGGCACCATTATTGAGTCAATTGCCAAAAGTCAGAGTTTTGATGAAATTGTGACCCCGGGGCTTAGGGATATTTTCAAAAAAATATTTTTCTGGCGGTTAAGTTGTCGAGGGCTGATTTCTTGTCCTGTGATAAAAAGACATCTGTTTCGACCGCCAAACCTTTCAGAGGAGCATTTGCAACCGTTGGGCACCATTTCTGAGTCAATTGCCGAAAGTCAGATTTTTGATGAAATTGTGACCCCGGGGCTTAGGGATATTTTCAAAAATATCTTTTTCTGCCGGTGAAGTTGTCGAGGGCTGATTTCTTATCTTGTGATAAAAAGCCTTCTGTTTCGACCACCAAACCTTTCAGAGGAGCATTAGCAACCGTGGGGCACCATATCTGAGTCAATTGCTGAAAGTCAGATTTTTGATGAAATTGTGACCCCGGGGCTTAGGGATATTTACAAAAAAATATTTTTCTGCCGGTTAAGTTGTCGAGGGCGGATTTCTTTTCCTGTGATAAAAAGCCTTCTCTTTCGACTGCCAAACCTTTCAGAGGAGCATTTGCAACCGTTTTGCACCAGTTTTGAGTCAATTGCCGAAAGTCAGAGTTTTGATGAAATTGTGACCTTAGGGATTTTTTCAAAAATATATTTTTCTGCCGGTTAAGTTGTCGAGGGCTAATTTCTTTTCCTGTGATAAAAAGACATCTGTTTCGACCGCCAAACCTTTCAGAGGAGCATTTGCAACCGTTGGGCACCATTTTTGAGTCAATTGCCAAAAATCAGGTTTTTGATGAAATTCTGACCCCGGGGCTTAGGGATTTTTTCAAAATATATTTTTCTGCCAGTTAAGTTGTCGAGGGCTGATTTCTTTTACTGTGATAAAAAGCCTTCTGTTTCGACCGCCAACCCCTTCTAGGGAGCATTTGCAACCGTTCTGCACCAGTTTTGAGTCAATTGCCGAAAGTCAGATTTTTGATGAAATTGTGACCCCGGGGCTTAGGGATTTTTTCAAAATATATTTTTCTGCCGGTTTAGTTGTCGAGGGCTGATTTCTTGTCCTGTAATAAAAAGCCTTCTCTTTCGACGAACAAACCTTTCAGAGGAGCATTTGCAACCGTTTTGCACCAGTTTTGAGTCAATTGCCGAAAGTCAGAGTTTTGATGAAATTGTGACCCCGGGGCTTAGGGATTTTTTCAAAAAAATATTTTTCTGCCGGTTAAGTTGTCGAGGGCTGATTTCTTTTCCTGTGATAAAAAGACATCTGTTTCGACCGCCAAACCTTTCAGAGGAGCATTTGCAACCGTTGGGCACCATTTCTGAGTCAATTGCCGAAAGTCAGGTTTTTGATGAAATTGTGACCCCGGGGCTTAGAGATTTTTTCAAAAAAATATTTTTCTGCCGGTTAAGTTGTCAAGGGCTGATTTCTTGTGCTGTGATAAAAAGCCTTCTCTTTCGACCGCCAAACCTTTCAGAGGAGCATTTGCAACCGTTGGGCACCATTTTTGAGTCAATTTCCGAAAGTCAGGTTTTTGATGAAATTGTGACCCCGGTGCTTAGGGGTTTTTTCAAAAAGATATTTTTCTGCCGGTTACGTTGTCGAGGGCTGATTTCTTGTCGTGTGATAAAAAGCCTTCTGTTTCGACCGCCAAACCTTTCAGAGGAGCATTTGCATCCGTTGGGCACCATTTCTGAGTCAATTGCCGAAAGTCAGATTTTTGCTGAAATTATGACCCCGGGTTTAGGGATTTTTTCAAAAAAATCTTTTTCTGCCGGTTAAGGATTTTCTGTCCTGTGATAAAAAGCCTTCTCTTCCGACCGCCAAACCTCTCAGGTGAGCATATGTAACCGTATGGCAGCATTTTTGAGTGAATGGCCGAAAGTCAGTTTTTTCATCAAATTGTGACCCCGGGGCTTAGGGATTTTTTTTAAAAAAAAAATTCAGCCGCTTAAGGTGTTTTTTACCTTGCATTTTTAAGTTGTAAACCAACCTTAAATCTACGGATGAAGCGCAGTATATACAATTAATAAAATAGTAACAATACTATTTGTTACTATAGACAGGCATGCCATTGTTCAGGAAGGTCTACTGTATAAATAGGGATATAAATAGTAAAGTAGGATAAGTATTAAAGTAGCAGTAGTAAAGTGGAAGTAAAGTGCTAGTAAAGCAATAGTAAACCAGTAGTGAAGTAGCAGTTAAGTAATGGTAAAACAATAGTAAAGTGGTGGAATAGTAGTAAAATAGCAGTAAAGGAGTAGTAAAACAGTAGTAAAGTAGTAGTAATGGAGTAGTAAAATAGTAGTAAAATAGTAGTAAAATGGTAGTAAGGCAGTAGTGAAACAGCAGTAAGATAGTAGTAGTAAAATGGTCCAATAGTAAAGCGGTGGAATAGTAGTAAAATAGCGTTAAAGTAGTAGTAAAAGGATAGCATGGTAGTAGTAAAATGATAGTAAAGCTGTAGTAAGGCAGTAGTAAAATGGTAGTAAAGTAGCAGTGAAGTAGTAGTAAAGCAGTAGTAAAGTAGTGGTAAAGTAGTAGTAAAGTGGTAGTCGTAGAGTAGTAAAGTAGTAGTAAAGTAGTAGTAAAGTAGTGGTAAAGTAATAGTAAAGTGGTAGTAAAGCAGTAGTAAAGAAGTAGTCTTAAAGTGGTAGTAAAGTAGTGGTAAAGCAGTAGTAAAGTATTGGTAAAGCAGTAGTAAAGTATTGGTAAAGCAGTAGTAAAGTAGTGGTAAAGTGGTAGTAAAGTGGTAGTAAAGTAGTAGTAAAGTGGTAGTAAAGTGGTAGTCGTAGAGTAGTAAAGTAGTAGTAAAGTAGTGGTAAAGTAGTGCTAAAATAGTAGTAAGAATGACCTCGGAAGTGTTCGTTGTACAACAAGGCGCCATGTTGTTAGCCTCAATCACAGAGGTTTTTTCAAAAAGATATTTTTCTGCCGGTTAAGTTGTCGAGGGCTGATTTCTTTTCCTGTGATAAAAAGCCTTCTGTTTCGACCGCCAACCCCTTCTAGGGAGCATTTGCAACCGTTTTGCATCAGTTTTGAGTCAATTGCGGAAAGTCAGAGTTTTGATGAAATTGTGACCCCGGGGCTTAGGGATTTTTTGAAAAAAATATTTTTCTGCCGGTTACGTTGTCGAGGGCTGATTTCTTGTCGTGTGATAAAAATCCTTCTTTTTCGACCGCCAAACCTTTCAGAGGAGCATTTGCAACCGTTGGGCACCATTTCTGAGTCAGTTGCCGAAAGTCAGATTTTTGATGAAATTGTGACCCCGGGGCTTAGGGATTTTTTCAAAAAAATATTTTTCTGCCGGTTACGTTGTCGAGGGCTGATTTCTTGTCCTGTGATAAAAATCCTTCTGTTTCGACCGCCAAACCTTTCAGAGGAGCATTTGCAACCGTTGGGCACCATTTCTGAGTCAATTGCCGAAAGTCAGATTTTTGATGAAATTGTGACCCCGGGGCTTAGGGATTTTTTCAAAAATATATTTTTCTGCCGGTTAAGTTGTCGAGGGCTGATTTCTTTTCCTGTGATAAAAAGACATCTGTATCGACCGCCAAACCTTTCAGAGGAGCATTTGCAACCGTTGGGCACCATTTCTGAGTCAATTGCCAAAAGTCAGGTTTTTGATGAAATTGTGACCCCGGGGCTTAGGGATTTTTTCAAAATATCTTTTTCTGCCGGTTAAGTTGTCGAGGGCTGATTTCTTATCTTGTGATAAAAAGCCATCTCTTTCGACCGCCAAACCTTTCAGAGGAGCATTTGCAACCGTTGGGCACCATTTCTGAGTCAATTGCCGAAAGTCAGATTTTTGATGAAATTGTGACCCCGGGGCTTAGGGATTTTTTCAAAAAAATATTTTTCTGACGGTTACGTTGTCGAGGGCTGATTTCTTGTCGTGTCATAAAAATACTTCTGTTTCGACCGCCAAACCTTTCAGAGGAGCATTTGCAACCGTTGGGCACCATTTCTGAGTCAATTGCCGAAAGTCATATTTTTGATGAAATTGTGACCCCGGGCTTAGGGATATTTACAAAAAAATATTCTTCTGCCGGTTAAGTTGTCGAGGGCTGATTTCTTTTCCTGTGATAAAAAGACATCTGTATCGACCGCCAAACCTTTCAGAGGAGCATTTGCAACCGTTGGGCACCATTTTTAAGTCAATTGCCAAAAGTCAGGTTTTTGATGAAATTGTGACCCCGGGGCTTAGGGATTTTTTCAAAATATCTTTTTCTGCCGGTTAAGTTGTCGAGGGCTGATTTCTTATCTTGTGATAAAAAGCCATCTCTTTCGACCGCCAAACCTTTCAGAGGAGCATTTGCAACCGTTGGGCACCATTTCTGAGTCAATTGCCAAAAGTCAGAGTTTTGATGAAATTGTGACCCCGGGGCTTAGGGATTTTTTGAAAAAAATATTTTTCTGCCGGTTAAGTTGTCGAGGGCTGATTTCTTTTCCTGTGATAAAAAGCATTCTCTTTCGACCGGAAAACCTTTCAGAGGAGCATTTGCTACCGTTGGGCACCATTTCTGAGTCAATTGCCGAAAGTCAGATTTTTGATGAAATTGTGACCCCGGGGCTTAGGGATTTTTTCAAAAATATATATTTCTGCCGGTTACGTTGTCGAGGGCTGTTTTCTATTCCTGTGATAAAAAGACAACTGTTTCGACCGGCAAACCTTTCAGAGGAGCATTTGGAACCGTTGGACACCATTATAGGGAAAATTGCCAAAAGTCAGAGTTTTGATGAAATTGTGACCCCGGGGCTTAGGGATTTTTTCAAAATATATTTTTCTGCCGGTTACGTTGTCGAGGGCTGATTTCTTGTTCTGTGATAAAAAGCCTTCTCTTTCGACCGCCAAACCTTTCAGAGGAGCATTTGCAACCGTTGGGCACCATTTCTGAGTCAATTGCCAAAAGTCAGAGTTTTGATGAAATTGTGACCCCGGGGCTTAGGGATTTTTTCAAAAAAAATATTTTTCTGCCGGTTCAGTTGTCGTGGGCTAATTTCTTTTCCTGTGATAAAAAGACATCTGTTTCGACCGCCAAACCTTTCAGAGGAGCATTAGAAACCGTTGTGCACCATTTTTGAGTCAATTGCCAAAAGTCAGAGTTTTGATGAAATTGTGACCCCGGGGCTTAGGGATTTTTTCAAAATATCTTTTTCTGCCGGTTAAGTTGTCGAGGGCTGATTTCTTATCTTGTGATAAAAAGCCTTCTCTTTCGACCGCCAAACCTTTCAGAGGAGCATTTGCAACCGTTGGGCACCATTTCTGAGTCAATTACCGAAAGTCAGATTTTTGATGAAATTGTGACCCCGGAGCTTAGGGATTTTTTCAAAAAAATATATTTCTGCCGGTTAAGTTGTCGAGGGCTGATTTCTTGTCCTGTGATAAAAATCCTTCTGTTTCGACCGCCAAACCTTTCAGAGGAGCATTTGCAACCGTTGGGCACCATTTCTGAGTCAATTGCCGAAATTCAGAGTTTTGATGAAATTGTGACCCCGGAGCTTAGGGATTTTTTCAAAAAAATATATTTCTGCCGGTTAAGTTGTCGAGGGCTGATTTCTTGTCCTGTGATAAAAATCCTTCTGTTTCGACCGCCAAACCTTTCAGAGGAGCATTTGCAACCGTTGGGCACCATTGCTGAATCAATTGCCGAAATTCAGAGTTTTGATGAATTTGTGACCCCGGGGCTTAGGGATTTTTTCAAAATATATTTTTCTGCCGGTTAAGTTGTCAAGGGCTGATTTCTTGTGCTGTGATAAAAAGCCTTCTCTTTCGACCGCCAAACCTTTCAGAGGAGCATTTGCAACCGTTGGGCACCATTTTTGAGTCAATTTCCGAAAGTCAGGTTTTTGATGAAATTGTGACCCCGGTGCTTAGGGGTTTTTTCAAAAAGATATTTTTCTGCCGGTTACGTTGTCGAGGGCTGATTTCTTGTCGTGTGATAAAAAGCCTTCTGTTTCGACCGCCAAACCTTTCAGAGGAGCATTTGCAACCGTTGGGCACCATTTCTGAGTCAATTGCCGAAAGTCATATTTTTTCAAAAAAATATTTTTCTGCCGGTTACGTTGTCGAGGGCTGATTTCTTGTCCTGTGATAAAAATCCTTCTGTTTCGACCGCCAAACATTTCAGAGGAGCATTTGCAACCGTTGGGCACCATTTATGAATCAATTGCCGACATTCAGAGTTTTGATGAAATTGTGACCCCGGGGCTTAGAGATTTTTTCAAAAAAATATTTTTCTGCCGGTTAAGTTGTCGAGGGCTGATTTCTCTAAAAAGCCTTCTCTTTCGACCGCCAAACCTTTCAGAGGAGCATTTGCAACCGTTGGGCACCATTTCTGAGTCAATTGCCGAAAGTCAGATTTTTGATGAAATTGTGACCCCGGGGCTTAGGGATTTTTTCAAAAAAATATTTTTCTGCCGGTTACGTTGTCGAGGGCTGATTTCTTGTCGTGTCATAAACATCCTTCTGTTTCGACCGCCAAACCTTTCAGAGGAGCATTTGCAACCGTTGGGCACCATTTCTGAGTCAATTGCCGAAAGTCATATTTTTGATGAAATTGTGACCCCGGGCTTAGGGATATTTACAAAAAAATATTTTTCTGCCGGTTAAGTTGTCGAGGGCTGATTTCTTTTCCTGTGATAAAAAGACATCTGTATCGACCGCCAAACTTTTCAGAGGAGCATTTGCAACCGTTGGGCACCATTTTTGAGTCAATTGCCAAAAGTCAGGTTTTTGATGAAATTGTGACCCCGGGGCTTAGGGATTTTTTCAAAATATCTTTTTCTGCCGGTTAAGTTGTCGAGGGCTGATTTCTTTTCCTGTGATAAAAAGCATTCTCTTTCGACCGGCAAACCTTTCAGAGGAGCATTTGCAACCGTTGGGCACCATTTCTGAGTCAATTGCCGAAAGTCAGGTTTTTGATGAAATTGTGACTCCGGGGCTTAGGGATTTTTTCAAAAAAATATTTTTCTGCCGGTTAAGTTGTCGAGGGCTGATTTCTTTTCCTGTGATAAAAAGACATCTGTTTCAACCGCAAAAACTTTCAGAGGAGCATTTGCAACCGTTGGGCACCATTTCTGAGTCAATTGCCGAAATTCAGAGTTTTGATGAAATTGTGACCCCGGAGCTTAGGGATTTTTTCAAAAAAATATTTTTCTGCCGGTTACGTTGTCGAGGGCTGATTTCTTGTCCTGTGATAAAAATCCTTCTGTTTCGACCGCCAAACCTTTCAGAGGAGCATTTGCAACCGTTGGGCACCATTTATGAATCAATTGCCGAAATTCAGAGTTTTGATGAAATTGTGACCCCGGGGCTTAGAGATTTTTTCAAAAAAATATTTTTCTGCCGGTTAAGTTCTCGAGGGCTGATTTCTCTAAAAAGCCTTCTCTTTCGACCGCCAAACCTTTCAGAGGAGCATTTGCAACCGTTGGGCACCATTTCTGAGTCAATTGCCGAAAGTCAGATTTTTGATGAAATTGTGACCCCGGGGCTTAGGGATTTTTTCAAAAAAATATTTTTCTGCCGGTTACGTTGTCGAGGGCTGATTTCTTGTCGTGTCATAAACATCCTTCTGTTTCGACCGCCAAACCTTTCAGAGGAGCATTTGCAACCGTTGGGCACCATTTCTGAGTCAATTGCCGAAAGTCAGATTTTTGATGAAATTGTGACCCCGGGGCTTAGGGATTTTTTCAAAATATCTTTTTCTGCCGGTTAAGTTGTCGAGGGCTGATTTCTTATCTTGTGATAAAAAGCCATCTCTTTCGACCGCCAAACCTTTCAGAGGATCATTTGCAACCGTTGGGCACCATTTCTGAGTCAATTGCCAAAAGTCAGAGTTTTGATGAAATTGTGACCCCGGGGCTTAGGGATTTTTTCAAAAAAATATTTTTCTGCCGGTTAAGTTGTCGAGGGCTGATTTCTTTTCCTGTGATAAAAAGCATTCTCTTTCGACCTCCAAACCTCTCAGAGGAGCATTTGCAATCGTTGGGCACCATTTCTGAGTCAATTGCCGAAAGTCAGATTTTTGATGAAATTCTGACCCCGGGGCTTAGGGATTTTTTCAAAAAAATATTTTTCTGCCGGTTAAGTTGTCGAGGGCTGATTTCTTGTCCTGTGATAAAAAGCCTTCTCGTTCGACCGCCAAACCTTTCAGAGGAGCATTTGCAACCGTTGGGCACCATTTTTGAGTCAATTGCCAAAAGTCAGGTTTTTGATGAAATTGTGACCCCGGGGCTTAGGGATTTTTTCAAAATATATTTTTCTGCCAGTTAAGTTGTCGAGGGCTGATTTCTTTTACTGTGATATAAAGCCTTCTCTTTCAACCGCCAAACCTTTCAGAGGAGCATTTGCAACCGTTTGGCACCATTTTTGAGTCAATTGCCGAAAGTCAGAGTTTTGATGAAATTGTGACCCCAAGGCTTAGAGATTTTTTCAAAATATATTTTTCTGCCACTTAAGTTGTCGAGGGCTGATTTCTTTTCCTGTGATAAAAAGACATCTGTATCGACCGCCAAACCTTTCAGAGGAGCATTTGCATCCGTTGGGCACCATTTCTGAGTCAATTGCCAAAAGTCAGGTTTTTGATGAAATTGTGACCCCGGGGCTTAGAGATTTTTTCAAAAATATCTTTTTCTGCCGGTTAATTTGTCGAGGGCTGATTTCTTTTCCTGTGATAAAAAGCCTTCTGTTTCGACCGCCAAACCTTTCAGGGGAGCATTTGCAACCGTTTGGCACCATTTTTGAGTCAATTGCCGAAAGTCAGATTTTTGCTGAAATTGTGACCCCGGGGCTTAGGGATATTTTCAAAATACATTTTTCTGCCAGTTAAGTTGTCGAGGGCTGATTTCTTTTTCTGTGATAAAAAGCCTTCTCTTTCGACCACCAAACCTTTCAGAGGAGCATTTGCAACCGTTGGGCACCTGTCAGAGCTGCCTCCAGGTCCCAGCTCACAGAGGACCAACGCTAGGCTGTAGTTATGTACAAAAGTCTTTATTGAGGTTCAGTTTCCATTTTAAAGCCGCAGCGTGCAGCTCTACGTCTCGACCTTAGACCGGCAAAGTCCCGTCTGAGTCTCCTCCCCTTCCACACCAGTTTAAGACTCTAGCCTTGCTCCACCTCTTCCTAAGTTCCTTTCTCCTCTGGGCCCTCCTGCCCGCTAGGGTTTCATCCTTCCTGGACTCTTCTGACGCTGACCCTGACGATTCTTGCCCCTCCTTCCGGCGGGCTTTAGGACCTGGTTCCCTATCCAGGCTACCTTCTGTGCCGCTCGCCTGTACATTTGAACTTGGCGCGCGCGCCCAGCCTGCAACTTTCCTCTTGACCGTTAACTCTCTCTCCGATGGAGGCGTGGTCAACCCTGACTCATCTTCTCTCGCTGGTGGTGCATATGTGGGCTCTGACACCTGGGACTCCTCCCCCCCACTACGCTCTGGTGGGGAAGCTGGTCCTGATTTCCAACTGCTGCTCTGGGAGTCCCCGCTGGCCCCTTGCTTCTGGGTTGTCCCCCTTGGGTCGCCCCTTTCCCTGCCCATCGGCGCCCCCTTCTGCGAATCTTCCGATTCGCTGGAGAGGCTCATGGAATCTATCGGGCTGCTGTCATATTCTCCTACGCTGCCCTCGGATTGCTCCCCCTCGCTCTCCATCTCCTCTCCTCCCTGCGCTCCCGCTGAGTCCCTGACATCCATCCCCCCCTCGAAGCCCCCCCTTCCCCCCTCCCCCTCTTCTGGCGTGGGTTCCGGGTGCTCCAATGCTGTGGGGTGCATGCCGGATATAGTTCTTCCCCCCTGGCATGCTGCCAGTCCGTGACTGGTACATCGACGTCGCTCTCCTCCGCTTCCATCTCGTTTCCGGTGTGCTCGAACCCAGGGTCCTCCCCCAACCCGTCCATGCCCCCTTGTTCCCCCATTTCCTCTGGGGAGTCTGCGTGCCAGGGCCCTCTGAGCAGTCTCCTGCGCCACTCCTCCTCGGGTTGAGTGTCCCACCAATAAGAGCGTTCCGCACCCAAGTCTGAGACCGACCCCTCCGGCGAGGTAGTCTCTGGAACCGTCTCCTCAGCCGAGGAGAACCCCTGAAACGTACTGGCTGAGAGTGTGGGGGGTGAAAAGATATTCGTCAAAATAATCCTCCGGCATGGGCCTGTGTGGGAAGAGTGCGTGGAACTCGTCTTTGAGGTAGTGCTCCTCCACCGCATAGTACGGCACCCAGCTGTTGGCGCTGGCCGGGGCACCTTCCCTTGCGATGAGATATTCGACCCCCTCTTCCCCCCATCTCGAGTCCAAAATCTCCGTCACCTCGTTGAGTGGCCCCGCCCTAGGCGACCCCCCTGTCATGGGTGCGTCTCTAAGCGGACTGGAAGCTGTCCCTGGCTCCTGAAACCTGTGAGGTGCCTTGTAGGGCATTAGCACCGATCTATGAAAGACCGGGTGCATTCTGGAACCCTCCGGTAGTGTCAAACGGAAGGCCACTGGGTTGATCTGTGCCTCGACTAGGTAAGGGCCTAGCTGCTTGTGTCCTAGCTTCTTCTTAGCTAAGGATCTGGCCGGCACTGCCTGGGCCGCTAACCAGACCCAGTCCCCTACCCGTATGTCCTCCCCCACTCTTCTGTGTTTGACTGCTTGCATCTTGTATACGTGTTTTGCTAGGTCTAACTGCCTACGGAGCTGTTCATGGACCTCCTGTAACTCCTCTGCCAATGCCTCTGCTCCCTGCGGCTCCCCCTCCCCCTCTTTCTCTAAGCCCAGGAAGGTCCTGGGATGTCGCCCGTTGTTGGCGAAAAACGGTGTCACCCCCGTGGACACATGTTGTGTGTTGTTGTAGGCAAACTCGGCCAGGGGTAGGTAGTCCACCCAGGTCGAGGGCTGCTGGTTGGCGTAGCATCTCAGGTACTGCTGCATGATGGCGTTGACCCTCTCCGCTTGTCCGTTGGTCTGCGGGTGTCTTGCCGACGCTAGGTTGACCTTGACGTTCAGGATCCCCATCAGCTTCTGCCAGAAACTCGAGATGAACTGGCGCCCCCGGTCAGACAGGATAGACCGTGGCAGGCCATGCACCTTGAACACGTGGTCTATCAACAGCTTGGCTGTCTGTTCCGCTGTGGCCACCTTCGCGCAAGGAATGAAGTGCGCCATCTTGGTGAACATGTCGACTACCACGAGTACTGCTGTTTTGCCCCTCGAGCTGGGCAGGTCAGTGACAAAGTCCAAGGCCACCCTCTCCCACGGTTCGGACGGGGTCTTTAGCGGTTCTAACAGTCCCGCTGGCGGTCTGTGTACTGGCTTGGCCCTTTGGCATGTGTCGCACCTCGTGACGTAATCCGCGACTTCTCCCCGCATCTTGGGCCACCAAAAGTCTCTGGCTACTAATTCCACCGTCTTGTCCTTGCCGAAATGTCCGGCGCTGGGTGCGTCGTGTAGCTGTTGCAGTACTGTCGCGCGGAGTTCATCTCCCGGCACATAGATGGCCCCCTTGCGGAGGAGCAGTCCGTCGCGTATCTGGAACTCGTCGTCCTTCGCTGTGCCGCTGCGCACCTCCTCCATCTTGGATCGTGCGAAGGAATCTGTTCGCAGCTCGCGCTGTATTGCTTCCAGGTCTACGGTGGCTGAAGCGCATGCCCACGCCTTGGGTGCGAAAATGTGTTTGGCCGCTACCGGTGCTGCTTCCTCCAGATACTGCGGCTTCCTGGATAGCGCATCAGCCATGACGTTGTTGTCTCCGGGGATATATTCTATCCTGAAGTCGAAATCCGCAAAGAACTCCGCCCAGCGGATGTGTCTCTGGTTCAGGAACCGCGCCGTGCGCCAGTACTCCAGGTTCTTATGGTCCGTGCGAACTTGCACCGTGTGTTTGGCTCCGATGAGGAAGTGCCGCCACGCCTTGAAGGCTGCATGAATGGCCAGCAACTCTCTGTCCCAGATGGTGTAGTTCTGCTCCGACTTGCTGAGTTTCCTGGAGTAGAAAGCACACGGCCTCCAATCCCCTTGCGGGTCTTGCTGCAACAGGACTGCCCCCACGGCTCTGTCGGAGGCATCCGTCTCCACCCTCATGGGTCTGCTGGGGTTCACATGCAGCAGTTGTTCCTCGGAAGCGAAAAGACGCTTGAGTTTCTGAAAAGACTGCTCCGCCTGCTCCGTCCAGATGAACTTCTTCTTCTTGGAGCTGAGGGTGTCCGTGATGGCCGCCGTCTGCATAGCGAAACCCTTGATGAACTTGCAATAAAAGTTAGCAAAGCCGACAAACCTCTGGACCTCCTTCCGATTGCGCGGGCTTTTCCAGTCCAGTACTGATCGTACCTTGGTGCTGTCCATGGCGATTCCCTTGTTGGACAGCTTGTAGCCCAGGAAATCCACCTCCGTCATGTCGAACTGGCATTTCTCCAGTTTGGCGTAAAGCCTGTGCTCCCGTAGTCTTTGCAGGACTTCCTTGACATCTCTCTCGTGAGCCCCCTGCGATTCAGAGAAGATCAGAATGTCGTCCAGGAAGCAGACGCACTTCTTGTAGAGGAGCCCCGCTAACACGTGATGCATGAAGGCTTGGAAGCAGTGGGAGCCATTTTGTAAACCGAAAGGCATAACCCTATACTCATAGGTGCCCAAGGGCGTGAACATGGCCGTCTTCCACTCGTCACCCTCCCGCATGCGTATAAGATTGTACGCCCCTCGTAGATCCAACTTGGTGAAGATGCGTCCCTTCCTCACCGTCGCGAGCAAGTCGTCGATCTTGGGCATCGGGAAAGCCGTGGGCTTGGTTTTCGAGTTTAAGATTCTGAAATCAACTACTAGCCTCTTTTGGGGCGTGTCTTTTTCTTCACAAAGAACACAGGACTGCCCCCCACTGCTTTGGATTCTCGGATGAATCCCCGCTTCAAATTGTGATCTATGAACTCCCTGAGCTCTTGCAGTTCGTCTTCAGACATGGAGTACAGTTTTCCGGTCGGCAGCGTTGCCCCCGGCAGGAGGTCAATCTTGCAGTCGTAGGGTCTGTGGGGAGGCAGCTTGTCCGCTTCCTTCTCGCAGAAGACCTCCAAAAACGCCTTGTACTTGTCGGGTACCGCTTGCAGCATGCCCAGTTGTAGCTGTGGGTCATCCTCTTGCCCCTCGTCCTCCTGGGTAGTCATGATGCAATGTTCTGTGCAGTAGGAGGAGCAGAAGGTCAATTTACGCTGGTACCATGCCAATGCCGGGCTGTGCCTGTCCAACCAGCTCATGCCCAACACTATGGGCGTGTCTGACAGTTGGGTGACATTGAAGCTGATGACTTCGCGGTGATTTCCAATTCGCATCACCATTGGCGGCGTTTGCTGTACCACCTGTCCCCCCAGCAATTCTCTTCCATCGACTGTCACTACTTTCAGGGGCATCGTGGCAGGCAGGAGCGCTATGCCATGTTGCTTGATGAAATCCACTCCTATAAAGTCTGCATTGCTACCAGAGTCAATGGTAATAGGGACTTCCATGGTGAGCCCATTGGGAAGCTGGAGTGTTGCGGTGAGCTGCACCACTGGTTTGGGCGGGAGGGGGTCTGTGGGCTGTAAGATTCCTGGGGACTGCTTCACTGATTCGTCTGGCTGGGCCCCAGCGGCTCTGCTTCCAGCCAGACTTCGTCGTTTCCCTGCTGCGGTTCCCTCTGCTGAGCTGCTTCTGTTACTTTTGCTGAGGCTGCATTGTGCTTGCGGAGCCTCTGGGGGCACTCTTTTGCCATATGCTGAGCACTTTCGCAGATGTAACACTTCCTGTTCCCTCTAGGAGGCTTCACCTTGGCTGCTCCTGGTGTGAGGGCTCTGGTTGCTGACTGAGCCTTGGCACCACCTATCTCCATCGGCTCCTCTCCCCCTCCCAGTGGAGGCGTGGATTGAGCGCGCGCTGAGTCTCTGGGAAAGAAAGGAGGTGCCCTTGCTGGCGTGCGTCCCCAACGCCCTTCATCTTTGCTCCAGGGACGTTCTTCTAGCCGCACACCAATCGTCAGCGCCTTCTGGACCACTTCTTGAGTGCTCCGTGGTCTCTCCCCCCTTGCGATTTCGTCTTTCACAGCCCCGTTCAGCCCCTCCCAGAACAGGTCCCTGACGGACGCTGAGTCTTTTTCCCATCCCAGCGCGTTGACAAATGCAAAAAAGCGGGAATGATATTGCCTTACAGTGGCTCTGCCTTGTTTCAAACCGTGAATCTCTTTTCTAGCGACATCCACATCTATCTCCGATAAAAAACAATCGTCCATTGCCTTAATGAAGGCTTTTGCGTTTTGGAGGGCTGGATCATTATCTCTCCACAGATTGCGCAACCACGCTTTAGCTTCTCCATGGAGATGCGATAGTATGAAGCCTACTATCTCCTGCTCATCTCTAAAGTCCTTCTCCAGCAACTTTAGCGCAAAAACTACGTCTGCTCTGAAGTTAGGATATTGCTGCAGACTCCCATCGAAATGCGACACCAGGCTCCCCCCTCTCTTCCCGAGCCCGATCCCCTCTGATTTGGCTCCCGGTGGCCCCTGTTTAGTCAACATTTCCAACCTGGTTTGCAGATCCTTGCAGACAGCATCTGATTCCTCTTCTCTCCACCTTGCCAGTCGTTCTTCTGTAGTCATCTTGTGCTGCTTTTGTGAGCTCGCGAAGCACCAATCTTCGCCCCTCGCTGCGTCCTCTCACGTTGCGAGGTTCTTTGACTGTGACGGGACTTACTGTCAGAGCTGCCTCCAGGTCCCAGCTCACAGAGGACCAACGCTAGGCTGTAGTTATGTACAAAAGTCTTTATTGAGGTTCAGTTTCCATTTTAAAGCCGCAGCGTGCAGCTCTACGTCTCGACCTTAGACCGGCAAAATCCCGTCTGAGTCTCCTCCCCTTCCACACCAGTTTAAGACTCTAGCCTTGCTCCACCTCTTCCTAAGTTCCTTTCTCCTCTGGGCCCTCCTGCCCGCTAGGGTCTCACCCTTCCTGGACTCCTCTGACGCTGACCCTGACGATTCTTGCCCCTCCTTCCGGCGGGCTTTAGGACCTGGTTCCCTATCCGGGCTACCTTCTGTGCCGCTCGCCTGTACCTTTGAACTTGGCGCGCGCGCCCAGCCTGCAACTTTCCTCTTGACCGTTAACTCGCTCTCCGATGGAGGCGTGGTCAACCCTGACTCATCTTCTCTCGCTGGTGGTGCATATGTGGGCTCTGACACCTGGGACTCCTCCCCCCCCACTACGCTCTGGTGGGGAAGCTGGTCCTGATTTCCAACTGCTGCTCTGGGAGTCCCCGCTGGCCCCTTGCTTCTGGGGTGTCCCCCTTGGGTCGCCCCTTGCCCTGCCCATCGGCGCCCCCTTCTGTGAATCTTCCGATTCGCTGGAGAGGCTCATGGAATCTATCGGGCTGCTGTCATATTCTCCTACGCTGCCCTCGGATTGCTCCCCCTCGCTCTCCATCTCCTCTCCTCCCGGGGCTCCCGCTGAGTCCCTGACAGGCACCATTTCTGAGTCAATTGCCGAAAGTCAGATTTTTGATGAAATTGTGACCCCGGGGCTTAGGGGTTTTTTCAAAAAGATATTTTTCTGCCAGTTAAGTTGTCGAGGGCTGATTCCTTTTCCTGTGATAAAAAGCCTTCTCTTTCGACCGCCAAACCTTTCAGAGGAGCATTTGCAACCGTTGGGCACCATTTCTGAGTCAATTGCCGAAAGTCAGAGTTTTGATGAAATTGTGAACCCGGGGCTTAGGGATTTTTTCAAAAATATCTTTCTCTGCCGGTTAATTTGTCGAGGGCTGATTTCTTTTCCTGTAATAAAAAGCCTTCTGTTTCGACCGCCAAACCTTTCAGGCGAGCATTTGCAACCGTTGGGCACCATTTTTGAGTCATTTGCCAAAAGTCAGATTTTTGCTGAAATTGTGAGCCTGGGGCTTAGGGATTTTTTCAAAAAAATCTTTTTCTGCCGGTTAAGGATTTTCTGTCCTGTGATAAAAAGCCTTCTGTTTCGACCGCCAAACCTCTCAGGTGAGCATATGGCAGCATTTTTGAGTGAATAGCCGAAAGTCAGTTTTTTCATCAAATTGTGACCCCGGGGCTTAGGGATTTTTAAAAAAAAAAAAAAATTCAGCCGCTTAAGGTGTTTTTTACCTTGCATTTTTAAGTTGTTGAGGGCTGATTTCTTGTCCTGTGATAAAAAGACATCTGTTTCGACCACCACACCTTTCAGAGGAGCATTTGCAAACGTTGGGCACCATTTTTTAGTCAATTGCCAAAAGTCAGGTTTTTGATGAAATTGTGACCCCGGGGCTTAGGGATTTTTTCAAAAATATCTTTTTCTGCCAGTTAAGTTGTCGAGGGCTGATTTCTTATCTTGTGATAAAAAGCCTTCTCTTTCGACCGCCAAACCTTTCAGAGGAGCATTTGCAACCGTTGGGCACCATTTCTGAGTCAATTGCCGAAAGTCAGATTTTTGATGAAATTGTGACCCCGGGGCTTAGGGATTTTTTCAAAAAAATATTTTTCTGCTCGTTAAGTTGTCGAGGGCTAATTTCTTTTCCTGTGATAAAAAGACATCTGTTTCGACCGCCAAACCTTTCAGAGGAGCATTTGGAACCGTTGGGCACCATTTCTGAGTCAACTGCCGAAAGTCAGAGTTTTGATGAAATTGTGACCCCGGGGCTTAGGGATTTTTTCAAAAATATCTTTTTCTGCCGGTTAATTTGTCGAGGGCTGATTTCTTGTCCTGTGATAAAAAGCCTTCTGTTTCGACCGCCAAACCTTTCAGGGGAGTATTTGCAACCGTTTGGCACCATTTTTGAGTCATTTGCCGAAAGTCAGATTTTTGCTGAAATCGTGAGCCCGGGGCTTAGGGATTTTTTCAAAAAAATCTTTTTCTGCCGGTTAAGGTTTTTCTGTCCTGTGATAAAAAGCCTTCTGTTTCGACCGCCAAACCTTTCAGGTGAGCATATGGCAGCATTTTTGAGTGAATGGCCGAAAGTCAGTTTTTTCATCAAATTGTGACCCCGGGGCTTAGGGATTTTTTTTAAAAAAAAAAATTCAGCCGCTTAAGGTGTTTTTTACCTTGCATTTTTAAGTTGTAAACCAACCTTAAATCTACGGATGAAGCGCAGTATATACAATTAATAAAATAGTAACAATACTATTTGTTACTATAGACAGGCATGCCATTGTTCAGGAAGGTCTACTGTATAAATAGGGGTATAAATAGTAAAGTAGGATAAGTATTAAAGTAGCAGTAGTAAAGTGGAAGTAAAGTGGTAATAAAGCAATAGTAATCCAGTAGTGAAGTAGCAGTTAAGTAATGGTAAAACAATAGTAAAGTGGTGGAATAGTAGTAAAATAGAAGTAAAGTAGTAGTAAAACAGTAGTAAAGTAGTAGTAATGGAGTAGTAAAATAGTAGTAAAATGGTAGTAAGGCAGTAGTGAAACAGCAGTAAGATAGTAGTAAAGTAGTAGTAAAATGGTCCAATAGTAAAGCGGTGGAATAGTAGTAAAATAGCTTTAAAGTAGTAGTAAAAGGATAGCAAGGTAGTAGTAAAATGATAGTAAAGCTGTAGTAAGGCAGTAGTAACATGATAGTAAAGTAGTAGTAAAGCAGTAGTAAAGTGGTAGTAAAGTGGTAGTAAAGCAGTAGTAAAGCAGTAGTAAAGTGGTAGTAAAGTAGAAGTAAAATGGTAGTAAAGCTGTAGTAAGACAGTAGTAAAGTGGTAGTAAAGTAGTAGTAAAGTAGTAGTAAAGTGGTAGTAAAGTAGTAGTAAAGTGGTAGTAAAGTAGTGGTAAAGTAGTGCTAAAATAGTAGTAATAATGACCTCGGAAGTGTTCGTTGTACAAAAAGGCGCCATGTTGTTAGCCTCAATCACAGAGGTTTTTTCAAAAAGATATTTTTCTGCCGGTTAAGTTGTCGAGGGCTGATTTCTTGTCCTGTGATAAAAAGCCTTCTCTTTCGACAGCCAAACCTTTCAGGGGAGCATTTGCAACCGTTGGGCACCATTTCTGAGTCAATTGCCGAAAGTCAGATTTTTGATGAAATTGTGACCCCGGGGCTTAGGGATTTTTTCAAAAAGATATTTTTCTGCCGGTTAATTTGTCGAGGGCTGATTTCTTTTCCTGTGATAAAAAGCCTTCTGTTTCGACCGCCAAACCTTTCAGAGGAGCATTTGCAACCGTTTTGCACCAGTTTTGAGTCAATTGCCGAAAGTCAGATTTTTGCTGAAATCGTGAGCCCGGGGCTTAGGGATTTTTTCAAAAAAATCTTTTTCTGCCGGTTAAGGATTTTCTGTCCTGTGATAAAAAGCCTTCTGTTTCGACCGCCAAACCTCTCAGGTGAGCATATGGCAGCATTTTTTAGTGAATAGCGAAAGTCAGTTTTTTCATCAAATTGTGACCCCGGGGCTTAGGGATTTTTTTTTTAAAAAAAAAATTCAGCCGCTTAAGGTGTTTTTTACCTTGCATTTTTAAGTTGTTGAGGGCTAATTTCTTGTCCTGTGATAAAAAGACATCTGTTTCGACCGCCACACCTTTCAGAGGAGCATTTGCAAACGTTGGGCACCATTTTTGAGTCAATTGCCAAAAGTCAGGTTTTTGATGAAATTGTGACCCTCGGGCTTAGGGATTTTTTCAAAAAAATATTTTTCTGCCGGTTAAGTTGTCGAGGGATGATTTCTGGTCCTGTGATAAAAAGCCTTCTTTTTCGACCGCTAAACCTTTCAGAGGAGCATTTACAAACGTTGGGCAGCATTTCTGAGTCAATTGCCGAAAGTCAGATTTTTGATGAAATTGTGACCCCGGGGCTTAGGGATTTTTTCAAAAATATCTTTTTCTGCCAGTTAAGTTGTCGATGGCTGATTTCTTATCTTGTGATAAAAAGCCTTCTCTTTCGACCGCCAAACCTTTCAGAGGAGCATTTGCAACCGTTGGGCACCATTTCTGAGTCAATTGCCGAAAGTCAGATTTTTGATGAAATTGTGACCCCGGGGCTTAGGGATTTTTTCAAAAAAATATTTTTCTGCTGGTTAAGTTGTCGAGGGCTAATTTCTTTTCCTGTGATAAAAAGACATCTGTTTCGACCGCCAAACCTTTCAGAGGAGCATTTGGAACTGTTGGACACCATTATAGAGTAAATTGTTAAAAGTCAGAGTTTTGATGAAATTGTGACCCCGGGGCTTATGGATTTTTTCAAAATATATTTTTCTGCCGGTTAAGTTCTCGAGGGCTGACTTCTTGTCCTGTGATAAAAAGCCTTCTCTTTCGACCGCCAAACCTTTCAGAGGAGCATTTGCAACCGTTGGGCACCATTTCTGAGTCAATTGCCGAAAGCCAGATTTTTGATGAAATTGTGACCCCGGGGCTTAGGGATTTTTTCAAAAAAATCTTTTTCTGCCGGTTAAGGATTTTCTGTCCTGTGATAAAAAGCCTTCTGTTTCGACCGCCAAACCTCTCAGGTGAGCATATGGCAGCATTTTTGAGTGAATGGCCGAAAGTCAGTTTTTTCATCAAATTGTGACCCCGGGGCTTAGGGATTTTTTCTTTTTTAAAAAAATTCAGCCGCTTAAGGTGTTTTTTACCTTGCATTTTTAAGTTGTAAACCAACCTTAAATCTACGGATGAAGCGCAGTATATACAATTAATAAAATAGTAACAATACTATTTGTTACTATAGACAGGCATGCCATTGTTCAGGAAGGTCTACTGTATAAATAGGGGTATAAATAGTAAAGTAGGATAAGTATTAAAGTAGCAGTAGTAAAGTGGAAGTAAAGTGGTAATAAAGCAATAGTAATCCAGTAGTGAAGTAGCAGTTAAGTAATGGTAAAACAATAGTAAAGTGGTGGAATAGTAGTAAAATAGAAGTAAAGTAGTAGTAAAACAGTAGTGAAGTAGTAGTAATGGAGTAGTAAAATAGTAGTAAAATGGTAGTAAGGCAGTAGTGAAACAGCAGTAAGATAGTAGTAAAGTAGTAGTAAAATGGTCCAATAGTAAAGCCGTGGAATAGTAGTAAAATAGCTTTAAAGTAGTAGTAAAAGGATAGCAAGGTAGTAGTAAAATTATAGTAAAGCTGTAGTAAGGCAGTAGTAACATGATAGTAAAGTAGTAGTAAAGCAGTAGTAAAGTGGTAGTAAAGTGGTAGTAAAGCAGTAGTAAAGTGGTAGTAAAGTAGAAGTAAAATGGTAGTAAAGCTGTAGTAAGACAGTAGTAAAGTGGTAGTAAAGTAGTAGTAAAGTAGTAGTAAAGTGGTAGTAAAGTAGTAGTAAAGTGGTAGTAAAGTAGTGGTAAAGTAGTGCTAAAATAGTAGTAATAATGACCTCGGAAGTGTTCGTTGTACAAAAAGGCGCCATGTTGTTAGCCTCAATCACAGAGGTTTTTTCAAAAAGATATTTTTCTGCCGGTTAAGTTGTCGAGGGCTGATTTCTTGTCCTGTGATAAAAAGCCTTCTCTTTCGACAGCCAAACCTTTCAGGGGAGCATTTGCAACCGTTGGGCACCATTTCTGAGTCAATTGCCGAAAGTCAGATTTTTGATGAAATTGTGACCCCGGGGCTTAGGGATTTTTTCAAAAAGATATTTTTCTGCCGGTTAAGTTGTCGAGGGCTGATTTCTTTTCCTGTGATAAAAAGCCTTCTGTTTCGACCGCCAAACCTTTCAGAGGAGCATTTGCAACCGTTTTGCACCAGTTTTGAGTCAATTGCCGAAAGTCAGAGTTTTGATGAAATTGTGACCCCGGGGCTTAGGTATTTTTTCAAAATATATTTTTCTGCCGGTTAAGTTGTCGAGGGCTGATTTCTTGTCCTGTGATAAAAAGCCTTCTCTTTCGACCGCCAAACCTTTCAGAGGAACATTTGCAACCGTTGGGCACCATTCTTCAGTCAATTGCCAAAAGTCAGAGTTTTGATGAAATTGTGACCCCGGGGCTTAGGTATTTTTTCAAAATATATTTTTCTGCCGGTTAAGTTTTTGAGGGCTGATTTCTTGTCCTGTGATAAAAAGCCTTCTCTTTCGACCGCCAAATCTTTCAGAGGAGAATTTGCAACCGTTGGGCACCATTTTTGAGTCAATTGCCGAAAGTCAGATTTTTGATAAAATTGTGACCCCGGGGCTTAGGGATTTTTTCAAAAAAATATTTTTCTGCCGGTTAAGTTGTCGAGGGCTGTTTTCTTTTCCTGTGATAAAAAGACATCTGTTTCGACCGCCAAACCTTTCAGAGGAGCATTTGGAACCATTGGACACCATTATAGAGTATATTGTTAAAAGTCAGAGTTTTGATGAAATTGTGACCCCGGGGCTTTTGGATTTTTTCAAAATATATTTTTCTGCCGGTTAAGTTCTCGAGGGCTGACTTCTTGTCCTGTGATAAAAAGCCTTCTGTTTCGACCGCCAAACCTTTCAGGGGAGTATTTGCAACCGTTTGGCACCATTTTTGAGTCATTTGCCGAAAGTCAGATTTTTGCTGAAATCGTGAGCCCGGGGCTTAGGGATTTTTTCAAAAAAATCTTTTTCTGCCGGTTAAGGATTTTCTGTCCTGTGATAAAAAGCCTTCTGTTTCGACCGCCAAACCTCTCAGGTGAGCATATGGCAGCATTTTTGAGTGAATGGCCGAAAGTCAGTTTTTTCATCAAATTGTGACCCCGGGGCTTAGGGATTATTTTTTTTAAAAAAAATTCAGCCGCTTAAGGTGTTTTTTACCTTGCATTTTTAAGTTGTAAACCAACCTTAAATCTACAGATGAAGCGCAGTATATACAATTAATAAAATAGTAACAATACTATTTATTACTATAGACAGGCATGCCATTGTTCAGGAAGGTCTACTGTATAAATAGGGGTATAAATAGTAAAGTAGGATAAGTATTAAAGTAGCAGTAGTAAAGTGGAAGTAAAGTGGTAATAAAGCAATAGTAATCCAGTAGTGAAGTAGCAGTTAAGTAATGGTAAAACAATAGTAAAGTGGTGGAATAGTAGTAAAATAGAAGTAAAGTAGTAGTAAAACAGTAGTAAAGTAGTAGTAATGGAGTAGTAAAATAGTAGTAAAATGGTAGTAAGGCAGTAGTGAAACAGCAGTGACATAGTAGTAAAGTAGTAGTAAAATGGTCCAATAGTAAAGCGGTGGAATAGTAGTAAAATAGCTTTAAAGTAGTAGTAAAAGGATAGCAAGGTAGTAGTAAAATGATAGTAAAGCTGTAGTAAGGCAGTAGTAAAATGATAGTAAAGTAGTAGTAAGGCAGTAGTAAAATGATAGTAAAGTAGTAGTAAAGTAGTAGTAAAGTGGTAGTAAAGTAGTAGTAAAGTGGTAGTAAAGTAGTGGTAAAGTAGTGCTAAAATAGTAGTAATAATGACCTCGGAAGTGTTCGTTGTACAAAAAGGCGCCATGTTGTTAGCCTCAATCACAGAGGTTTTTTCAAAAAGATATTTTTCTGCCGGTTAAGTTGTCGAGGGCTGATTTCTTGTCCTGTGATAAAAAGCCTTCTCTTTCGACAGCCAAACCTTTCAGGGGAGCATTTGCAACCGTTGGGCACCATTTCTGAGTCAATTGCCGAAAGTCAGGTTTTTCATGAAATTGTGACCCCAAGGCTTAGAGATTTTTTCAAAATATATTTTTCTGCCGGTTAAGTTGTTGAGGGCTGATTTCTTGTCCTGTGATAAAAAGCCTTCTCTTTCGACCGCCAAACCTTTCAGAGGAGCATTTGCAACCGTTGGGCACCATTTCTGAGTCAATTGCCGAAAGTCAGATTTTTGATGAAATTGTGACCCCGGGGCTTAGGGATTTTTTCAAAAAGATATTTTTCTGCCGGTTAAGTTGTCGAGGGCTGATTTCTTTTCCTGTGATAAAAAGCCTTCTGTTTCGACCGCCAACC
Source organism: Podarcis cretensis (assembly GCF_951804945.1). Taxonomy (NCBI): domain Eukaryota; kingdom Metazoa; phylum Chordata; class Lepidosauria; order Squamata; family Lacertidae; genus Podarcis; species Podarcis cretensis. The sequence goes on from NC_137181.1 coordinate 50,791,452, forward strand.
CCTTCTAGGGAGCATTTGCAACCATTTTGCAACAGTTTTGAGTCAATTGCCGAAAGTCAGATTTTTGATGAAATTGTGACCCCGGGGCTTAGGGAAATTTTCAAAATATATTTTTCTGCCAGTTAAGTTGTCGAGGGCTGATTTCTTTTCCTGTGATAAAAAGACATCTGTTTCGACCGCCAAACCTTTCAGAGGAGCATTTGGAACCGTTGGACACCATTATAGAGTAAATTGTTAAAAGTCAGAGTTTTGATGAAATTGTGACCCCGGGGCTTATGGATTTTTTCAAAATATATTTTTCTGCCGGTTAAGTTCTCGAGGGCTGACTTCTTGTCCTGTGATAAAAAGCCTTCTGTTTCGACCGCCAAACCTTTCAGAGGAGCATTTGCAACCGTTGGGCACCATTTCTGAGTCAATTGCCGAAAGTCAGAGTTTTGATGAAATTGTGACCCCGGGGCTTAGGGATTTTTTCAAAAAAATCTTTTTCTGCCGGTTAAGGATTTTCTGTCCTGTGATAAAAAGCCTTCTGTTTCGACCGCCAAACCTCTCAGGTGAGCATATGGCAGCATTTTTGAGTGAATGGCCGAAAGTCAGTTTTTTCATCAAATTGTGACCCCGGGGCTTAGGGATTTTTTTTAAAAAAAAAATTCAGCCGCTTAAGGTGTTTTTTACCTTGCATTTTTAAGTTGTAAACCAACCTTAAATCTACGGATGAAGCGCAGTATATACAATTAATAAAATAGTAACAATACTATTTGTTACTATAGACAGGCATGCCATTGTTCAGGAAGGTCTACTGTATAAATAGGGGTATAAATAGTAAAGTAGGATAAGTATTAAAGTAGCAGTAGTAAAGTGGAAGTAAAGTGGTAATAAAGCAATAGTAATCCAGTAGTGAAGTAGCAGTTAAGTAATGGTAAAACAATAGTAAAGTGGTGGAATAGTAGTAAAATAGCAGTAAAGTAGTAGTAAAACAGTAGTAAAGTAGTAGTAATGGAGTAGTAAAATAGTAGTAAAATGGTAGTAAGGCAGTAGTGAAACAGCAGTAAGATAGTAGTAAAGTAGTAGTAAAATGGTCCAATAGTAAAGCGGTGGAATAGTAGTAAAATAGCTTTAAAGTAGTAGTAAAAGGATAGCAAGGTAGTAGTAAAATGATAGTAAAGCTGTAGTAAGGCAGTAGTAACATGATAGTAAAGTAGTAGTAAAGCAGTAGTAAAGCGGTAGTAAAGTGGTAGTAAAGCAGTAGTAAAGCGGTAGTAAAGTGGTAGTAAAGTAGAAGTAAAATGGTAGTAAAGCTGTAGTAAGACAGTAGTAAAGTGGTAGTAAAGTAGTAGTAAAGTAGTAGTAAAGTGGTAGTAAAGTAGTAGTAAAGTGGTAGTAAAGTAGTGGTAAAGTAGTGCTAAAATAGTAGTAATAATGACCTCGGAAGTGTTCGTTGTACAAAAAGGCGCCATGTTGTTAGCCTCAATCACAGAGGTTTTTTCAAAAAGATATTTTTCTGCCGGTTAAGTTGTCGAGGGCTGATTTCTTGTCCTGTGATAAAAAGCCTTCTCTTTCGACAGCCAAACCTTTCAGGGGAGCATTTGCAACCGTTGGGCACCATTTCTGAGTCAATTGCCGAAAGTCAGATTTTTGATGAAATTGTGACCCCGGGGCTTAGGGATTTTTTCAAAAAGATATTTTTCTGCCGGTTAAGTTGTCGAGGGCTGATTTCTTTTCCTGTGATAAAAAGCCTTCTGTTTCGACCGCCAAACCTTTCAGAGGAGCATTTGCAACCGTTTTGCACCAGTTTTGAGTCAATTGCCGAAAGTCAGAGTTTTGATGAAATTGTGACCCCGGGGCTTAGGTATTTTTTCAAAATATATTTTTCTGCCGGTTAAGTTGTCGAGGGCTGATTTCTTGTCCTGTGATAAAAAGCCTTCTCTTTCGACCGCCAAACCTTTTAGAGGAACATTTGCAACCATTTTGCACCAGTTTTGAGTCAATTGCCGAAATTCAGATTTTTGATGAAATTGTGACCCCAGGGCTTAGGGATTTTTTCAAAATATATTTTTCTGCCGGTTAAGTTGTCGAGGGCTGATTTCTTATCTTGTGCTAAAAAGCCTTCTCTTTCGACCGCCAAACCTTTCAGAGGAGCATTTGCAACCGTTGGGCAGCATTTCTGAGTCAATTGCCGAAAGTCAGATTTTTGATGAAATTGTGACCCCGGGGCTTATGGATTTTTTCAAAATATATTTTTCTGCCGGTTAAGTTCTCGAGGGCTGACTTCTTGTCCTGTGATAAAAAGCCTTCTCTTTCGACCGCCAAACCTTTCAGAGGAGCATTTGCAACCGTTGGGCACCATTTCTGAGTCAATTGCCGAAAGTCAGAGTTTTGATGAAATTGTGACCCCGGGGCTTAGGGATTTTTTCAAAAATATCTTTTTCTGCCGGTTAATTTGTCGAGGGCTGATTTCTTGTCCTGTGATAAAAAGCCTTCTGTTTCGACCGCCAAACCTTTCAGGGGAGTATTTGCAACCGTTTGGCACCATTTTTGAGTCATTTGCCGAAAGTCAGATTTTTGCTGAAATCGTGAGCCCGGGGCTTAGGGATTTTTTCAAAAAAATCTTTTTCTGCCGGTTATGGATTTTCTGTCCTGTGATAAAAAGCCTTCTGTTTCGACCGCCAAACCTCTCAGGTGAGCATATGGCAGCATTTTTGAGTGAATGGCCGAAAGTCAGTTTTTTCATCAAATTGTGACCCCGGGGCTTAGGGATTTTTTTTTAAAAAAAAAATTCAGCCGCTTAAGGTGTTTTTTACCTTGCATTTTTAAGTTGTAAACCAACCTTAAATCTACAGATGAAGCGCAGTATATACAATTAATAAAATAGTAACAATACTATTTGTTACTATAGACAGGCATGCCATTGTTCAGGAAGGTCTACTGTATAAATAGGGGTATAAATAGTAAAGTAGGATAAGTATTAAAGTAGCAGTAGTAAAGTGGAAGTAAAGTGGTAATAAAGCAATAGTAATCCAGTAGTGAAGTAGCAGTTAAGTAATGGTAAAACAATAGTAAAGTGGTGGAATAGTAGTAAAATAGAAGTAAAGTAGTAGTAAAACAGTAGTAAAGTAGTAGTAATGGAGTAGTAAAATAGTAGTAAAATGGTAGTAAGGCAGTAGTGAAACAGCAGTAAGATAGTAGTAAAGTAGTAGTAAAATGGTCCAATAGTAAAGCGGTGGAATAGTAGTAAAATAGCTTTAAAGTAGTAGTAAAAGGATAGCAAGGTAGTAGTAAAATGATAGTAAAGCTGTAGTAAGGCAGTAGTAAAATGATAGTAAAGCAGTAGTAAAGTGGTAGTAAAATGATAGTAAAGTGGTAGTAAAGTAGTAGTAAAGTGGTAGTAAAGTAGTAGTAAAGTGGTAGTAAAGTAGTGGTAAAGTAGTGCTAAAATAGTAGTAATAATGACCTCGGAAGTGTTCGTTGTACAAAAAGGCGCCATGTTGTTAGCCTCAATCACAGAGGTTTTTTCAAAAAGATATTTTTCTGCCGGTTAAGTTGTCGAGGGCTGATTTCTTGTCCTGTGATAAAAAGCCTTCTCTTTCGACAGCCAAACCTTTCAGGGGAGCATTTGCAACCGTTGGGCACCATTTCTGAGTCAATTGCCGAAAGTCAGGTTTTTCATGAAATTGTGACCCCAAGGCTTAGAGATTTTTTCAAAATATATTTTTCTGCCGGTTAAGTTGTTGAGGGCTGATTTCTTGTCCTGTGATAAAAAGCCTTCTCTTTCGACCGCCAAACCTTTCAGAGGAGCATTTGCAACCGTTGGGCACCATTTCTGAGTCAATTGCCGAAAGTCAGATATTTGATGAAATTGTGACCCCGGGGCTTAGGGATGTTTTCAAAAAGATATTTTTCTGCCGGTTAAGTTGTCGAGGGCTGATTTCTTTTCCTGTGATAAAAAGCCTTCTGTTTCGACCGCCAACCCCTTCTAGGGAGCATTTGCAACCATTTTGCACCATTCTTCAGTCAATTTCCAAAAGTCAGAGTTTTGATGAAATTGTGACCCCGGGGCTTAGGTATTTTTTCAAAATATATTTTTCTGCCGGTTAAGTTTTTGAGGGCTGATTTCTTGTCCTGTGATAAAAAGCCTTCTGTTTCGACCGCCAAACCTTTCAGAGGAGCATTTGCAACCGTTGGGCACCATTTTTGAATCAATTGCCGAAAGTCAGATTTTTGATGAAATTGTGACCCCGGGGCTTAGGGATATTTTCAAAATATATTTTTCTGCCGGTTAAGTTTTTGAGGGCTGATTTCTTGTCCTGTGATAAAAAGCCTTCTGTTTCGACCGCCAAACCTTTCAGAGGAGCATTTGCAACCGTTGGGCACCATTTTTGAATCAATTGCCGAAAGTCAGATTTTTGATGAAATTGTGACCCCGGGGCTTAGGGATATTTTCAAAATATATTTTTCTGCCAGTTAAGTTGTCGAGGGCTGATTTCTTTTCCTGTGATAAAAAGACATCTGTTTCGACCGCCAAACCTTTCAGAGGAGCATTTGGAACCGTTGGACACCATTATAGAGTAAATTGTTAAAAGTCAGAGTTTTGATGAAATTGTGACCCCGGGGCTTATGGATTTTTTCAAAATATATTTTTCTGCCGGTTAAGTTCTCGAGGGCTGACTTCTTGTCCTGTGATAAAAAGCCTTCTCTTTCGACCGCCAAACCTTTCAGAGGAGCATTTGCAACCGTTGGGCACCATTTCTGAGTCAATTGCCGAAAGTCAGAGTTTTGATGAAATTGTGACCCCGGGGCTTAGGGATTTTTTCAAAAAAATCTTTTTCTGCCGGTTAAGGATTTTCTGTCCTGTGATAAAAAGCCTTCTGTTTCGACCGCCAAACCTCTCAGGTGAGCATATGGCAGCATTTTTGAGTGAATGGCCGAAAGTCAGTTTTTTCATCAAATTGTGACCCCGGGGCTTAGGGATTTTTTTTAAAAAAAAAAATTCAGCCGCTTAAGGTGTTTTTTACCTTGCATTTTTAAGTTGTAAACCAACCTTAAATCTACGGATGAAGCGCAGTATATACAATTAATAAAATAGTAACAATACTATTTGTTACTATAGACAGGCATGCCATTGTTCAGGAAGGTCTACTGTATAAATAGGGGTATAAATAGTAAAGTAGGATAAGTATTAAAGTAGCAGTAGTAAAGTGGAAGTAAAGTGGTAATAAAGCAATAGTAATCCAGTAGTGAAGTAGCAGTTAAGTAATGGTAAAACAATAGTAAAGTGGTGGAATAGTAGTAAAATAGAAGTAAAGTAGTAGTAAAACAGTAGTAAAGTAGTAGTAATGGAGTAGTAAAATAGTAGTAAAATGGTAGTAAGGCAGTAGTGAAACAGCAGTAAGATAGTAGTAAAGTAGTAGTAAAATGGTCCAATAGTAAAGCGGTGGAATAGTAGTAAAATAGCTTTAAAGTAGTAGTAAAAGGATAGCAAGGTAGTAGTAAAATGATAGTAAAGCTGTAGTAAGGCAGTAGTAACATGATAGTAAAGTAGTAGTAAAGCAGTAGTAAAGCGGTAGTAAAGTGGTAGTAAAGCAGTAGTAAAGCGGTAGTAAAGTGGTAGTAAAGTAGAAGTAAAATGGTAGTAAAGCTGTAGTAAGACAGTAGTAAAGTGGTAGTAAAGTAGTAGTAAAGTAGTAGTAAAGTGGTAGTAAAGTAGTAGTAAAGTGGTAGTAAAGTAGTGGTAAAGTAGTGCTAAAATAGTAGTAATAATGACCTCGGAAGTGTTCGTTGTACAAAAAGGCGCCATGTTGTTAGCCTCAATCACAGAGGTTTTTTCAAAAAGATATTTTTCTGCCGGTTAAGTTGTCGAGGGCTGATTTCTTGTCCTGTGATAAAAAGCCTTCTCTTTCGACAGCCAAACCTTTCAGGGGAGCATTTGCAACCGTTGGGCACAATTTCTGAGTCAATTGCCGAAAGTCAGATTTTTGATGAAATTGTAACCCCGGGGCGTAGGGATTTTTTCAAAAAGATATTTTTCTGCCGGTTAAGTTGTCGAGGGCTGATTTCTTTTCCTGTGATAAAAAGCCTTCTGTTTCGACCGCCAAACCTTTCAGAGGAGCATTTGCAACCGTTTTGCACCAGTTTTGAGTCAATTGCCGAAAGTCAGAGTTTTGATGAAATTGTGACCCCGGGGCTTAGGTATTTTTTCAAAATATATTTTTCTGCCGGTTAAGTTGTCGAGGGCTGATTTCTTTTCCTGTGATAAAAAGCCTTCTCTTTCGACCGCCAAACCTTTCAGAGGAACATTTGCAACCGTTGGGCACCATTCTTCAGTCAATTGCCAAAAGTCAGAGTTTTGATGAAATTGTGACCCCGGGGCTTAGGTATTTTTTCAAAATATATTTTTCTGCCGGTTAAGTTTTTGAGGGCTGATTTCTTGTCCTGTGATAAAAAGCCTTCTCTTTCGACCGCCAAATCTTTCAGAGGAGCATTTGCAACCGTTGGGCACCATTTTTGAGTCAATTGCCGAAAGTCAGATTTTTGATAAAATTGTGACCCCGGGGCTTAGGGATTTTTTCAAAAAAATATTTTTCTGCCGGTTAAGTTGTCGAGGGCTGTTTTCTTTTCCTGTGATAAAAAGACATCTGTTTCGACCGCCAAACCTTTCAGAGGAGCATTTGGAACCATTGGACACCATTATAGAGTATATTGTTAAAAGTCAGAGTTTTGATGAAATTGTGACCCCGGGGCTTTTGGATTTTTTCAAAATATATTTTTCTGCCGGTTAAGTTCTCGAGGGCTGACTTCTTGTCCTGTGATAAAAAGCCTTCTCTTTCGACCGCCAAACCTTTCAGAGGAGCATTTGCAACCGTTGGGCACCATTTCTGAGTCAATTGCCGAAAGTCAGAGTTTTGATGAAATTGTGACCCCGGGGCTTAGGGATTTTTTCAAAAATATCTTTTTCTGCCGGTTAATTTGTCGAGGGCTGATTTCTTGTCCTGTGATAAAAAGCCTTCTGTTTCGACCGCCAAACCTTTCAGGGGAGTATTTGCAACCGTTTGGCACCATTTTTGAGTCATTTGCCGAAAGTCAGATTTTTGCTGAAATCGTGAGCCCGGGGCTTAGGGATTTTTTCAAAAAAATCTTTTTCTGCCGGTTAAGGATTTTCTGTCCTGTGATAAAAAGCCTTCTGTTTCGACCGCCAAACCTCTCAGGTGAGCATATGGCAGCATTTTTGAGTGAATGGCCGAAAGTCAGTTTTTTCATCAAATTGTGACCCCGGGGCTTAGGGATTTTTTTTTAAAAAAAAAATTCAGCCGCTTAAGGTGTTTTTTACCTTGCATTTTTAAGTTGTAAACCAACCTTAAATCTACAGATGAAGCGCAGTATATACAATTAATAAAATAGTAACAATACTATTTGTTACTATAGACAGGCATGCCATTGTTCAGGAAGGTCTACTGTATAAATAGGGGTATAAATAGTAAAGTAGGATAAGTATTAAAGTAGCAGTAGTAAAGTGGAAGTAAAGTGGTAATAAAGCAATAGTAATCCAGTAGTGAAGTAGCAGTTAAGTAATGGTAAAACAATAGTAAAGTGGTGGAATAGTAGTAAAATAGAAGTAAAGTAGTAGTAAAACAGTAGTAAAGTAGTAGTAATGGAGTAGTAAAATAGTAGTAAAATGGTAGTAAGGCAGTAGTGAAACAGCAGTGAGATAGTAGTAAAGTAGTAGTAAAATGGTCCAATAGTAAAGCGGTGGAATAGTAGTAAAATAGCTTTAAAGTAGTAGTAAAAGGATAGCAAGGTAGTAGTAAAATGTTAGTAAAGCTGTAGTAAGGCAGTAGTAAAATGATAGTAAAGTAGTAGTAAGGCAGTAGTAAAATGATAGTAAAGTAGTAGTAAAGTAGTAGTAAAGTGGTAGTAAAGTAGTAGTAAAGTGGTAGTAAAGTAGTGGTAAAGTAGTGCTAAAATAGTAGTAATAATGACCTCGGAAGTGTTCGTTGTACAAAAAGGCGCCATGTTGTTAGCCTCAATCACAGAGGTTTTTTCAAAAAGATATTTTTCTGCCGGTTAAGTTGTCGAGGGCTGATTTCTTGTCCTGTGATAAAAAGCCTTCTCTTTCGACAGCCAAACCTTTCAGGGGAGCATTTGCAACCGTTGGGCACCATTTCTGAGTCAATTGCCGAAAGTCAGGTTTTTCATGAAATTGTGACCCCAAGGCTTAGAGATTTTTTCAAAATATATTTTTCTGCCGGTTAAGTTGTTGAGGGCTGATTTCTTGTCCTGTGATAAAAAGCCTTCTCTTTCGACCGCCAAACCTTTCAGAGGAGCATTTGCAACCGTTGGGCACCATTTCTGAGTCAATTGCCGAAAGTCAGATTTTTGATGAAATTGTGACCCCGGGGCTTAGGGATTTTTTCAAAAAGATATTTTTCTGCCGGTTAAGTTGTCGAGGGCTGATTTCTTTTCCTGTGATAAAAAGCCTTCTGTTTCGACCGCCAACCCCTTCTAGGGAGCATTTGCAACCATTTTGCACCAGTTTTGAGTCAATTGCCGAAAGTCAGATTTTTGATGAAATTGTGACCCCGGGGCTTAGGGATTTTTTCAAAAAGATATTTTTCTGCCGGTTAAGTTGTCGAGGGCTGATTTCTTGTCCTGTGATAAAAAGCCTTCTCTTTCGACCGGCAAACCTTTCAGAGGAACATTTGCAACCGTTGGACACCATTCTTCAGTCAATTTCCAAAAGTCAGAGTTTTGATGAAATTGTGACCCCGGGGCTTAGGTATTTTTTCAAAATATATTTTTCTGCCGGTTAAGTTTTTGAGGGCTGATTTCTTGTCCTGTGATAAAAAGCCTTCTGTTTCGACCGCCAAACCTTTCAGAGGAGCATTTGCAACCGTTGGGCACCATTTTTGAATCAATTGCCGAAAGTCAGATTTTTGATGAAATTGTGACCCCGGGGCTTAGGGATATTTTCAAAATATATTTTTCTGCCAGTTAAGTTGTCGAGGGCTGATTTCTTTTCCTGTGATAAAAAGACATCTGTTTCGACCGCCAAACCTTTCAGAGGAGCATGTGGAACCGTTGGACACCATTATAGAGTAAATTGTTAAAAGTCAGAGTTTTGATGAAATTGTGACCCCGGGGCTTATGGATTTTTTCAAAATATATTTTTCTGCCGGTTAAGTTCTCGAGGGCTGACTTCTTGTCCTGTGATAAAAAGCCTTCTCTTTCGACCGCCAAACCTTTCAGAGGAGCATTTGCAACCGTTGGGCACCATTTCTGAGTCAATTGCCGAAAGTCAGAGTTTTGATGAAATTGTGACCCCGGGGCTTAGGGATTTTTTCAAAAAAATCTTTTTCTGCCGGTTAAGGATTTTCTGTCCTGTGATAAAAAGCCTTCTGTTTCGACCGCCAAACCTCTCAGGTGAGCATATGGCAGCATTTTTGAGTGAATGGCCGAAAGTCAGTTTTTTCATCAAATTGTGACCCCGGGGCTTAGGGATTTTTTTTAAAAAAAAAATTCAGCCGCTTAAGGTGTTTTTTACCTTGCATTTTTAAGTTGTAAACCAACCTTAAATCTACGGATGAAGCGCAGTATATACAATTAATAAAATAGTAACAATACTATTTGTTACTATAGACAGGCATGCCATTGTTCAGGAAGGTCTACTGTATAAATAGGGGTATAAATAGTAAAGTAGGATAAGTATTAAAGTAGCAGTAGTAAAGTGGAAGTAAAGTGGTAATAAAGCAATAGTATTCCAGTAGTGAAGTAGCAGTTAAGTAATGGTAAAACAATAGTAAAGTGGTGGAATAGTAGTAAAATAGAAGTAAAGTAGTAGTAAAACAGTAGTAAAGTAGTAGTAATGGAGTAGTAAAATAGTAGTAAAATGGTAGTAAGGCAGTAGTGAAACAGCAGTAAGATAGTAGTAAAGTAGTAGTAAAATGGTCCAATAGTAAAGCGGTGGAATAGTAGTAAAATAGCTTTAAAGTAGTAGTAAAAGGATAGCAAGGTAGTAGTAAAATGATAGTAAAGCTGTAGTAAGACAGTAGTAAAGTGGTAGTAAAGTAGTAGTAAAGTAGTAGTAAAGTGGTAGTAAAGTAGTAGTAAAGTGGTAGTAAAGTAGTGGTAAAGTAGTGCTAAAATAGTAGTAATAATGACCTCGGAAGTGTTCGTTGTACAAAAAGGCGCCATGTTGTTAGCCTCAATCACAGAGGTTTTTTCAAAAAGATATTTTTCTGCCGGTTAAGTTGTCGAGGGCTGATTTCTTGTCCTGTGATAAAAAGCCTTCTCTTTCGACAGCCAAACCTTTCAGGGGAGCATTTGCAACCGTTGGGCACCATTTCTGAGTCAATTGCCGAAAGTCAGATTTTTGATGAAATTGTGACCCCGGGGCTTAGGGATTTTTTCAAAAAGATATTTTTCTGCCGGTTAAGTTGTCGAGGGCTGATTTCTTTTCCTGTGATAAAAAGCCTTCTGTTTCGACCGCCAAACCTTTCAGAGGAGCATTTGCAACCGTTTTGCACCAGTTTTGAGTCAATTGCCGAAAGTCAGAGTTTTGATGAAATTGTGACCCCGGGGCTTAGGTATTTTTTCAAAATATATTTTTCTGCCGGTTAAGTTGTCGAGGGCTGATTTCTTGTCCTGTGATAAAAAGCCTTCTCTTTCGACCGCAAAACCTTTCAGAGGAACATTTGCAACCATTTTGCACCAGTTTTGAGTCAATTGCCGAAATTCAGATTTTTGATGAAATTGTGACCCCAGGGCTTAGGGATTTTTTCAAAATATATTTTTCTGCCGGTTAAGTTGTCGAGGGCTGATTTCTTATCTTGTGCTAAAAAGCCTTCTCTTTCGACCGCCAAACCTTTCAGAGGAGCATTTGCAACCGTTGGGCACCATTTCTGAGTCAATTGCCGAAAGTCAGATTTTTGATGAAATTGTGACCCCGGGGCTTATGGATTTTTTCAAAATATATTTTTCTGCCGGTTAAGTTCTCGAGGGCTGACTTCTTGTCCTGTGATAAAAAGCCTTCTCTTTCGACCGCCAAACCTTTCAGAGGAGCATTTGCAACCGTTGGGCACCATTTCTGAGTCAATTGCCGAAAGTCAGAGTTTTGATGAAATTGTGACCCCGGGGCTTAGGGATTTTTTCAAAAATATCTTTTTCTGCCGGTTAATTTGTCGAGGGCTGATTTCTTGTCCTGTGATAAAAAGCCTTCTGTTTCGACCGCCAAACCTTTCAGGGGAGTATTTGCAACCGTTTGGCACCATTTTTGAGTCATTTGCCGAAAGTCAGATTTTTGCTGAAATCGTGAGCCCGGGGCTTAGGGATTTTTTCAAAAAAATCTTTTTCTGCCGGTTATGGATTTTCTGTCCTGTGATAAAAAGCCTTCTGTTTCGACCGCCAAACCTCTCAGGTGAGCATATGGCAGCATTTTTGAGTGAATGGCCGAAAGTCAGTTTTTTCATCAAATTGTGACCCCGGGGCTTAGGGATTTTTTTTTTAAAAAAAAATTCAGCCGCTTAAGGTGTTTTTTACCTTGCATTTTTAAGTTGTAAACCAACCTTAAATCTACAGATGAAGCGCAGTATATACAATTAATAAAATAGTAACAATACTATTTGTTACTATAGACAGGCATGCCATTGTTCAGGAAGGTCTACTGTATAAATAGGGGTATAAATAGTAAAGTAGGATAAGTATTAAAGTAGCAGTAGTAAAGTGGAAGTAAAGTGGTAATAAAGCAATAGTAATCCAGTAGTGAAGTAGCAGTTAAGTAATGGTAAAACAATAGTAAAGTGGTGGAATAGTAGTAAAATAGAAGTAAAGTAGTAGTAAAACAGTAGTAAAGTAGTAGTAATGGAGTAGTAAAATAGTAGTAAAATGGTAGTAAGGCAGTAGTGAAACAGCAGTAAGATAGTAGTAAAGTAGTAGTAAAATGGTCCAATAGTAAAGCGGTGGAATAGTAGTAAAATAGCTTTAAAGTAGTAGTAAAAGGATAGCAAGGTAGTAGTAAAATGATAGTAAAGCTGTAGTAAGGCAGTAGTAAAATGATAGTAAAGTGGTAGTAAAGCAGTAGTAAAATGATAGTAAAGCTGTAGTAAGGCAGTAGTAAAGTGGTAGTAAAGTAGTAGTAAAGCAGTAGTAAAGCTGTAGTAAGGCAGTACTAAAGTGGTAGTAAAGTGGTAGTAAAGTAGTAGTAAAGTAGTGGTAAAGTAGTGCTAAAATAGTAGTAAGAATGACCTCGGAAGTGTTCGTTGTACAAAAAGGCGCCATGTTGTTAGCCTCAATCACAGAGGTTTTTTCAAAAAGATATTTTTCTGCCGGTTAAGTTGTCGAGGGCTGATTTCTTGTCCTGTGATAAAAAGCCTTCTCTTTCGACAGCCAAACCTTTCAGGGGAGCATTTGCAACCGTTGGGCACCATTTCTGAGTCAATTGCCGAAAGTCAGGTTTTTCATGAAATTGTGACCCCAAGGCTTAGAGATTTTTTCAAAATATATTTTTCTGCCGGTTAAGTTGTTGAGGGCTGATTTCTTGTCCTGTGATAAAAAGCCTTCTCTTTCGACCGCCAAACCTTTCAGAGGAGCATTTGCAACCATTTTGCACCATTCTTCAGTCAATTTCCAAAAGTCAGAGTTTTGATGAAATTGTGACCCCGGGGCTTAGGTATTTTTTCAAAATATATTTTTCTGCCGGTTAAGTTTTTGAGGGCTGATTTCTTGTCCTGTGATAAAAAGCCTTCTGTTTCGACCGCCAAACCTTTCAGAGGAGCATTTGCAACCGTTGGGCACCATTTTTGAATCAATTGCCGAAAGTCAGATTTTTGATGAAATTGTGACCCCGGGGCTTAGGGATATTTTCAAAATATATTTTTCTGCCAGTTAAGTTGTCGAGGGCTGATTTCTTTTGCTGTGATAAAAAGCCTTCTCTTTCGACCACCAAACCTTTCAGAGGAGCATTTGCAACCGTTGAGCACCATTTCTGAGTCAATTGCTTAAAGCCAGATTTTTGATGAAATTGTGACCCCGGGGCTTAGGGGTTTTTTCATAAAGATATTTTTCTGCCGGTTACGTTGTCGAGGGCTGATTTCTTTTCCTGTGATAAAAAGCCTTCTCTTTCGACCGCCAAACCTTTCAGAGGAGCATTTGCAACTGTTGGGCACCATTTCTGAGTCAATTGCCAAAAGTCAGATTTTTGATGAAATTGTGACCCCGGGGCTTAGGGATTTTTTCCAAAAAATATTTTTCTGCCGGTTAAGTTGTCGAGGGCTGATTTCTTTTCCTATGATAAAAAGACATCTGTTTCGACCGCCAAACCTTTGAGAGGAGCATTTGGAACCGTTGGACACCATTATAGAGTAAATTGCCAAAAGTCAGATTTTTGATGAAATTGTGAACCCGGGACTTAGGGATTTTTTCAAAAAAATATTTTTCTGCTGGTTAAGTTGTCGAGGGCTAATTTCTTTTCCTGTGATAAAAAGCCTTCTGTTTCGACCGCCAAACTTTTCAGGGGAGCATTTGCAACCGTTGGGCACCATTTCTGAGTCAATTGCCGAAAGCCAGATTTTTGTTGAAATTGTGACACCGGGGCTTAGGGGTTTTTTCAAAAAAATATTTTTCTGCCGGTTTAGTTGTCAAGGGCTGATTTCTTGTCCTGTAATAAAAAGCCTTCTCTTTCGACCGCCAAACCTTTCAGAGGAGCATTTGCAATCGTTGGGCACCATTTCTGAGTCATTTGCCGAAAGTCAGATTTTTGATGAAATTGTGACCCCGGGGCTTAGGGATATTTTCAAAAAAATATTTTTCTGCCGGTTAAGTTTTCGAGGGCTGATTTCTTATCTTGTGATAAAAAGCCTGTTTCGACCGCCGAACCTTTCAGAGGAGCATTTGCAACCGTGGGGCACCATATCTGAGTCAATTGCTGAAAGTCAGATTTTTGATGAAATTGTGACCCCGGGGCTTAGGGATTTTTTCAAAAAAATATTTTTCTGCTGGTTAAGTTGTCGAGGGCTAATTTCTTTTCCTGTGATAAAAAGACATCTGTTTCGACCGCCAAACCTTTGAGAGGAGCATTTGGAACCGTTGGACACCATTATAGAGTAAATTGCCAAAAGTCAGATTTTTGATGAAATTGTGACCCCGGGACTTAGGGATTTTTTCAAAAAATATTTTTCTGCTGGTTAAGTTGTCGAGGGCTGATTTCTTTTGCTGTGATAAAAAGCCTTCTCTTTCGACCACCAAACCTTTCAGAGGAGCATTTGCAACCTTTGGGCACCATTTCTGAGTCAATTGCTTAAAGTCAGATTTTTGATGAAATTGTGACCCCGGGGCTTAGGGGTTTTTTCAAAAAGATATTTTTCTGCCGGTTACGTTGTCGAGGGCTGATTTCTTCTCCTGTGATAAAAAGCCTTCTCTTTCGACCGCCAAACCTTTCAGAGGAGCATTTGCAACTGTTGGGCACCATTTCTGAGTCAATTGCCAAAAGTCAGATTTTTGATGAAATTGTGACCCCGGGGCTTAGGGATTTTTTCAAAAAAATATTTTTCTGATGGTTAAGGATTTTCTGTCCTGTGATAAAAAGCCTTCTGTTTCGACCGCCAAACCTTTCAGGGGAGTATTTGCAACTATTTGGCACCATTTTTGAGTCATTTGCCGAAAGTCAGATTTTTGCTGAAATCGTTAGCCCGGGGCTTAGGGATTTTTTCAAAAAAATCTTTTTCTGCCGGTTAAGGATTTTCTGTCCTGTGATAAAAAGCCTTCTGTTTCGACCGCCAAACCTCTCAGGTGAGCATATGGCAGCATTTTTGAGTGAATGGCCGAAAGTCAGTTTTTTCATCAAATTGTGACCCCGGGGCTTAGGGATTTTTTTTAAAAAAAAAAATTCAGCCGCTTAAGGTGTTTTTTACCTTGCATTTTTAAGTTGTAAACCAACCTTAAATCTACGGATGAAGCGCAGTATATACAGTTAATAAAATAGTAACAATACTATTTGTTACTATAGACAGGCATGCCATTGTTCAGGAAGGTCTACTGTATAAATAGGGGTATAAATAGTAAAGTAGGATAAGTATTAAAGTAGCAGTAGTAAAGTGGAAGTAAAGTGGTAGTAAAGCAATAGTAATCCAGTAGTGAAGTAGCAGTTAAGTAATGGTAAAACAATAGTAAAGTGGTGGAATAGTAGTTAAATAGCAGTAAAGTAGTAGTAAAACAGTAGTAAAGTAGTAGTAATGGAGTAGTAAAATAGTAGTAAAATGGTAGTAAGGCAGTAGTGAAACAGCAGTAAGATAGTAGTAAAGTAGTAGTAAAATGGTCCAATAGTAAAGCGGTGGAATAGTAGTAAAATAGCTTTAAAGTAGTAGTAAAAGGATAGCAAGGTAGTAGTAAAATGATAGTAAAGCTGTAGTAAGGCAGTAGTAAAATGATAGTAAAGTGGTAGTAAAGCAGTAGTAAAATGATAGTAAAGCTGTAGTAAGGCAGTAGTAAAGTGGTAGTAAAGTAGTAGTAAAGCAGTAGTAAAGCTGTAGTAAGGCAGTACTAAAGTGGTAGTAAAGTGGTAGTAAAGTAGTAGTAAAGTAGTGGTAAAGTAGTGCTAAAATAGTAGTAAGAATGACCTCGGAAGTGTTCGTTGTACAAAAAGGCGCCATGTTGTTAGCCTCAATCACAGAGGTTTTTTCAAAAAGATATTTTTCTGCCGGTTAAGTTGTCGAGGGCTGATTTCTTGTCCTGTGATAAAAAGCCTTCTCTTTCGACCGCCAAACCTTTGAGAGGAGCATTTGGAACCGTTGGACACCATTATACAGTAAATTGCCAAAAGTCAGATTTTTGATGAAATTGTGACCCCGGGACTTAGGGATTTTTTCAAAAAAATATTTTTCTGCTGGTTAAGTTGTCGAGGGCTAATTTCTTTTCCTGTGATAAAAAGCCTTCTGTTTCGACCGCCAAACTTTTCAGGGGAGCATTTGCAACCGTTGGGCACAATTTCTGAGTCAATTGCCGAAAGCCAGATTTTTGTTGAAATTGTGACACCGGGACTTAGGGATTTTTTCAAAAAAATATTTTTCTGCCGGTTTAGTTGTCAAGGGCTGATTTCTTGTCCTGTAATAAAAAGCCTTCTCTTTCGACGAACAAACCCTTCAGAGGAGCATTTGCAACCGTTTTGCACCAGTTTTGAGTCAATTGCCGAAAGTCAGAGTTTTGATGAAATTGTGACCCCGGGGCGTAGGGATTTTTTGAAAAAAAATAATTTCTGCTGGTTACGTTGTCGAGGGCTGATTTCTTTTCCTGTGATAAAAAGACATCTGTTTCGACCACAAAAACTTTCAGAGGAGCATTAGAAACCGTTTGGCACCATTTTTGAGTCAATTGCCAAAAGTCAGGTTTTTGATGAAATTGTGCCCCCGGGGCTTAGGGATTTTTTCAAAATATCTTTTTCTGCCGGTTAAGTTGTCGAGGGCTGATTTCTTATCTTGTGATAAAAAGCCTTCTCTTTCGACCGCCAAACCTTTCAGAGGAGCATTTGCAACCGTTTGGCACCATTTTTGAGTCAATTGCCGAAAGTCAGATTTTTGATGAAATTGTGACCCCGGGGCTTAGGGATATTTTCAAAAAAAATATTTTTCTTCCGGTTAAGTTGTCAAGGGCTGATTTCTTGTCCTGTGATAAAAAGACATCTGTTTCGACCGCCAAACCTTTCAGAGGAGCATTTGCAACCGTTGGGCACCATTTTTGAGTCAATTGCCAAAAATCAGGTTTTTGATGAAATTCTGACCCCGGGGCTTAGGGATTTTTTCAAAATATATTGTTCTGCCAGTTAAGTTGTCGAGGGCTAATTTCTTTTCCTGTGATAAAAAGACATCTGTTTCGACCGCAAAAACTTTCAGAGGAGCATTAGAAACCGTTTGGCACCATTTCTGAGTCAATTGCCGAAAGTCAGATTTTTGATGTAATTGTGACCCCGGGGCTTAGGGATTTTTTCAAAAAAATATTTTTCTGCCGGTTAAGTTGTCGAGGGCTGATTTCTTTTCCTGTGATAAAAAGCCTTCTCTTTCGACCGCCAAACCTTTCAGAGGAGCATTTGCAACCGTTGGGCACCGTTTTTGAGTCAATTGCCGAAAGTCAGAGTTTTGATGAAATTGTGACCCCGGGGCTTAGGGATATTTTCAAAAAAATATTTTTCTGCCGGTTAATTTGTCAAGGGCTATTTTCTTATCTTGTCATAAAAAGCCTTCTGTTTCGACCGCCAAACCTTCCAGAGGAGCATTTGCAACCGTGGAGACCATATCTGAGTCAATTGCTGAAAGTCAGATTTTTGATGAAATTGTGACCCCGGGGCTTAGGGATTTTTTCAAAAAAATATTTTTCTGCTGGTTAAGGATTTTCTGTCCTGTGATAAAAAGCCTTCTCTTTCGACCGCCAAACCTTTCAGAGGAGCATTTGGATCCGTTGGACACCATTATAGAGTAAATTGTTAAAAGTCAGAGTTTTGATGAAATTGTGACCCCGGGGCTTAGGGATTTTTTCAAAAAAATATTTTTCTGCCGGTTAAGTTGTCGAGGGCTGATTTCTTATCTTGTGATAAAAAGCCTTCTCTTTTGACCGCCAAACCTTTCAGAGGAGCATTTGCAATCGTTGGGCACCATTTCTGAGTCATTTACCGAAAGTCAGATTTTTGATGAAATTGTGACCCCGGGGCTTAGGGATATTTTCAAAAAAATATTTTTCTGCCGGTTAAGTTGTCGAGGGCTGATTTCTTATCTTGTGATAAAAAGCCTTCTGTTTCGACCGCCAAACCTTTCAGAGGAGCATTTGCAACCGTGGGGACCATATCTGAGTCAATTGCTGAAAGTCAGATTTTTGATGATATTGTGACCCCGGGGCTTAGGGATTTTTTCAAAAAAAATATTTTTCTGCTGGTTAAGTTGTCGAGGGCTAATTTCTTTTCCTGTGATAAAAAGACATCTGTTTCGACCGCCAAACCTTTCAGAGGAGCATTTGGAACCGTTGGACACCATTATAGAGTAAATTGCCAAAAGTCAGATTTTTGATGAAATTGTGACCCCGGGACTTAGGGATTTTTTCAAAAAAATATTTTTCTGCTGGTTAAGTTGTCGAGGGCTAATTTCTTTTCCTGTGATAAAAAGCCTTCTGTTTCGACCGCCAAACTTTTCAGGGGAGCATTTGCAACCGTTGGGCACCATTTCTGAGTCAATTGCCGAAAGTCAGAGTTTTGATGAAATTGTGACCCCGGGGCGTAGGGATTTTTTGAAAAAAAATAATTTCTGCCGGTTACGTTGTCGAGGGCTGATTTCTTTTCCTGTGATAAAAAGACATCTGTTTCGACCACAAAAACTTTCAGAGGAGCATTAGAAACCGTTTGGCACCATTTTTGAGTCAATTGCCAAAAGTCAGGTTTTTGATGAAATTGTGACCCCGGGGCGTAGGGATTTTTTGAAAAAAAATAATTTCTGCCGGTTACGTTGTCGAGGGCTGATTTCTTGTCCTGTGATAAAAAGACATCTGTTATGACCGCCAAACCTTTCAGAGAAGCATTTGCAACCGTTGGGCACCATTTTTAAGTCAATTGCTGAAAGTCAGATTTTTGATGAAATTGTGACCCCGGGGCTTAGGGATTTTTTCAAAATATATTGTTCTGCCAGTTAAGTTGTCGAGGGCTGATTTCTTTTACTGTGATAAAAAGCCTTCTCTTTCGACCGCCAAACCTTTCAGAGGAGCATTTGCAACCGTTGGGCACCATTTCTGAGTCAATTGCCAAAAGTCAGGTTTTTGATGAAATTGTGACCCCGGGGCTTAGGGATTTTTTCAAAAAAATATTTTTCTGCCGGTTAAGTTGTCGAGGGCTGATTTCTTTTCCTGTGATAAAAAGCCTTCTGTTTCAACCGCCAACCCCTTCTAGGGAGCATTTGCAACCGTTTTGCACCAGTTTTGAGTCAATTGCCGAAAGTCAGATTTTTGATGAAATTGTGATCCCGGGGCTTAGGGATATTTTCAAAAAAATAATTTTCTGCCGGTTAAGTTGTCGAGGGCTAATTTCTTTTCCTGTGATAAAAAGACATCTGTTTCGACCGCCAAACCTTTCAGAGGAGCATTTGGAACCGTTGGACACCATTATAGAGTAAATTGCCAAAAGTCAGAGTTTTGATGAAATTGTGACCCCGGGGCTTAGGGATTTTTTCAAAATATATTTTTCTGCCGGTTAAGTTGTCGAGGGCTGATTTCTTGTCCTGTGATAAAAAGCCTTCTCTTTCGACCGCCAAACCTTTCAGAGGAGCATTTGCAACCGTTGGGCACCATTTCTGAGTCAATTGCCGAAAGCCAGATTTTTGATGAAATTGTGACCCCGGGACTTAGGGATTTTTTCAAAAAAATATTTTTCTGCCGGTTTAGTTGTCGAGGGCTGATTTCTTGTCCTGTAATAAAAAGCCTTCTCTTTCGACGAACAAACCTTTCAGAGGAGCATTAGAAACCGTTTGGCACCATTTTTGAGTCAATTGCCGAAAGTCAGGTTTTTGATGAAATTGTGACCCCGGGGCGTAGGGATTTTTTTTTAAAAAAAAATAATTTCTGCCGGTTACGTTGTCGAGGGCTGATTTCTTATCTAATGATAAAAAGCCTTCTCTTTCGACCGCCAAACCTTTCAGAGGAGCATTTGCAACCGTTGGGCACCATTTCTGAGTCAATTGCCAAAAGTCAGATTTTTGATGAAATTGTGACCCCGGGGCTTAGGGATTTTTTCAAAAATATCTTTTTCTGCCGGTTAAGTTGTCGAGGGCTGATTTCTTTTCCTGTGATAAAAAGACATCTGTATCGACCGCCAAACCTTTCAGAGGAGTATTTGCAACCTTTGGGAACCATTTCTGAGTCAATTGCCGATAGTCAGGTTTTTGATGAAATTGTGATCCCGGGGCTTAGGGATTTTTTCAAAAAAATATTTTTCTGTCGGTTAAGTTGTCAAGGGCTGATTTCTTGTCCTGTGATAAAAAGACATCTGTTTCGACCGCCAAACCTTTCAGAGGAGCATTTGCAACCGTTGGGCACCATTTTTGAGTCAATTGCCAAAAATCAGGTTTTTGATGAAATTCTGACCCCGGGGCTTAGGGATTTTTTCAAAATATATTGTTCTGCCAGTTAAGTTGTCGAGGGCTGATTTCTTTTACTGTGATAAAAAGCCTTCTCTTTCGACCGCCAAACCTTTCAGAGGAGCATTTGCAACCGTTGGGCACCATTTCTGAGTCAATTGCCAAAAGTCAGGTTTTTGATGAAATTGTGATCCCGGGGCTTAGGGATTTTTTCAAAAAAATATTTTTCTGTCGGTTAAGTTGTCGAGGGCTAATTTCTTTTCCTGTGATAAAAAGACATCTGTTTCGACCGCAAAAACTTTCAGAGGAGCATTAGAAACCGTTTGGCACCATTTCTGAGTCAATTGCCGAAAGTCAGATTTTTGATGTAATTGTGACCCCGGGGCTTAGGGATTTTTTCAAAAAAATATTTTTCTGCCGGTTAAGTTGTCGAGGGCTGATTTCTTTTCCTGTGATAAAAAGCCTTCTCTTTCGACCGCCAAACCTTTCAGAGGAGCATTTGCAACCGTTGGGCACCGTTTTTGAGTCAATTGCCGAAAGTCAGAGTTTTGATGAAATTGTGACCCCGGGGCTTAGGGATATTTTCAAAAAAATATTTTTCTGCTGGTTAAGGATTTTCTGTCCTGTGATAAAAAGCCTTCTCTTTCGACCGCCAAACCTTTCAGAGGAGCATTTGGATCCGTTGGACACCATTATAGAGTAAATTGTTAAAAGTCAGAGTTTTGATGAAATTGTGACCCCGGGGCTTAGGGATTTTTTCAAAATATATTTTTCTGCCGGTTAAGTTCTTGAGGGCTGACTTCTTGTCCTGTGATAAAAAGCCTTCTGTTTCGACCGCCAAACCTTTCAGGGGAGTATTTGCAACCGTTTGGCACCATTTTTGAGTCAATTGCCGAAAGTCAGATTTTTGCTGAAATCGTGAGCCCGGGTCTTAGGGATTTTTTCAAAAAAATCTTTTTCTGCCGGTTAAGGATTTTCTGTCCTGTGATAAAAAGCCTTCTGTTTCGACCGCCAAACCTCTCAGGTGAGCATATGGCAGCATTTTTGAGTGAATGGCCGAAAGTCAGTTTTTTCATCAAATTGTGACCCCGGGGCTTAGGGATTTTTTTTAAAAAATAAAAATTCAGCGGCTTAAGGTGTTTTTTACATTGCATTTTTAAGTTGTAAACCAACCTTAAATCTACGGATGAAGCGCAGTATATACAATTAATAAAATAGTAACAATACTATTTGTTACTATAGACAGGCATGCCATTGTTCAGGAAGGTCTACTGTATAAATAGGGGTATAAATAGTAAAGTAGGATAAGTATTAAAGTAGCAGTAGTAAAGTGGAAGTAAAGTGGTAGTAAAGCAATAGTAATCCAGTAGTGAAGTAGCAGTTAAGTAATGGTAAAACAATAGTAAAGTGGTGGAATAGTAGTAAAATAGCAGTAAAGTAGTAGTAAAACAGTAGTAAAGTAGTAGTAATGGAGTAGTAAAATAGTAGTAAAATGGTAGTAAGGCAGTAGTGAAACAGCAGTAAGATAGTAGTAAAGTAGTAGTAAAATGGTCCAATAGTAAAGCGGTGCAATAGTAGTAAAATAGCTTTAAAGTAGTAGTAAAAGGATAGCAAGGTAGTAGTAAAATGGTAGTAAAGCTGTAGTAAGGCAGTAGTAAAATGATAGTAAAGTGGTAGTAAAGTAGTAGTAAAGTGGTAGTAAAGTAGTAGTAAAGTGGTAGTAAAGTGGTAGTAAAGTAGTAGTAAAGTAGTGGTAAAGTAGTGCTAAAATAGTAGTAAGAATGACCTCGGAAGTGTTCGTTGTACAAAAAGGCGCCATGTTGTTAGCTTCAATCACAGAGGTTTTATCAAAAAGATATTTTTCTGCCGGTTAAGTTGTCGAGGGCTGATTTCTTGTCCTGTGATAAAAAGCCTTCTCTTTCGACAGCCGTTGTGGCTTAGGGATATTTTCAAAACATATTTTTCTGCCGGTTAAGTTGTTGAGGGCTGATTTCTTGTCCTGTGATAAAAAGCCTTCTCTTTCGACAGCCAAACCTTTCAGGGGAGCATTTGCAACCGTTTGGCACCATTTATGAATCAACTGCCGAAAGTCAGGTTTTTGATGAAATTGTGACCCCGGGGCTTAGGGATTTTTTCAAAATATATTTTTCTGCCAGTTAAGTTGTCGAGGGATGATTTCTGGTCCTGTGATTAAAAGACATCTGTTTCGACCGCAAAAACTTTTAGAGGAGCATTTACAACCGTTGGGCAGCATTTTCGAATTAATTCCCGAAAGTCAGATTTTTGATGAAATTGTGACCCCGGGGCTTAGGGATTTTTTCAAAAAAATATTTTTCTGCCGGTTAAGTTGTCGAGGGCTGATTTTTTTTCCTGTGATAAAAAGCCTTCTCTTTCGACCGCCAAACCTTTCAGAGGAGCATTTGCAACCGTTGGGCACCATTTCTGAGTCATTTGCCGAGAGTCAGATTTTTGCTGAAATTGTGAGCCCGGGGCTTAGGGATTTTTTCAAAAAAATCTTTTTCTGCCGGTTAAGGATTTTCTGTCCTGTGATAAAAAGCCTTCTGTTTCGACCGCCAAACCTCTCAGGTGAGCATATGCAACCGTATGGCAGCATTTTTGAGTGAATGGCCGAAAGTCAGTTTTTTCATCCAATTGTGACCCCGGGGCTTAGGGATTTTTTTTTAAAAAAAAAATTCAGCCGCTTAAGGTGTTTTTTACCTTGCATTTTTAAGTTGTAAACCAACCTTAAATCTACGGATGAAGCGCAGTATATACAATTAATAAAATAGTAACAATACTATTTGTTACTATAGACAGGCATGCCATTGTTCAGGAAGGTCTACTGTATAAATAGGGGTATAAATAGTAAAGTAGGATAAGTATTAAAGTAGCAGTAGTAAAGTGGAAGTAAAGTGGTAATAAAGCAATAGTAATCCAGTAGTGAAGTAGCAGTTAAGTAATGGTAAAACAATAGTAAAGTGGTGGAATAGTAGTAAAATAGAAGTAAAGTAGTAGTAAAACAGTAGTAAAGTAGTAGTAATGGAGTAGTAAAATAGTAGTAAAATGGTAGTAAGGCAGTAGTGAAACAGCAGTAAGATAGTAGTAAAGTAGTAGTAAAATGGTCCAAGAGTAAAGCGGTGGAATAGTAGTAAAATAGCTTTAAAGTAGTAGTAAAAGGATAGCAAGGTAGTAGTAAAATGATAGTAAAGCTGTAGTAAGGCAGTAGTAAAATGATAGTAAAGTAGTAGTAAAGCAGTAGTAAAGCGGTAGTAAAGTGGTAGTAAAGCAGTAGTAAAGCAGTAGTAAAGAGCTAGTAAAGTAGAAGAAAATGATAGTAAAGCTGTAGTAAGACAGTAGTAAAGTGGTAGTAAAGTAGTAGTAAAGTAGTAGTAAAGTGGTAGTAAAGTAGTAGTAAAGTGGTAGTAAAGTAGTGGTAAAGTAGTGCTAAAATAGTAGTAATAATGACCTCGGAAGTGTTCGTTGTACAAAAAGGCGCCATGTTGTTAGCCTCAATCACAGAGGTTTTTTCAAAAAGATATTTTTCTGCCGGTTACGTTGTCGAGGGCTGATTTCTTGTCCTGTGATAAAAAGCCTTCTCTTTCGACAGCCAAACCTTTCAGAGGAGCATTTGCAACCGTTGGGCACCATTTCTGAGTCAATTGCCGAAAGTCAGATTTTTGATGAAATTGTGACCCCGGGGCTTAGGGATTTTTTCAAAAAGATATTTTTCTGCCGGTTAAGTTGTCGAGGGCTGATTTCTTTTCCTGTGATAAAAAGCCTTCTGTTTCGACTGCCAACCCCTTCTAGGGAGCATTTGCAACCATTTTGCACCAGTTTTGAGTCAATTGCCGAAAGTCAGATTTTTGATGAAATTGTGACCCCGGGGCTTAGGGATTTTTTCAAAAAGATATTTTTCTGCCGGTTAAGTTGTCGAGGGCTGATTTCTTTTCCTGTGATAAAAAGCCTTCTCTTTCGACCGCCAAACCTTTCAGAGGAGCATTTGCAACCGTTTTGCACCAGTTTTGAGTCAATTGCCGAAAGTCAGAGTTTTGATGAAATTGTGACCCCGGGGCTTAGGGATATTTTCAAAATATATTTTTCTGCCGGTTACGTTTTCGAGGGCTGATTTCTTATCTTGTGATAAAAAGCCTTCTCTTTCGACCGCCAAACCTTTCAGAGGAGCATTTGCAATCGTTGGGCACCATTTCTGAGTCATTTGCCGAAAGTCAGATTTTTGATGAAATTGTGACCCCGGGGCTTAGGGATATTTTCAAAAAAATATTTTTCTGCCGGTGAAGTTGTCGAGGGCTGATTTCTTATCTTGTGATAAAAAGCCTTCTGTTTCGACCGCCAAACCTTTCAGAGGAGCATTTGCAACCGTGGGGACCATATCTGAGTCAATTGCTGAAAGTCAGATTTTTGATGAAATTGTGACCCCGGGGCTTAGGGATTTTTTCAAAAAAAATATTTTTCTGCTGGTTAAGTTGTCGAGGGCTAATTTCTTTTCCTGTGATAAAAAGACATCTGTTTCGACCGCCAAACCTTTCAGAGGAGCATTTGGAACCGTTGGACACCATTATAGAGTAAATTGCCAAAAGTCAGATTTTTGATGAAATTGTGACCCCGGGACTTAGGGATTTTTTCAAAAAAATATTTTTCTGCTGGTTAAGTTGTCGAGGGCTAATTTCTTTTCCTGTGATAAAAAGCCTTCTGTTTCGACCGCCAAACTTTTCAGGGGAGCATTTGCAACCGTTGGGCACCATTTCTGAGTCAATTGCCGAAAGTCAGAGTTTTGATGAAATTGTGACCCCGGGGCGTAGGGATTTTTTGAAAAAAAATAATTTCTGCCGGTTACGTTGTCGAGGGCTGATTTCTTTTCCTGTGATAAAAAGACATCTGTTTCGACCACAAAAACTTTCAGAGGAGCATTAGAAACCGTTTGGCACCATTTTTGAGTCAATTGCCAAAAGTCAGGTTTTTGATGAAATTGTGACCCCGGGGCGTAGGGATTTTTTGAAAAAAAATAATTTCTGCCGGTTACGTTGTCGAGGGCTGATTTCTTGTCCTGTGATAAAAAGACATCTGTTATGACCGCCAAACCTTTCAGAGAAGCATTTGCAACCGTTGGGCACCATTTTTTAGTCAATTGCCAAAAGTCAGGTTTTTGATGAAATTGTGCCCCCGGGGCTTAGGGATATTTTCAAAATATCTTTTTCTGCCGGTTAAGTTGTCGAGGGCTGATTTCTTATCTTGTGATAAAAAGCCTTCTCTTTCGACCGCCAAACCTTTCAGAGGAGCATTTGCAACCGTTTGGCACCATTTTTGAGTCAATTGCCGAAAGTCAGATTTTTGATGAAATTGTGACCCCTGGGCTTAGGGATTTTTTCAAAAAAATATTTTTCTGCCAGTTAAATTGTCGAGGGCTGATTTCTTTTCCTGTGATAAAAAGCCTTCTCTTTCGACCGCCAAACCTTTCAGAGGAGCATTTGCAACCGTTGGGCACCATTTCTGAGTCAATTGCCAAAAGTCAGGTTTTTGATGAAATTGTGACCCCGGGGCTTAGGGATTTTTTCAAAAAAATATTTTTCTGCCGGTTAAGTTGTCGAGGGCTGATTTCTTTTCCTGTGATAAAAAGCCTTCTGTTTCAACCGCCAACCCCTTCTAGGGAGCATTTGCAACCGTTTTGCACCAGTTTTGAGTCAATTGCCGAAAGTCAGATTTTTGATGAAATTGTGATCCCGGGGCTTAGGGATATTTTCAAAAAAATAATTTTCTGCCGGATAAGTTGTCGAGGGCTAATTTCTTTTCCTGTGATAAAAAGACATCTGTTTCGACCGCCAAACCTTTCAGAGGAGCATTTGCAACCGTGGCACACCATATCTGAGTCAATTGCTGAAAGTCAGATTTTTGATGAAATTGTGACCCCGGGGCTTAGGGATTATTTCAAAAAAATATTTGTCTGCCGGTTAAGTTGTCGAGGGCTAATTTCTTTTCCTGTGATAAAAAGACATCTGTTTCGACCGCCAAACCTTTCAGAGGAGCATTTGGAACCGTTGGACACCATTATAGAGTAAATTGCCAAAAGTCAGAGTTTTGATGAAATTGTGACCCCGGGGCTTAGGGATTTTTTCAAAATATATTTTTCTGCCGGTTAAGTTGTCGAGGGCTGATTTCTTGTCCTGTGATAAAAAGCCTTCTCTTTCGACCGCCAAACCTTTCAGAGGAGCATTTGCAACCGTTGGGCACCATTTCTGAGTCAATTGCCGAAAGCCAGATTTTTGATGAAATTGTGACCCCGGGACTTAGGGATTTTTTCAAAAAAATATTTTTCTGCCGGTTTAGTTGTCGAGGGCTGATTTCTTGTCCTGTAATAAAAAGCCTTCTCTTTCGACGAACAAACCTTTCAGAGGAGCATTAGAAACCGTTTGGCACCATTTTTGAGTCAATTGCCGAAAGTCAGGTTTTTGATGAAATTGTGACCCCAAGGCTTAGAGATTTTTTCAAAATATATTTTTCTGCCAGTTAAGTTGTCGAGGGCTGATTTCTTTTCCTGTGATAAAAAGCATTCTCTTTCGACCGCCAAACCTTTCAGAGGAGCATTAGAAACCGTTTGGCACCATTTCTGAGTCGATTGCCGAAAGTCAGATTTTTGATGAAATTGTGACCCCGGGGCTTAGGGATTTTTTCAAAAAATATTTTTCTGCCAGTTAAATTGTCGAGGGCTGATTTCTTTTCCTGTGATAAAAAGACATCTGTTTCGACCGGCAAAACTTTCAGAGGAGCATTTGGAACCGTTGGACACCATTATAGAGTAAATTGCCAAAAGTCAGAGTTTTGATGAAATTGTGACCCCGGGGCTTAGGGATTTTTTCAAAATATATTTTTCTGCCGGTTAAGTTGTCGAGGGCTGATTTCTTGTCCTGTGATAAAAAGCCTTCTCGTTCGACCGCCAAACCTTTCAGAGGAGCATTTGCATCCGTTGGGCACCATTTCTGAGTCAATTGCCAAAAGTCAGGTTTTTGAGTGAAATTGTGACCCCGGGGCTTAGGGATTTTTTCAAAATATATTTTTCTGCCAGTTAAGTTGTCGAGGGCTGATTTCTTTTCCTGTGATAAAAAGCATTCTCTTTCGACCGCCAAACCTTTCAGAGGAGCATTTGGAACCGTTGGACACCATTATAGAGTAAATTGCCAAAAGTCAGAGTTTTGATGAAATTGTGACCCCGGGGCTTAGGGATTTTTTCAAAATATATTTTTCTGCCGGTTAAGTTGTCGAGGGCTGATTTCTTGTCCTGTAATAAAAAGCCTTCTCTTTCGACGGCTAAACCTTTCAGGGGAGCATTTGCAACCGTTGGGTACCATTTATGAATCAATTGCCGAAAGTCAGGTTTTTGATGAAATTGTGATCCCAAGGCTTAGAGATTTTTTCAAAATATATTTATCTGCCAGTTAAGTTGTCGAGGGCTGATTTCTTTTCCTGTGATAAAAAGACATCTGTATCGACCGCCAAACCTTTCAGAGGAGCATTTGCAACCGTTGGGCACCATTTTTGAGTCAATTGCCAAAATCAGGTTTTTGATGAAATTGTGACCCCGGGGCTTAGGGATTTTTTTAAAAATATATTTTTCTGCCGGTTAAGTTGTCGAGGGCTGATTTCTTATCTTGTGATTAAAAGCCTTCTCTTTCGTCCGCCAAACCTTTCAGAGGAGCATTTGCAACCGTTGGGCACCATTTCTGAGTCAATTGCCGAAAGTCAGATTTTTGATGAAATTGTGACCCCGGGGCTTAGGGATATTTTCAAAATATATTTTTCTGCCAGTTAAGTTGTCGAGGGCTGATTTCTTTTGCTGTGATAAAAAGCCTTCTCTTTCGACCACCAAACCTTTCAGAGGAGCATTTGCAACCGTTGGGCACCATTTCTGAGTCAATTGCCGAAAGTCAGATTTTTTATGAAATTGTGACCCCGGGGCTTAGGGGTTTTTTCAAAAAGATATTTTTCTGCTGGTTACGTTGTCGAGGGCTGATTTCTTATCTAATGATAAAAAGCCTTCTCTTTCGACCGCCAAACCTTTCAGAGGAGCATTTGCAACCGTTGGGCACCATTTCTGAGTCAATTGCCAAAAGTCAGGTTTTTGATGAAATTGTGACCCCGGGGCTTAGGGATTTTTTCAAAAAAATATTTTTCTGCCGGTTAAGTTGTCGAGGGCTGATTTCTTTTCCTGTGATAAAAAGACATCTGTTTCGACCGCAAAAACTTTTAGAGGAGCATTAGAAACCGTTTGGCACCATTTTTGAGTCAATTGCCAAAAGTCAGGTTTTTGATGAAATTGTGACCCCGGGGCTTAGGGATTTTTTCAAAAAAATATTTTTCTGCCGGTTACGTTGTCGAGGGCTGATTTCTTGTCCTGTGATAAAAAGCATTCTCTTTCGACCGCCAAACCTTTCAGAGGAGCATTTACAACCGTTGGGTAGCATTTTTGAATTAATTCCCGAAAGTCAGATTTTTGATGAAATTGTGACCCCGATGCTTAGGGATTTTTTCAAAAAAATATTTTTCTGCCGTTTAAGTTGTCGAGGGCTGATTTCTTTTCCTGTGATAAAAAGACATCTGTTTCGACCGGCAAACCTTTCAGAGGAGCATTTGCAACCGTTGGGCACCATTTTTGAGTCAATTGCCAAAAGTCAGGTTTTTGATGAAATTGTGACCCCGGGGCTTAGGGATTTTTTCAAAAAAATATTTTTCTGCCGGTTACGTTGTCGAGGGCTGATTTCTTGTCCTGTGATAAAAAGCCTTCTGTTTCGACCGCCAAACCTTTCAGAGGAGCATTTGCAACCGTTGGGCACCATTTTTGAATTAATTCCCGAAAGTCAGATTTTTGATGAAATTGTGACCCCGGGGCTTAGGGATTTTTTCAAAAAAATATTTTTCTGCCGGTTAAGTTGTAGAGGGCTGCTTTCTTATCTTGTGATAAAAAGCCTTCTCTTTCGACCGCCAAACCTTTCAGAGGAGCATTTGCAACCGTTGCGCCCCATTTCTGAGTCAATTGCAGAAAGTCAGATTTTTGATGAAATTGTGACCCCGGGGCTTAGGGATTTTTTCAAAAATATCTTTTTCTGCCGGTTAAGTTGTCGAGGGCTGATTTCTTTTCCTGTGATAAAAAGACATCTGTATCGACCGCCAAACCTTTCAGAGGAGCATTTGCAACTGTTGGGAACCATTTCTGAGTCAATTGCCGAAAGTCAGAGTTTTGATGAAATTGTGACCCCGGGGCTTAGGGATTTTTTCAAAATATATTTTTCTGCCGGTTAAGTTGTCGAAGGCTGATTTCTTGTCCTGTGATAAAAAGCCTTCTCGTTCGACCGCCAAACCTTTCAGAGGAGCATTTGCAACCGTTGGGCACCATTTCTGAGTCAATTGCTGAAAGTCAGATTTTTGATGAAATTGTGACCCCGGGGCTTAGGGATATTTTCAAAAAAATATTTTTCTGGCGGTTAAGTTGTCGAGGGCTGATTTCTTTTCCTGTGATAAAAAGACATCTGTATCGACCGCCAAACCTTTCAGAGGAGCATTTGCAACCGTTGGGCACCATTTTTGAGTCAATTGCCAAAAGTCAGGTTTTTGATGAAATTGTGACCCCGGGGCTTAGGGATTTTTTAAAATATATTTTTCTGCCAGTTAAGTTGTCGAGTGCTGATTTCTTTTACTGTGATATAAAGCCTTCTCTTTCAACCGCCAAACCTTTCAGAGGAGCATTTGCAACCGTTTGGCACCATTTTTGAGTCAATTTCCGAAAGTCAGAGTTTTGATGAAATTGTGACCCAAAGGCTTAGAGATTTTTTCAAAATACATTTTTCTGCCAGTTAAGTTGTCGAGGGCTGATTTCTTTTGCTGTGATAAAAAGCCTTCTCTTTCGACCACCAAACCTTTCAGAGGAGCATTTGCAACCGTTGGGCACCTGTCAGAGCTGCCTCCAGGTCCCAGCTCACAGAGGACCAACGCTAGGCTGTAGTTATGTACAAAAGTCTTTATTGAGGTTCAGTTTCCATTTTAAAGCCGCAGCGTGCAGCTCTACGTCTCGACCTTAGACCGGCAAAGTCCCGTCTGAGTCTACTCCCCTTCCACACCAGTTTAAGACTCTAGCCTTGCTCCACCTCTTCCTAAGTTCCTTTCTCCTCTGGGCCCTCCTGCCCGCTAGGGTTTCATCCTTCCTGGACTCTTCTGACGCTGACCCTGACGATTCTTGCCCCTCCTTCCGGCGGGCTTTAGGACCTGGTTCCCTATCCGGGCTACCTTCTGTGCCGCTCGCCTGTACATTTGAACTTGGCGCGCACGCCCAGCCTGCAACTTTCCTCTTGACCGTTAACTCGCTCTCCGATGGAGGCGTGGTCAACCCTGACTCATCTTCTCTCGCTGGTGGTGCATATGTGGGCTCTGACACCTGGGACTCCTCCCCCCCACTACGCTCTGGTGGGGAAGCTGGTCCTGATTTCCAACTGCTGCTCTGGGAGTCCCTGCTGGCCCCTTGCTTCTGGGGTGTCCCCCTTGGGTCGCCCCTTGCCCTGCCCATCGGCGCCCCCTTCTGTGAATCTTCCGATTCGCTGGAGAGGCTCATGGAATCTATCGGGCTGCTGTCATATTCTCCTACGCTGCCCTTGGATTGCTCCCCCTCGTTCTCCATCTCCTCTCCTCCCTGCGCTCCCGCTGAGTCCCTGACATCCATCCCCCCCTCGAAGCCCCCCCTTCCCCCTCCCCCTCTTCTGGCGTGGGTTCCGGGTGCTCCAATGCTGTGGGGGTGCATGCCGGATATAGTTCTTCCCCCCTGGCATGCTGCCAGTCCGTGACTGGTACATCGACGTCGCTCTCCTCCGCTTCCATCTCGTTGCCGGTGTGCTCGAACCCAGGGTCCTCCCCCAACCCGTCCATGCCCCCTTGTTCCCCCATTTCCTCTGGGGAGTCTGCGTGCCAGGGCCCTCTGAGCAGTCTCCTGCGCCACTCCTCCTCGGGTTGAGTGTCCCACTAATAAGAGCGTTCCGCACCCAAGTCTGAGACCGACCCCTCCGGCAAGGTAGTCTCTGGAACCGTCTCCTCAGCCGAGGAGAACCCCTGAAACGTACTGGCTGAGAGTGTGGGGGTGAAAAGATATTCGTCAAAATAATCCTCCGGCATGGGCCTGTGTGGGAAGAGTGCGTGGAACTCGTCTTTGAGGTAGTGCTCCTCCACCGCATAGTACGGCACCCAGCTGTTGGCGCTGGCCGGGGCACCTTCCCTTGCGATGAGATATTCGACCCCCTCTTCCCCCCATCTCGAGTCCAAAATCTCCGTCACCTCGTTGAGTGGCCCCGCCCTCGGCGACCCCCCTGTCATGGGTGCGTCTCTAAGCGGACTGGAAGCTGTCCCTGGCTCCTGAAACCTGTGAGGTGCCTTGTAGGGCATTAGCACCGATCTATGAAAGACCGGGTGCATTCTGGAACCCTCCGGTAGTGTCAAACGGAAGGCCACTGGGTTGATCTGTGCCTCGACTAGGTAAGGGCCTAGCTGCTTGTGTCCTAGCTTCTTCTTAGCTAAGGATCTGGCCGGCACTGCCTGGGCCGCTAACCAGACCCAGTCCCCTACCCGTATGTCCTCCCCCACTCTTCTGTGTTTGTCTGCTTGCATCTTGTATACGTGTTTTGCTAGGTCTAACTGCCTACGGAGCTGTTCATGGACCTCCTGTAACTCCTCTGCCAATGCCTCTGCTCCCTGCGGCTCCCCCTCCCCCTCTTTCTCTAAGCCCGGGAAGGTCCTGGGATGTCGCCCGTTGTTGGCGAAAAACGGTGTCACCCCCGTGGACACATGTTGTGTGTTGTTGTAGGCAAACTCGGCCAGGGGCAGGTAGTCCACCCAGGTCGAGGGCTGCTGGTTGGCGTAGCATCTCAGGTACTGCTGCATGATGGCGTTGACCCTCTCCGCTTGTCCGTTGGTCTGCGGGTGTCTTGCCGACGCTAGGTTGACCTTGACGTTCAGGATCCCCATCAGCTTCTGCCAGAAACTCGAGATGAACTGGCGCCCCCGGTCGGACAGGATTGACCGTGGCAGGCCATGCACCTTGAACACGTGGTCTATCAACAGCTTGGCTGTCTGTTCCGCTGTGGCCACCTTCGCGCAAGGAATGAAGTGCGCCATCTTGGTGAACATGTCGACTACCACGAGTACTGCTGTTTTGCCCCTCGAGCTGGGCAGGTCAGTGACAAAGTCCAAGGCCACCCTCTCCCACGGTTCGGACGGGGTCTTTAGCGGTTCTAACAGTCCCGCCGGCGGTCTGTGTACTGGCTTGGCCCTTTGGCATGTGTCGCACCTCGTGACGTAATCCGCGACTTCTCCCCGCATCTTGGGCCACCAAAAGTCTCTGGCTACTAATTCCACCGTCTTGTCCTTGCCGAAATGTCCGGCGCTGGGTGCGTCGTGTAGCTGTTGCAGTACTGTCGCGCGGAGTTCATCTCCCGGCACGTAGATGGCCCCCTTGCGGAGGAGCAGTCCGTCGCGTATCTGGAACTCGTCGTCCTTTGCCGTGCCGCTGCGCACCTCCTCCATCTTGGATCGTGCGAAGGAATCTGTTCGCAGCTCGCGCCGTATTGCTTCCAGGTCTACGGTGGCTGAAGCGCATGCCCACACCTTGGGTGCGAAAATGTGTTTGGCCGCTACCGGTGCTGCTTCCTCCAGATACTGCGGCTTCCTGGATAGCGCATCAGCCATGACGTTGTTGTCTCCGGGGATATATTCTATCCTGAAGTCGAAATCCGCAAAGAACTCCGCCCAGCGGATGTGTCTCTGGTTCAGGAACCGCGCCGTGCGCCAGTACTCCAGGTTCTTATGGTCCGTGCGAACTTGCACCGTGTGTTTGGCTCCGATGAGGAAGTGCCGCCACGCCTTGAAGGCTGCATGAATGGCCAGCAACTCTCTGTCCCAGATGGTGTAGTTCTGCTCCGACTTGCTGAGTTTCCTGGAGTAGAAAGCACACGGCCTCCAATCCCCTTGCGGGTCTTGCTGCAACAGGACTGCCCCCACGGCTCTGTCGGAGGCATCCGTCTCCACCCTCATGGGTCTGCTGGGGTTCACATGCAGCAGTTGTTCCTCGGAAGCGAAAAGACGCTTGAGTTTCTGAAAAGACTGCTCCGCCTGCTCCGTCCAGATGAACTTCTTCTTCTTGGAGCTGAGGGTGTCCGTGATGGCCGCCGTCTGCATAGCGAAACCCTTGATGAACTTGCGATAAAAGTTAGCAAAGCCGACAAACCTCTGGACCTCCTTCCGATTGCGCGGGCTTTTCCAGTCCAGTACTGATCGTACCTTGGCCCTGTCCATGGCGATTCCCTTGTTGGACAGCTTGTAGCCCAGGAAATCCACCTCCGTCATGTCGAACTGGCATTTCTCCAGTTTGGCGTAAAGCCTGTGCTCCCGTAGTCTTTGCAGGACTTCCTTGACATCTCTCTCGTGAGCCTCCTGCGATTCAGAGAAGATCAGAATGTCGTCCAGGAAGCAGACGCACTTCTTGTAGAGGAGCCCCGCTAACACGTGATGCATGAAGGCTTGGAAGCAGTGGGAGCCATTTTGTAAACCGAAAGGCATAACCCTATACTCATAGGTGCCCAAGGGCGTGAACATGGCCGTCTTCCACTCGTCGCCCTCCCGCATGCGTATAAGATTGTACGCCCCTCGTAGATCCAACTTGGTGAAGATGCGTCCCTTCCTCACCGTCGCGAGCAAGTCGTCGATCTTGGGCATCGGGAAAGCCGTGGGCTTGGTTTTCAAGTTTAAGATTCTGAAATCAACTACTAGCCTCTTTTGGGGCGTGTCTTTTTTCTTCACAAAGAACACAGGACTGCCCCCCACTGCTTTGGATTCTCGGATGAATCCCCGCTTCAAATTGTGATCTATGAACTCCCTGAGCTCTTGCAGTTCGTCTTCAGACATGGAGTACAGTTTTCCGGTCGGCAGCGTTGCCCCCGGCAGGAGGTCAATCTTGCAGTCGTAGGGTCTGTGGGGAGGCAGCTTGTCCGCTTCCTTCTCGCAGAAGACCTCCAAAAACGCCTTGTACTTGTCGGGTACCGCTTGCAGCATGCCCAGTTGTAGCTGTGGGTCATCCTCTTGCCCCTCATCCTCCTGGCTAGTCAGGATGCAGTGTTCTGCGCAGTAGGAGGAGCAGAAGGTCAATTTACGCTGGTACCATGCCAATGCCGGGCTGTGCCTGTCCAACCAGCTCATGCCCAACACTATGGGCGTGTCTGACAGTTGGGTGACATTGAAGCTGATGACTTCGCGGTGATTTCCAATTCGCATCACCATTGGCAGCGTTTGCTGTACCACCTGTCCCCCCAGCAATTCTCTTCCATCGACTGTCACTACTTTCAGGGGCATCGTGGCAGGCAGGAGCGCTATGCCATGTTGCTTGATGAAATCCACTCCTATAAAGTCTGCATTGCTACCAGAGTCAATGGTAATAGGGACTTCCATGGTGAGCCCATTGGGAAGCTGGAGTGTTGCGGTGAGCTGCACCACTGGTTTGGGCGGGAGGGGGTCTGTGGGCTGTAAGATTCCTGGGGACTGCTTCACTGATTCGTCTGGCTGGGCCCCAGCGGCTCTGCTTCCAGCCAGACTTCGTCGTTTCCCTGCTGCGGTTCCCTCTGCTGAGCTGCTTCTGTTACTTTTGCTGAGGCTGCATTGTGCTTGCGGAGCCTCTGGGGGCACTCTTTTGCCATATGCTGAGCACTTTCACAGATGT
Source organism: Podarcis cretensis (assembly GCF_951804945.1). Classification (NCBI taxonomy): domain Eukaryota; kingdom Metazoa; phylum Chordata; class Lepidosauria; order Squamata; family Lacertidae; genus Podarcis; species Podarcis cretensis. The sequence goes on from NC_137181.1 coordinate 50,826,291, forward strand.
AACACTTCCTGTCCCCTCTAGGAAGCTTCACTTTGGCTGCTCCTGGTGTGAGGGCTCTGGCTGCTGACTGAGCCTTGGCACCACCTATCTCCATCGGCTCCTCTCCCCCTCCCAGTGGAGGCGTGGATTGAGCGCGCGCTGAGTCTCTGGGAAAGAAAGGAGGTGCCCTTGCTGGCGTGCGTCCCCAACGCCCTTCATCTTTGCTCCAGGGACGTTCTTCTAGCCGCACACCAATCGTCAGCGCCTTCTGGACCACTTCTTGAGTGCTCCGTGGTCTCTCCCCCCTTGCGATTTCGTCTTTCACAGCCCCGTTCAGCCCCTCCCAGAACAGGTCCCTGACGGACGCTGAGTCTTTTTCCCATCCCAGCGCGTTGACCAATGCAAAAAAGCGGGAATGATATTGCCTTACAGTGGCTCTGCCTTGTTTCAAACCGTGAATCTCTTTTCTAGCGACATCCACATCTATCTCCAATAAAAAACAATCGTCCATTGCCTTAATGAAGGCTTTCGCGTTTTGGAGGGCTGGATCATTATCTCTCCACAGATTGCGCAACCACGCTTTAGCTTCTCCATGGAGATGCGTTAGTATGAAGCCTACTTTCTCCTGCTCATCTCTAAAGTCCTTCTCCAGCAACTTTAGCGCAAAAACTACGTCTGCTCTGAAGTTAGGATATTGCTGCAGACTCCCATCGAAATGCGACACAAGGCTCCCCCCTCTCTTCCCGAGCCCGATCCCCTCTGATTTGGCTCCCGGTGGCCCCTGTTTAGTCAACATTTCCAACCTGGTTTGCAGATCCTTGCAGACAGCATCTGATTCCTCTTCTCTCCTCCTTGCCGCTCGTATTTCTGCGTTAAGTTGTCCCACGGCGTCTTGCAAAGCTGCCAGTCGTTCTTCTGTAGTCATCTTGTGCTGCTTTTGTGAGCTCGCGAAGCACCAATCTTCGCCCCTCGCTGCGTCCTCTCACGTTGCGAGGTTCTTTGACTGTGACGGGACTTACTGTCAGAGCTGCCTCCAGGTCCCAGCTCACAGAGGACCAATGCTAGGCTGTAGTTATGTACAAAAGTCTTTATTGAGGTTCAGTTTCCATTTTAAAGCCGCATCGCGCAGCTCTACGTCTCGACCTTAGACCGGCAAAGTCCCGTCTGAGTCTCCTCCCCTTCCACACCAGTTTAAGACTCTAGCCTTGCTCCACCTCTTCCTAAGTTCCTTTCTCCTCTGGGCCCTCCTGCCCGCTAGGGTTTCATCCTTCCTGGACTCTTCTGACGCTGACCCTGACGATTCTTGCCCCTCCTTCCGGCGGGCTTTAGGACCTGGTTCCCTATCCGGGCTACCTTCTGTGCCGCTCGCCTGTACATTTGAACTTGGCGCGCGCGCCCAGCCTGCAACTTTCCTCTTGACCGTTAACTCGCTCTCCGATGGAGGCGTGGTCAACCCTGACTCATCTTCTCTCGCTGGTGGTGCATATGTGGGCTCTGACACCTGGGACTCCTCCCCCCCACTACGCTCTGGTGGGGAAGCTGGTCCTGATTTCCAACTGCTGCTCTGGGAGTCCCCGCTGGCCCCTTGCTTCTGGGGTGTCCCCCTTGGGTCGCCCCTTGCCCTGCCCATCGGCGCCCCCTTCTGTGAATCTTCCGATTCGCTGGAGAGGCTAATGGAATCTATCGGGCTGCTGTCATATTCTCCTACGCTGACCTCGGATTGCTCCCCCTCGCTCGCCATCTCCTCTCCTCCCTGCGCTCCCGCTGAGTCCCTGACAGGCACCATTTCTGAGTCAATCGCCGAAAGTCAGATTTTTGATGAAATTGTGACCCCGGGGCTTAGGGGTTTTTTCAAAAAGATATTTTTCTGCCAGTTAAGTTGTCGAGGGCTGATTTCTTTTCCTGTGATAAAAGCCTTCTCTTTCGACCGCCAAACCTTTCAGAGGAGCATTTGCAACCGTTGGGCACCATTTCTGAGTCAATTGCCGAAAGTCAGAGTTTTGATGAAATTGTGACCCAAAGGCTTAGAGATTTTTTCAAAATACATTTTTCTGCCAGTTAAGTTGTCGAGGGCTGATTTCTTTTGCTGTGATAAAAAGCCTTCTCTTTCGACCACCAAACCTTTCAGAGGAGCATTTGCAACCGTTGGGCACCTGTCAGAGCTGCCTCCAGGTCCCAGCTCACAGAGGACCAACGCTAGGCTGTAGTTATGTACAAAAGTCTTTATTGAGGTTCAGTTTCCATTTTAAAGCCGCAGCGTGCAGCTCTACGTCTCGACCTTAGACCGGCAAAGTCCCGTCTGAGTCTCCTCCCCTTCCACACCAGTTTAAGACTCTAGCCTTGCTCCACCTCTTCCTAAGTTCCTTACTCCTCTGGGCGCTCTGGGCCGCTTAAAGTGTTTTTTACCTTGCATTTTTAAGTTGTTGAGGGCTGATTTCTTGTCCTGTGATAAAAAGACATCTGTTTCGACCGCAAAAACTTTTAGAGGAGCATTAGAAACCGTTTGGCACCATTTTTGAGTCAATTGCCAAAAGTCAGGTTTTGATGAAATTGTGACCCCGGGGCTTAGGGATTTTTTCAAAAAAATATTTTTCTGCCGGTTAAGTTGTCGAGGGATGAATTCTGGTCCTGTGATAAAAAGCCTTCTGTTTCGACCGCCAAACCTTTCAGAGGAGCATTTACAACCGTTGGGCAGCATTTTTGAATTAATTCCCGAAAGTCAGATTTTTGATGAAATTGTGACCCCGGGGCTTAGGGATTTTTTCAAAATATATTTTTCTGCCGGTTAAGTTGTCGAGGGCTGACTTCTTGTCCTGTGATAAAAAGCCTTCTGTTTCGACCGCCAAACCTTTCAGAGGAGCATTTGCAACCTTTGGGCACCATTTATGAATCAATTGCCGAAATTCAGAGTTTTGATGAAATTGTGACCCCGGGGCTTAGGGATTTTTTCAAAAAAATATTTCTCTGCCGGTTAAGTTGTCGAGGGCTGATTTCTTATCTTGTGATAAAAAGCCTTCTCTTTCGACCGCCAAACCTTTCAGAGGAGCATTTGCAACCGTTGGGCACCATTTCTGAGTCAATTGCCGAAAGTCAGATTTTTGATGAAATTGTGACCCCGGGGCTTAGGGATTTTTTCAAAAAAATATTTTTCTGCTGGTTAAGTTGTCAAGGGCTAATTTCTTTTCCTGTGATAAAAAGACATCTGTTTCGACCGCCAAAGCTTTCAGAGGAGCATTTGCAACCGTTGGACACCATTATAGAGTAAATTGTTAAAAGTCAGAGTTTTGATGAAATTGTGACCCCGGGGCTTAGGGATTTTTTCAAAATATATTTTTCTGCCGGTTAAGTTGTCGAGGGCTGATTTCTTGTCCTGTGATAAAAAGCCTTCTCTTTCAACTCCCAAACCTTTCAGAGGAGCATTTGCAACCGTTGGGCACCATTTCTGAGTCAATTGCCGAAAGTCAGAGTTTTGATGAAATTGTGACCCCGGGGCTTAGGGATTTTTTCAAAAATATTTTTTTCTGCCGGTTAATTTGTCGAGGGCTGATTTCTTTTCCTGTAATAAAAAGCCTTCTGTTTCGACCGCCAAACCTTTCAGGGGAGCATTTGCAACCGTTGGGCACCATTTTTGAGTCATTTGCCGAAAGTCAGATTTTTGCTGAAATCGTGAGCCCGGGGCTTAGGGATTTTTTCAAAAAAATCTTTTTCTGCCGGTTAAGGATTTTCTGTCCTGTGATAAAAAGCCTTCTGTTTCGACCGCCAAACCTCTCAGGTGAGCATATGCAACCGTATGGCAGCATTTTTGAGTGAATGGCCGAAAGTCAGTTTTTTCATCAAATTGTGACCCCGGGGCTTAGGGATTTTTTTTTTTAACAAAAATTCAGCTGCTTAAGGTGTTTTTTACCTTGCATTTTTAAGTTGTAAACCAACCTTAAATCTACGGATGAAGCGCAGTATATACAATTAATAAAATAGTAACAATACTATTTGTTACTATAGACAGGCATGCCATTGTTCAGGAAGGTCTACTGTATAAATAGGGCTATAAATAGTAAAGTAGGATAAGTATTAAAGTAGCAGTAGTAAAGTGGAAGTAAAGTGGTAGTAAACCAATAGTAATCCAGTAGTGAAGTAGCAGTTAAGAAATGGTAAAACAATAGTAAAGTGGTGGAATAGTAGTAAAATAGCAGTAAAGTAGTAGTAAAACAGTAGTAAAGTAGTAGTAATGGAGTAGTAAAATAGTAGTAAAATGGTAGTAAGGCAGTAGTGAAACAGCAGTAAGATAGTAGTAAAGTAGTAGTAAAATGGTCCAATAGTAAAGCGGTGGAATAGTAGTAAAATAGCTTTAAAGTAGTAGTAAAAGGATAGCAAGGTAGTAGTAAAATGATAGTAAAGCTGTAGTAAGGCAGTACTAAAATGATAGTAAAGTAGTAGTAAAGTAGTAGTAAAGTAGTAGTAAAGTAGTAGTAAAGCAGTAGTAAAGTGGTAGTAAAGCAGTAGTAAAGTGGTAGTAAAGTGGTAGTAAAGTAGTAGTAAAACGATAGTAAAGCTGTAGTAAGACAGCAGTAAAGTGGTAGTAAAGCAGTAGTAAAGTGGTAGTAAAGTAGTAGTAAAGTGGTAGTATAGTGGTAGTAAAGTGGTAGTAAAGTAGTAGTAAAGTAGTGGTAAAGTAGTGCTAAAATAGTAGTAAGAATGACCTCGGAAGTGTTCGTTGTACAAAAAGGCGCCATGTCGTTAACCCTCAATCACAGAGGTTTTTTCAAAAAGATAATTTTCTGCCGGTTAAGTTGTCGAGGGCTGATTTCTTGTCCTGTGATAAAAAGCCTTCTCTTTTGACCGCCAAAGCTTTCAGAGGAGCATTTGCAACCGTTGGGCACCATTTCTGAGTCAATTGCCGAAAGTCAGATTTTTGATGAAATTGTGACCACGGGGCTTAGGGATTTTTTCAAAAAAATATTTTTCTGCCGGTTAAGTTGTCGAGGGCTGATTTCTTGTCCTGTGATAAAAAGCCTTCTCTTTCGACAGCCAAACCTTTCAGAGGAGCATTTGCAACCGTTGGGCACCGTTTTTGAGTCAATTGCCAAAAATCAGAGTTTTGATGAAATTGTGACCCCGGGGCTTAGGGATTTTTTCAAAAAAATATTTTTCTGCCAGTTAAATTGTCGAGGGCTGATTTCTTTTCCTGTGATAAAAAGCCGTCTCTTTCGACCGCCAAACCTTTCAGAGGAGCATTTGCAACCGTTGGGCACCGTTTTTGAGTCAATTGCCAAAAATCAGAGTTTTGATGAAATTGTGACCCCGGGGCTTAGGTATTTTTTCAAAATATATTTTTCTGCTGGTTAAGATGTTGAGGGCTAATTTCTTTTCCTGTGATAAAAAGACATCTCTTTCGACCGCCAAACCTTTCAGGGGAGCATTTGCAACCGTTGGGCACCATTTCTGAGTAAATTGCCAAAAGTCAGATTTTTGATGAAATTGTGACCCCGGGACTTAGGGATTTTTTCAAAAAAATATTTTTCTGCTGGTTAAGTTGTCGAGGGCTAATTTCTTTTCCTGTGATAAAAAGCCTTCTGTTTCGACCGCCAAACTTTTCAGGGGAGCATTTGCAACCGTTGGGCACCATTTCTGAGTCAATTGCCGAAAGTCAGAGTTTTGATGAAATTGTGACCCAAAGGCTTAGAGATTTTTTCAAAATACATTTTTCTGCCAGTTAAGTTGTCGAGGGCTGATTTCTTTTGCTGTGATAAAAAGCCTTCTCTTTCGACCACCAAACCTTTCAGAGGAGCATTTGCAACCGTTGGGCACCTGTCAGAGCTGCCTCCAGGTCCCAGCTCACAGAGGACCAACGCTAGGCTGTAGTTATGTACAAAAGTCTTTATTGAGGTTCAGTTTCCATTTTAAAGCCGCAGCGTGCAGCTCTACGTCTCGACCTTAGACCGGCAAAGTCCCGTCTGAGTCTCCTCCCCTTCCACACCAGTTTAAGACTCTAGCCTTGCTCCACCTCTTCCTAAGTTCCTTACTCCTCTGGGCGCTCTGGGCCGCTTAAAGTGTTTTTTACCTTGCATTTTTAAGTTGTTGAGGGCTGATTTCTTGTCCTGTGATAAAAAGACATCTGTTTCGACCGCAAAAACTTTTAGAGGAGCATTAGAAACCGTTTGGCACCGTTTTTGAGTCAATTGCCAAAAATCAGAGTTTTGATGAAATTGTGACCCCGGGGCTTAGGGATTTTTTCAAAAAAATATTTTTCTGCCAGTTAAATTGTCGAGGGCTGATTTCTTTTCCTGTGATAAAAAGCCGTCTCTTTCGACCGCCAAACCTTTCAGAGGAGCATTTGCAACCGTTGGGCACCGTTTTTGAGTCAATTGCCAAAAATCAGAGTTTTGATGAAATTGTGACCCCGGGGCTTAGGTATTTTTTCAAAATATATTTTTCTGCTGGTTAAGATGTTGAGGGCTAATTTCTTTTCCTGTGATAAAAAGACATCTCTTTCGACCGCCAAACCTTTCAGGGGAGCATTTGCAACCGTTGGGCACCATTTCTGAGTAAATTGCCAAAAGTCAGATTTTTGATGAAATTGTGACCCCGGGACTTAGGGATTTTTTCAAAAAAATATTTTTCTGCTGGTTAAGTTGTCGAGGGCTAATTTCTTTTCCTGTGATAAAAAGCCTTCTGTTTCGACCGCCAAACTTTTCAGGGGAGCATTTGCAACCGTTGGGCACCATTTCTGAGTCAATTGCCGAAAGTCAGAGTTTTGATGAAATTGTGACCCAAAGGCTTAGAGATTTTTTCAAAATACATTTTTCTGCCAGTTAAGTTGTCGAGGGCTGATTTCTTTTGCTGTGATAAAAAGCCTTCTCTTTCGACCACCAAACCTTTCAGAGGAGCATTTGCAACCGTTGGGCACCTGTCAGAGCTGCCTCCAGGTCCCAGCTCACAGAGGACCAACGCTAGGCTGTAGTTATGTACAAAAGTCTTTATTGAGGTTCAGTTTCCATTTTAAAGCCGCAGCGTGCAGCTCTACGTCTCGACCTTAGACCGGCAAAGTCCCGTCTGAGTCTCCTCCCCTTCCACACCAGTTTAAGACTCTAGCCTTGCTCCACCTCTTCCTAAGTTCCTTACTCCTCTGGGCGCTCTGGGCCGCTTAAAGTGTTTTTTACCTTGCATTTTTAAGTTGTTGAGGGCTGATTTCTTGTCCTGTGATAAAAAGACATCTGTTTCGACCGCAAAAACTTTTAGAGGAGCATTAGAAACCGTTTGGCACCATTTTTGAGTCAATTGCCAAAAGTCAGGTTTTGATGAAATTGTGACCCCGGGGCTTAGGGATTTTTTCAAAATATATTTTTCTGCCGGTTAAGTTGTCGAGGGCTGACTTCTTGTCCTGTGATAAAAAGCCTTCTGTTTCGACCGCCAAACCTTTCAGAGGAGCATTTGCAACCTTTGGGCACCATTTATGAATCAATTGCCGAAATTCAGAGTTTTGATGAAATTGTGACCCCGGGGCTTAGGGATTTTTTCAAAAAAATATTTCTCTGCCGGTTAAGTTGTCGAGGGCTGATTTCTTATCTTGTGATAAAAAGCCTTCTCTTTCGACCGCCAAACCTTTCAGAGGAGCATTTGCAACCGTTGGGCACCATTTCTGAGTCAATTGCCGAAAGTCAGATTTTTGATGAAATTGTGACCCCGGGGCTTAGGGATTTTTTCAAAAAAATATTTTTCTGCTGGTTAAGTTGTCAAGGGCTAATTTCTTTTCCTGTGATAAAAAGACATCTATTTCGACCGCCAAAGCTTTCAGAGGAGCATTTGCAACCGTTGGACACCATTATAGAGTAAATTGTTAAAAGTCAGAGTTTTGATGAAATTGTAACCCCGGGACTTAGGGATTTTTTCAAAATATATTTTTCTGCCGGTTAAGTTGTCGAGGGCTGATTTCTTGTCCTGTGATAAAAAGCCTTCTCTTTCGACTCCCAAACCTTTCAGAGGAGCATTTGCAACCGTTGGGCACCATTTCTGAGTCAATTGCCGAAAGTCAGAGTTTTGATGAAATTGTGACCCCGGGGCTTAGGGATTTTTTCAAAAATATTTTTTTCTGCCGGTTAATTTGTCGAGGGCTGATTTCTTTTCCTGTAATAAAAAGCCTTCTGTTTCGACCGCCAAACCTTTCAGGGGAGCATTTGCAACCGTTGGGCACCATTTTTGAGTCATTTGCCGAAAGTCAGATTTTTGCTGAAATCGTGAGCCCGGGGCTTAGGGATTTTTTCAAAAAAATCTTTTTCTGCCGGTTAAGGATTTTCTGTCCTGTGATAAAAAGCCTTCTGTTTCGACCGCCAAACCTCTCAGGTGAGCATATGCAACCGTATGGCAGCATTTTTGAGTGAATGGCCGAAAGTCAGTTTTTTCATCAAATTGTGACCCCGAGGCTTAGGGATTTTTTTTTTTTAAAAAAATTCAGCTGCTTAAGGTGTTTTTTACCTTGCATTTTTAAGTTGTAAACCAACCTTAAATCTACGGATGAAGCGCAGTATATACAATTAATAAAATAGTAACAATACTATTTGTTACTATAGACAGGCATGCCATTGTTCAGGAAGGTCTACTGTATAAATAGGGCTATAAATAGTAAAGTAGGATAAGTATTAAAGTAGCAGTAGTAAAGTGGAAGTAAAGTGGTAGTAAACCAATAGTAATCCAGTAGTGAAGTAGCAGTTAAGAAATGGTAAAACAATAGTAAAGTGGTGGAATAGTAGTAAAATAGCAGTAAAGTAGTAGTAAAACAGTAGTAAAGTAGTAGTAATGGAGTAGTAAAATAGTAGTAAAATGGTAGTAAGGCAGTAGTGAAACAGCAGTAAGATAGTAGTAAAGTAGTAGTAAAATGGTCCAAGAGTAAAGCGGTGGAATAGTAGTAAAATAGCTTTAAAGTAGTAGTAAAAGGATAGCAAGGTAGTAGTAAAATGATAGTAAAGCTGTAGTAAGGCAGTACTAAAATGATAGTAAAGTAGTAGTAAAGTAGTAGTAAAGTAGTAGTAAAGTAGTAGTAAAGCAGTAGTAAAGTGGTAGTAAAGTAGTAGTAAAGTGGTAGTATAGTGGTAGTAAAGTGGTAGTAAAGTAGTAGTAAAGTAGTGGTAAAGTAGTGCTAAAATAGTAGTAAGAATGACCTCGGAAGTGTTCGTTGTACAAAAAGGCGCCATGTCGTTAACCCTCAATCACAGAGGTTTTTTCAAAAAGATAATTTTCTGCCGGTTAAGTTGTCGAGGGCTGATTTCTTGTCCTGTGATAAAAAGCCTTCTCTTTTGACCGCCAAAGCTTTCAGAGGAGCATTTGCAACCGTTGGGCACCATTTCGGAGTCAATTGCCGAAAGTCAGATTTTTGATGAAATTGTGACCCCGGGGCTTAGGGATTTTTTCAAAAAAATATTTTTCTGCCGGTTAAGTTGTCGAGGGCTGATTTCTTGTCCTGTGATAAAAAGCCTTCTCTTTCGACAGCCAAACCTTTCAGAGGAGCATTTGCAACCGTTGGGCACCGTTTTTGAGTCAATTGCCAAAAATCAGAGTTTTGATGAAATTGTGACCCCGGGGCTTAGGGATTTTTTCAAAAAAATATTTTTCTGCCAGTTAAATTGTCGAGGGCTGATTTCTTTTCCTGTGATAAAAAGCCGTCTCTTTCGACCGCCAAACCTTTCAGAGGAGCATTTGCAACCGTTGGGCACCGTTTTTGAGTCAATTGCCAAAAATCAGAGTTTTGATGAAATTGTGACCCCGGGGCTTAGGTATTTTTTCAAAATATATTTTTCTGCTGGTTAAGATGTTGAGGGCTAATTTCTTTTCCTGTGATAAAAAGAAATCTCTTTCGACCGCCAAACCTTTCAGGGGAGCATTTGCAACCGTTGGGCACCATTTCTGAGTAAATTGCCAAAAGTCAGATTTTTGATGAAATTGTGACCCCGGGACTTAGGGATTTTTTCAAAAAAATATTTTTCTGCTGGTTAAGTTGTCGAGGGCTAATTTCTTTTCCTGTGATAAAAAGCCTTCTGTTTCGACCGCCAAACTTTTCAGGGGAGCATTTGCAACCGTTGGGCACCATTTCTGAGTCAATTGCCAAAAGTCAGATTTTTGATGAAATTGTGACCCCGGGACTTAGGGATTTTTTCAAAAAAATATTTTTCTGCTGGTTAAGTTGTCGAGGGCTAATTTCTTTTCCTGTGATAAAAAGCCTTCTGTTTCGACCGCCAAACTTTTCAGGGGAGCATTTGCAACCGTTGGGCACCATTTCTGAGTCAATTGCCGAAAGCCAGATTTTTGATGAAATTGTGACCCCGGGGCGTAGGGATATTTTGAAAAAAAATAATTTCTGCCGGTTACGTTGTCGAGGGCTGATTTCTTGTCCTGTGATAAAAAGACATCTGTTTCGACCGCCAAACCTTTCAGAGGAGCATTTGCAACCGTTGGGCACCATTTCTGAGTCAATTGCTGAAAGTCAGATTTTTGATGAAATTGTGACCCCGGGACTTAGGGATTTTTTTAAAAAAATTTTTTTCTGCCGGTTAAGTTGTCGAGGGCTAATTTCTTTTCCTGTGATAAAAAGACATCTGTTTCGACCGCAAAAACTTTCAGAGAAGCATTTGCAACCGTTGGGCACCATTTTTAAGTCAATTGCCAAAAGTCAGGTTTTTGATGAAATTGTGACCCCGGGGCTTAGGTATTTTTTCAAAATATATTTTTCTGCTGGTTAAGGTGTTGAGGGCTGATTTCTTGTCCTGTGATAAAAAGCCTTCTCTTTTGACCGCCAAACCTTTCAGAGGAACATTTACAACCGTTCGGCACCATTTCTGAGTCAATTGCCGAAAGTCAGATTTTTGATGAAATTGTGACCCCGGGGCTTAGGGATATTTTCAAAAAAATATTTTTCTGCCGGTTAAGTTGTCAAGGGCTGATTTCTTGTCCTGTGATAAAAAGACATCTGTTTCGACCGCCAAACCTTTCAGGGGAGCATTTGCAACCGTTGGGCACCATTTCTGAGTCAATTGCCGAAAGTCAGATTTTTGATGAAATTGTGACCCCGGGGCTTAGGGATTTTTTCAAAAAAATATTTTTCTGCCAGTTAAATTGTCGAGGGCTGATTTCTTTTCCTGTGATAAAAAGCCGTCTCTTTCGACCGCCAAACCTTTCAGAGGAGCATTTGCAACCGTTGGGCACCGTTTTTGAGTCAATTGCCAAAAATCAGAGTTTTGATGAAATTGTGACCCCGGGGCTTAGGTATTTTTTCAAAATATATTTTTCTGCTGGTTAAGATGTTGAGGGCTAATTTCTTTTCCTGTGATAAAAAGACATCTCTTTCGACCGCCAAACCTTTCAGGGGAGCATTTGCAACCGTTGGGCACCATTTCTGAGTAAATTGCCAAAAGTCAGATTTTTGATGAAATTGTGACCCCGGGACTTAGGGATTTTTTCAAAAAAATATTTTTCTGCTGGTTAAGTTGTCGAGGGCTAATTTCTTTTCCTGTGATAAAAAGCCTTCTGTTTCGACCGCCAAACTTTTCAGGGGAGCATTTGCAACCGTTGGGCACCATTTCTGAGTCAATTGCCGAAAGCCAGATTTTTGATGAAATTGTGACCCCGGGACTTAGGGATTTTTTCAAAAAAATATTTTTCTGCCGGTTACGTTGTCGAGGGCTGATTTCTTGTCCTGTAATAAAAAGCCTTCTCTTTCGACGAACAAACCTTTCAGAGGAGCATTTGCAACCGTTTTGCACCAGTTTTGAGTCAATTGCCGAAAGTCAGAGTTTTGATGAAATTGTGACCCCGGGGCGTAGGGATATTTTGAAAAAAAATAATTTCTGCCTGTTACGTTGTCGAGGGCTGATTTCTTGTCCTGTGATAAAAAGACATCTGTTTCGACCGCCAAACCTTTCAGAGGAGCATTTGCAACCGTTGGGCACCATTTCTGAGTCAATTGCCAAAAGTCAGGTTTTTCATGAAATTGTGACCCCGGGGCTTAGGGGTTTTTTCAAAATATCTTTTTCTGCCGGTTAAGTTGTCGAGGGCTAATTTCTTTTCCTGTGATAAAAAGACATCTGTTTCGACCGCAAAAACTTTCAGAGGAGCATTAGAAACCGTTTGGCACCATTTTTGAGTCAATTGCCAAAAGTCAGGTTTTTGATGAAATTGTGACCCCGGGGCGTAGGGATTTTTTGAAAAAAAATAATTTCTGCCGGTTAAGTTGTCGAGGGCTGATTTCTTGTCCTGTGATAAAAAGACATCTGTTTCGACCGCTAAACCTTTCAGAGAAGCATTTGCAACCGTTGGGCACCATTTTTAAGTCAATTGCCAAAAGTCAGGTTTTTGATGAAATTGTGACCCCGGGGCTTAGGGATTTTTTCAAAATATCTTTTTCTGCCGGTTAAGTTGTCGAGGGCTGATTTCTTTTCCTGTGATAAAAAGCCTTCTCTTTCGACCGCCAAACCTTTCAGAGGAGCATTTGCAACCTTTGGGCACCGTTTTTGAGTCCATTGCCAAAAGTCAGAGTTTTGATGAAATTGTGACCCCGGGGCTTAGGTATTTTTTCAAAATATATTTTTCTGCTGGTTAAGATGTTGAGGGCTGATTTCTTGTCCTGTGATAAAAAGCCTTCTCTTTTGACCGCCAAACCTTTCAGAGGAGCATTTACAACCGTTCGGCACCATTTCTGAGTCAATTGCCGAAAGTCAGATTTTTTATGAAATTGTGACCCCGGGGCTTAGGGATTTTTTCAAAATATATTTTTCTGCCAGTTAAGTTGTCAAGGGCTGATTTCTTCTCCTGTGATAAAAAGACATCTGTTTCGACCGCCAAACCTTTCAGAGGAGCATTTACAACCGTTCGGCACCATTTCTGAGTCAATTGCCAAAAGTCAGGTTTTTGATGAAATTGTGACCCCGGGGCTTAGGGATTTTTTCAAAAAAATATTTTTCTGCCGGTTAAGTTGTCGAGGGCTGATTTCTTTTCCTGTGATAAAAAGCCTTCTGTTTCAACCGCCAACCCCTTCTAGGGAGCATTTGCAACCGTTTTGCACCAGTTTTGAGTCAATTGCCGAAAGTCAGATTTTTGATGAAATTGTGACCCCGGGCTTAGGGATATTTTCAAAAAAATAATTTTCTGCCGGTTAAGTTGTCGAGGGCTGATTTCTTATCTTGTGATAAAAAGCCTTCTGTTTCGACCGCCAAACCTTTCAGAGGAGCATTTGCAACCGTGGGGCACCATATCTGAGTCAATTGCTGAAAGTCAGATTTTTGATGAAATTGTGACCCCGGGACTTAGGGATTTTTTCAAAAAAATATTTTTCTGCTGGTTAAGTTGTCGAGGGCTAATTTCTTTTCCTGTGATAAAAAGCCTTCTGTTTCGACCGCCAAACTTTTCAGGGGAGCATTTGCAACCGTTGGGCACCATTTCTGAGTCAATTGCCGAAAGCCAGATTTTTGATGAAATTGTGACCCCGGGACTTAGGGATTTTTTCAAAAAAATATTTTTCTGCCGGTTACGTTGTCGAGGGCTGATTTCTTGTCCTGTAATAAAAAGCCTTCTCTTTCGACGAACAAACCTTTCAGAGGAGCATTTGCAACCGTTTTGCACCAGTTTTGAGTCAATTGCCGAAAGTCAGAGTTTTGATGAAATTGTGACCCCGGGGCGTAGGGATTTTTTGAAAAAAAATTATTTCTGCCGGTTACGTTGTCGAGGGCTGATTTCTTGTCCTTTGATAAAAAGACATCTGTTTCGACCGCCAAACCTTTCAGAGGAGCATTTGCAACCGTTGGGCACCATTTCTGAGTCAATTGCTGAAAGTCAGATTTTTCATGAAATTGTGACCCCGGGACTTAGGGATTTTTTCAAAAAAAATTTTTTCTGCCGGTTAAGTTGTCGAGGGCTAATTTCTTTTCCTGTGATAAAAAGACATCTGTTTCGACCGCAAAAACTTTCAGAGGAGCATTAGAAACCGTTTGGCACCATTTTTGAGTCAATTGCCAAAAGTCAGGTTTTTGATGAAATTGTGACCCCGGGGCGTAGGGATTTTTTGAAAAAAAATAATTTCTGCCGGTTAAGTTGTCGAGGGCTGATTTCTTGTCCTGTGATAAAAAGACATCTGTTTCGACCGCTAAACCTTTCAGAGAAGCATTTGCAACCGTTGGGCACCATTTTTAAGTCAATTGCCAAAAGTCAGGTTTTTGATGAAATTGTGACCCCGGGGCTTAGGGATTTTTTCAAAATATCTTTTTCTGCCGGTTAAGTTGTCGAGGGCTGATTTCTTTTCCTGTGATAAAAAGCCTTCTCTTTCGACCGCCAAACCTTTCAGAGGAGCATTTGCAACCTTTGGGCACCGTTTTTGAGTCCATTGCCAAAAGTCAGAGTTTTGATGAAATTGTGACCCCGGGGCTTAGGTATTTTTTCAAAATATATTTTTCTGCTGGTTAAGATGTTGAGGGCTGATTTCTTGTCCTGTGATAAAAAGCCTTCTCTTTTGACCGCCAAACCTTTCAGAGGAGCATTTACAACCGTTCGGCACCATTTCTGAGTCAATTGCCAAAAGTCAGGTTTTTGATGAAATTGTGACCCCGGGGCTTAGGGATTTTTTCAAAAAAATATTTTTCTGCCGGTTAAGTTGTCGAGGGCTGATTTCTTTTCCTGTGATAAAAAGCCTTCTGTTTCAACCGCCAACCCCTTCTAGGGAGCATTTGCAACCGTTTTGCACCAGTTTTGAGTCAATTGCCGAAAGTCAGATTTTTGATGAAATTGTGACCCCGGGGCTTAGGGATATTTCCAAAAAAATAATTTTCTGCCGGTTAAGTTGTTGAGGGCTGATTTCTTATCTTGTGATAAAAAGCCTTCTCTTTCAACCTCCAAACCTTTCAGAGGAGCATTTGCAACCGTGGGGCACCATATCTGAGTCAATTGCTGAAAGTCAGATTTTTGATGAAATTGTGACCCCGGGGCTTAGGGATTTTTTCAAAAAAACATTTTTCTGCCGGTTAAGTTGTCGAGGGCTAATTTCTTTTCCTGTGATAAAAAGACATCTGTTTCGACCGCCAAACCTTTCAGAGGAGCATTTGGAACCGTTGGACACCATTATAGAGTAAATTGCCAAAAGTCAGAGTTTTGATGAAATTGTGACCCCGGGGCTTAGGGATTTTTTCAAAATATATTTTTCTGCCGGTTACGTTGTCGAGGGCTGATTTCTTGTCCTGTGATAAAAAGCATTCTCTTTCGACCGCCAAACCTTTCAGAGGAGCATTTGCAACAGTTGGGCACCATTTCTGAGTCAATTGCCGAAAGTCAGATTTTTGATGAAATTGTGACCCCGGGGCTTAGGGATATTTTCAAAAAAATATTTTTCTGCCGTTTAAGTTGTCGAGGGCTGATTTCTTTTCCTGTGATAAAAAGACATCTGTTTCGACCGGCAAACCTTTCAGAGGAGCATTTGCAACCGTTGGGCACCATTTTTGAGTCAATTGCCAAAAGTCAGGTTTTTGATGAAATTTTGACCCCGGGGCTTAGGGATTTTTTCAAAAAAATATTTTTCTGCCGGTTACGTTGTCGAGGGCTGATTTCTTGTCCTGTGATAAAAAGCCTTCTGTTTCGACCGCCAAACCTTTCAGAGGAGCATTTGCAACCGTTGGGCACCATTTTTGAATTAATTCCCGAAAGTCAGATTTTTGATGAAATTGTGACCCCGGGGCTTAGGGATTTTTTCAAAAAAATATTTTTCTGCCGGTTAAGTTGTAGAGGGCTGCTTTCTTATCTTGTGATAAAAAGCCTTCTCTTTCGACCGCCAAACCTTTCAGAGGAGCATTTGCAACCGTTGCGCCCCATTTCTGAGTCAATTGCAGAAAGTCAGATTTTTGATGAAATTGTGACCCCGGGGCTTAGGGATTTTTTCAAAAATATCTTTTTCTGCCGGTTAAGTTGTCGAGGGCTGATTTCTTTTCCTGTGATAAAAAGACATCTGTATCGACCGCCAAACCTTTCAGAGGAGCATTTGCAACTGTTGGGCACCATTTCTGAGTCAATTGCCGAAAGTCAGAGTTTTGATGAAATTGTGACCCCGGGGCTTAGGGATTTTTTCAAAATATATTTTTCTGCCGGTTAAGTTGTCGAAGGCTGATTTCTTGTCCTGTGATAAAAAGCCTTCTCGTTCGACCGCCAAACCTTTCAGAGGAGCATTTGCAACCGTTGGGCACCATTTCTGAGTCAATTGCTGAAAGTCAGATTTTTGATGAAATTGTGACCCCGGGGCTTAGGGATATTTTCAAAAAAATATTTTTCTGGCGGTTAAGTTGTCGAG
Organism: Podarcis cretensis; assembly: GCF_951804945.1. Taxonomy (NCBI): domain Eukaryota; kingdom Metazoa; phylum Chordata; class Lepidosauria; order Squamata; family Lacertidae; genus Podarcis; species Podarcis cretensis. The sequence goes on from NC_137181.1 coordinate 50,842,576, forward strand.
GGCTGATTTCTTTTCCTGTGATAAAAAGACATCTGTATCGACCGCCAAACCTTTCAGAGGAGCATTTGCAACCGTTGGGCACCATTTTTGAGTCAATTGCCAAAAGTCAGGTTTTTGATGAAATTGTGACCCCGGGGCTTAGGGATTTTTTCAAAATATATTTTTCTGCCAGTTAAGTTGTCGAGTGCTGATTTCTTTTACTGTGATATAAAGCCTTCTCTTTCAACCGCCAAACCTTTCAGAGGAGCATTTGCAACCGTTTGGCACCATTTTTGAGTCAATTGCCGAAAGTCAGAGTTTTGATGAAATTGTGACCCAAAGGCTTAGAGATTTTTTCAAAATACATTTTTCTGCCAGTTAAGTTGTCGAGGGCTGATTTCTTTTGCTGTGATAAAAAGCCTTCTCTTTCGACCACCAAACCTTTCAGAGGAGCATTTGCAACCGTTGGGCACCTGTCAGAGCTGCCTCCAGGTCCCAGCTCACAGAGGACCAACGCTAGGCTGTAGTTATGTACAAAAGTCTTTATTGAGGTTCAGTTTCCATTTTAAAGCCGCAGCGTGCAGCTCTACGTCTCGACCTTAGACCGGCAAAGTCCCGTCTGAGTCTCCTCCCCTTCCACACCAGTTTAAGACTCTAGCCTTGCTCCACCTCTTCCTAAGTTCCTTTCTCCTCTGGGCCCTCCTGCCCGCTAGGGTTTCATCCTTCCTGGACTCTTCTGACGCTGACCCTGACGATTCTTGCCCCTCCTTCCGGCGGGCTTTAGGACCTGGTTCCCTATCCGGGCTACCTTCTGTGCCGCTCGCCTGTACATTTGAACTTGGCGCGCACGCCCAGCCTGCAACTTTCCTCTTGACCGTTAACTCGCTCTCCGATGGAGGCGTGGTCAACCCTGACTCATCTTCTCTCGCTGGTGGTGCATATGTGGGCTCTGACACCTGGGACTCCTCCCCCCCACTACGCTCTGGTGGGGAAGCTGGTCCTGATTTCCAACTGCTGCTCTGGGAGTCCCTGCTGGCCCCTTGCTTCTGGGGTGTTCCCCTTGGGTCGTCCCTTGCCCTGCCCATCGGCGCCCCCTTCTGTGAATCTTCCGATTCGCTGGAGAGGCTCATGGAATCTATCGGGCTGCTGTCATATTCTCCTACGCTGCCCTTGGATTGCTCCCCCTCGCTCTCCATCTCCTCTCCTCCCTGCGCTCCCGCTGAGTCCCTGACATCCATCCCCCCCTCGAAGCCCCCCCTTCCCCCCTCCCCCTCTTCTGGCGTGGGTTCCGGGTGCTCCAATGCTGTGGGGGTGCATGCCGGATATAGTTCTTCCCCCCTGGCATGCTGCCAGTCCGTGACTGGTACATCGACGTCGCTCTCCTCCGCTTCCATCTCGTTGCCGGTGTGCTCGAACCCAGGGTCCTCCCCCAACCCGTCCATGCCCCCTTGTTCCCCCATTTCCTCTGGGGAGTCTGCGTGCCAGGGCCCTCTGAGCAGTCTCCTGCGCCACTCCTCCTCGGGTTGAGTGTCCCACTAATAAGAGCGTTCCGCACCCAAGTCTGAGACCGACCCCTCCGGCAAGGTAGTCTCTGGAACCGTCTCCTCAGCCGAGGAGAACCCCTGAAACGTACTGGCTGAGAGTGTGGGGGTGAAAAGATATTCGTCAAAATAATCCTCCAGCATGGGCCTGTGTGGGAAGAGTGCGTGGAACTCGTCTTTGAGGTAGTGCTCCTCCACCGCATAGTACGGCACCCAGCTGTTGGCGCTGGCCGGGGCACCTTCCCTTTCGATGAGATATTCGACCCCCTCTTCCCCCCATCTCGAGTCCAAAATCTCCGTCACCTCGTTGAGTGGCCCCGCCCTCGGCGACCCCCCTGTCATGGGTGCGTCTCTAAGCGGACTGGAAGCTGTCCCTGGCTCCTGAAACCTGTGAGGTGCCTTGTAGGGCATTAGCACCGATCTATGAAAGACCGGGTGCATTCTGGAACCCTCCGGTAGTGTCAAACGGAAGGCCACTGGGTTGATCTGTGCCTCGACTAGGTAAGGGCCTAGCTGCTTGTGTCCTAGCTTCTTCTTAGCTAAGGATCTGGCCGGCACTGCCTGGGCCGCTAACCAGACCCAGTCCCCTACCCGTATGTCCTCCCCCACTCTTCTGTGTTTGTCTGCTTGCATCTTGTATACGTGTTTTGCTAGGTCTAACTGCCTACGGAGCTGTTCATGGACCTCCTGTAACTCCTCTGCCAATGCCTCTGCTCCCTGCGGCTCCCCCTCCCCCTCTTTCTCTAAGCCCGGGAAGGTCCTGGGATGTCGCCCGTTGTTGGCGAAAAACGGTGTCACCCCCGTGGACACATGTTGTGTGTTGTTGTAGGCAAACTCGGCCAGGGGCAGGTAGTCCACCCAGGTCGAGGGCTGCTGGTTGGCGTAGCATCTCAGGTACTGCTGCATGATGGCGTTGACCCTCTCCGCTTGTCCGTTGGTCTGCGGGTGTCTTGCCGACGCTAGGTTGACCTTGACGTTCAGGATCCCCATCAGCTTCTGCCAGAAACTCGAGATGAACTGGCGCCCCCGGTCGGACAGGATAGACCGTGGCAGGCCATGCACCTTGAACACGTGGTCTATCAACAGCTTGGCTGTCTGTTCCGCTGTGGCCACCTTCGCGCAAGGAATGAAGTGCGCCATCTTGGTGAACATGTCGACTACCACGAGTACTGCTGTTTTGCCCCTCGAGCTGGGCAGGTCAGTGACAAAGTCCAAGGCCACCCTCTCCCACGGTTCGGACGGGGTCTTTAGCGGTTCTAACAGTCCCGCCGGCGGTCTGTGTACTGGCTTGGCCCTTTGGCATGTGTCGCACCTCGTGACGTAATCCGCGACTTCTCCCCGCATCTTGGGCCACCAAAAGTCTCTGGCTACTAATTCCACCGTCTTGTCCTTGCCGAAATGTCCGGCGCTGGGTGCGTCGTGTAGCTGTTGCAGTACTGTCGCGCGGAGTTCATCTCCCAGCACGTAGATGGCCCCCTTGCGGAGGAGCAGTCCGTCGCGTATCTGGAACTCGTCGTACTTCGCCGTGCCGCTGCGCACCTCCTCCATCTTGGATCGTGCGAAGGAATCTGTTTGCAGCTCGCGCCGTATTGCTTCCAGGTCTACGGTGGCTGAAGCGCATGCCCACACCTTGGGTGCGAAAATGTGTTTGGCCGCTACCGGTGCTGCTTCCTCCAGATACTGCGGCTTCCTGGATAGCGCATCAGCCATGACGTTGTTGTCTCCGGGGATATATTCTATCCTGAAGTCGAAATCCGCAAAGAACTCCGCCCAGCGGATGTGTCTCTGGTTCAGGAACCGCGCCGTGCGCCAGTACTCCAGGTTCTTATGGTCCGTGCGAACTTGCACCGTGTGTTTGGCTCCGATGAGGAAGTGCCGCCACGCCTTGAAGGCTGCATGAATGGCCAGCAACTCTCTGTCCCAGATGGTGTAGTTCTGCTCCGACTTGCTGAGTTTCCTGGAGTAGAAAGCACACGGCCTCCAATCCCCTTGCGGGTCTTGCTGCAACAGGACTGCCCCCACGGCTCTGTCGGAGGCATCCGTCTCCACCCTCATGGGTCTGCTGGGGTTCACATGCAGCAGTTGTTCCTCGGAAGCGAAAAGACGCTTGAGTTTCTGAAAAGACTGCTCCGCCTGCTCCGTCCAGATGAACTTCTTCTTCTTGGAGCTGAGGGTGTCCGTGATGGCCGCCGTCTGCATAGCGAAACCCTTGATGAACTTGCGATAAAAGTTAGCAAAGCCGACAAACCTCTGGACCTCCTTCCGATTGCGCGGGCTTTTCCAGTCCAGTACTGATCGTACCTTGGCGCTGTCCATGGCGATTCCCTTGTTGGACAGCTTGTAGCCCAGGAAATCCACCTCCGTCATGTCGAACTGGCATTTCTCCAGTTTGGCGTAAAGCCTGTGCTCCCGTAGTCTTTGCAGGACTTCCTTGACATCTCTCTCGTGAGCCTCCTGCGATTCCGAGAAGATCAGAATGTCGTCCAGGAAGCAGACGCACTTCTTGTAGAGGAGCCCCGCTAACACGTGATGCATGAAGGCTTGGAAGCAGTGGGAGCCATTTTGTAAACCGAAAGGCATAACCCTATACTCATAGGTGCCCAAGGGCGTGAACATGGCCGTCTTCCACTCGTCGCCCTCCCGCATGCGTATAAGATTGTACGCCCCTCGTAGATCCAACTTGGTGAAGATGCGTCCCTTCCTCACCGTCGCGAGCAAGTCGTCGATCTTGGGCATCGGGAAAGCCGTGGGCTTGGTTTTCAAGTTTAAGATTCTGAAATCAACTACTAGCCTCTTTTGGGGCGTGTCTTTTTTCTTCACAAAGAACACAGGACTGCCCCCCACTGCTTTGGATTCTCGGATGAATCCCCGCTTCAAATTGTGATCTATGAACTCCCTGAGCTCTTGCAGTTCGTCTTCAGACATGGAGTACAGTTTTCCGGTCGGCAGCGTTGCCCCCGGCAGGAGGTCAATCTTGCAGTCGTAGGGTCTGTGGGGAGGCAGCTTGTCCGCTTCCTTCTCGCAGAAGACCTCCAAAAACGCCTTGTACTTGTCGGGTACCGCTTGCAGCATGCCCAGGTGTAGCTGTGGGTCATCCTCTTGCCCCTCATCCTCCTGGCTAGTCAGGATGCAGTGTTCTGCGCAGTAGGAGGAGCAGAAGGTCAATTTACGCTGGTACCATGCCAATGCCGGGCTGTGCCTGTCCAACCAGCTCATGCCCAACACTATGGGCGTGTCTGACAGTTGGGTGACATTGAAGCTGATGACTTCGCGGTGATTTCCAATTCGCATCACCATTGGCGGCGTTTGCTGTACCACCTGTCCCCCCAGCAATTCTCTTCCATCGACTGTCACTACTTTCAGGGGCATCGTGGCAGGCAGGAGCGCTATGCCATGTTGCTTGATGAAATCCACTCCTATAAAGTCTGCATTGCTACCAGAGTCAATGGTAATAGGGACTTCCATGGTGAGCCCATTGGGAAGCTGGAGTGTTGCGGTGAGCTGCACCACTGGTTTGGGCGGGAGGGGGTCTGTGGGCTGTAAGATTCCTGGGGACTGCTTCACTGATTCGTCTGGCTGGGCCCCAGCGGCTCTGCTTCCAGCCAGACTTCGTCGTTTCCCTGCTGCGGTTCCCTCTGCTGAGCTGCTTCTGTTACTTTTGCTGAGGCTGCATTGTGCTTGCGGAGCCTCTGGGGGCACTCTTTTGCCATATGCTGAGCACTTTCACAGATGTAACACTTCCTGTCCCCTCTAGGAAGCTTCACTTTGGCTGCTCCTGGTGTGAGGGCTCTGGCTGCTGACTGAGCCTTGGCACCACCTATCTCCATCGGCTCCTCTCCCCCTCCCAGTGGAGGCGTGGATTGAGTGCGCGCTGAGTCTCTGGGAAAGAAAGGAGGTGCCCTTGCTGGCGTGCGTCCCCAACGCCCTTCATCTTTGCTCCGGGGACGTTCTTCTAGCCGCACACCAATCGTCAGCGCCTTCTGGACCACTTCTTGAGTGCTCCGTGGTCTCTCCCCCCTTGCGATTTCGTCTTTCACAGCCCCGTTCAGCCCCTCCCAGAACAGGTCCCTGACGGACGCTGAGTCTTTTTCCCATCCCAGCGCGTTGACCAATGCAAAAAAGCGGGAATGATATTGCCTTACAGTGGCTCTGCCTTGTTTCAAACCGTGAATCTCTTTTCTAGCGACATCCACATCTATCTCCAATAAAAAACAATCGTCCATTGCCTTAATGAAGGCTTTCGCGTTTTGGAGGGCTGGATCATTATCTCTCCACAGATTGCGCAACCACGCTTTAGCTTCTCCATGGAGATGCTTTAGTATGAAGCCTACTTTCTCCTGCTCATCTCTAAAGTCCTTCTCCAGCAACTTTAGCGCAAAAACTACGTCTGCTCTGAAGTTAGGATATTGCTGCAGACTCCCATCGAAATGCGACACAAGGCTCCCCCCTCTCTTCCCGAGCCCGATCCCCTCTGATTTGGCTCCCGGTGGCCCCTGTTTAGTCAACATTTCCAACCTGGTTTGCAGATCCTTGCAGACAGCATCTGATTCCTCTTCTCTCCTCCTTGCCGCTCGTATTTCTGCGTTAAGTTGTCCCACGGCGTCTTGCAAAGCTGCCAGTCGTTCTTCTGTAGTCATCTTGTGCTGCTTTTGTGAGCTCGCGAAGCACCAATCTTCGCCCCTCGCTGCGTCCTCTCACGTTGCGAGGTTCTTTGACTGTGACGGGACTTACTGTCAGAGCTGCCTCCAGGTCCCAGCTCACAGAGGACCAATGCTAGGCTGTAGTTATGTACAAAAGTCTTTATTGAGGTTCAGTTTCCATTTTAAAGCCGCATCGCGCAGCTCTACGTCTCGACCTTAGACTGGCAAAGTCCCGTCTGAGTCTCCTCCCCTTCCACACCAGTTTAAGACTCTAGCCTTGCTCCACCTCTTCCTAAGTTCCTTTCTCCTCTGGGCCCTCCTGCCCGCTAGGGTTTCATCCTTCCTGGACTCTTCTGACGCTGACCCTGACGATTCTTGCCCCTCCTTCCGGCGGGCTTTAGGACCTGGTTCCCTATCCGGGCTACCTTCTGTGCCGCTCGCCTGTACATTTGAACTTGGCGCGCGCGCCCAGCCTGCAACTTTCCTCTTGACCGTTAACTCGCTCTCCGATGGAGGCGTGGTCAACCCTGACTCATCTTCTCTCGCTGGTGGTGCATATGTGGGCTCTGACACCTGGGACTCCTCCCCCCCACTACGCTCTGGTGGGGAAGCTGGTCCTGATTTCCAACTGCTGCTCTGGGAGTCCCCGCTGGCCCCTTGCTTCTGGGGTGTCCCCCTTGGGTCGCCCCTTGCCCTGCTCATCGGCGCCCCCTTCTGTGAATCTTCCGATTCGCTGGAGAGGCTAATGGAATCTATCGGGCTGCTGTCATATTCTCCTACGCTGACCTCGGATTGCTCCCCCTCGCTCGCCATCTCCTCTCCTCCCTGCGCTCCCGCTGAGTCCCTGACAGGCACCATTTCTGAGTCAATCGCCGAAAGTCAGATTTTTGATGAAATTGTGACCCCGGGGCTTAGGGGTTTTTTCAAAAAGATATTTTTCTGCCAGTTAAGTTGTCGAGGGCTGATTTCTTTTCCTGTGATAAAAGCCTTCTCTTTCGACCGCCAAACCTTTCAGAGGAGCATTTGCAACCGTTGGGCACCATTTCTGAGTCAATTGCCGAAAGTCAGAGTTTTGATGAAATTGTGACCCAAAGGCTTAGAGATTTTTTCAAAATACATTTTTCTGCCAGTTAAGTTGTCGAGGGCTGATTTCTTTTGCTGTGATAAAAAGCCTTCTCTTTCGACCACCAAACCTTTCAGAGGAGCATTTGCAACCGTTGGGCACCTGTCAGAGCTGCCTCCAGGTCCCAGCTCACAGAGGACCAACGCTAGGCTGTAGTTATGTACAAAAGTCTTTATTGAGGTTCAGTTTCCATTTTAAAGCCGCAGCGTGCAGCTCTACGTCTCGACCTTAGACCGGCAAAGTCCCGTCTGAGTCTCCTCCCCTTCCACACCAGTTTAAGACTCTAGCCTTGCTCCACCTCTTCCTAAGTTCCTTACTCCTCTGGGCCCTCTGGGCCGCTTAAAGTGTTTTTTACCTTGCATTTTTAAGTTGTTGAGGGCTGATTTCTTGTCCTGTGATAAAAAGACATCTGTTTCGACCGCAAAAACTTTTAGAGGAGCATTAGAAACCGTTTGGCACCATTTTTGAGTCAATTGCCAAAAGTCAGGTTTTGATGAAATTGTGACCCCGGGGCTTAGGGATTTTTTCAAAAAAATATTTTTCTGCCGGTTAAGTTGTCGAGGGATGAATTCTGGTCCTGTGATAAAAAGCCTTCTGTTTCGACCGCCAAACCTTTCAGAGGAGCATTTACAACCGTTGGGCAGCATTTTTGAATTAATTCCCGAAAGTCAGATTTTTGATGAAATTGTGACCCCGGGGCTTAGGGATTTTTTCAAAATATATTTTTCTGCCGGTTAAGTTGTCGAGGGCTGACTTCTTGTCCTGTGATAAAAAGCCTTCTGTTTCGACCGCCAAACCTTTCAGAGGAGCATTTGCAACCTTTGGGCACCATTTATGAATCAATTGCCGAAATTCAGAGTTTTGATGAAATTGTGACCCCGGGGCTTAGGGATTTTTTCAAAAAAATATTTCTCTGCCGGTTAAGTTGTCGAGGGCTGATTTCTTATCTTGTGATAAAAAGCCTTCTCTTTCGACCGCCAAACCTTTCAGAGGAGCATTTGCAACCGTTGGGCACCATTTCTGAGTCAATTGCCGAAAGTCAGATTTTTGATGAAATTGTGACCCCGGGGCTTAGGGATTTTTTCAAAAAAATATTTTTCTGCTGGTTAAGTTGTCGAAGGCTGATTTCTTATCTTGTGATAAAAAGACATCTGTTTCGACCGCCAAAGCTTTCAGAGGAGCATTTGCAACCGTTGGACACCATTATAGAGTAAATTGTTAAAAGTCAGAGTTTTGATGAAATTGTGACCCCGGGGCTTAGGGATTTTTAAAAATATATTTTTCTGCCGGTTAAGTTGTCGAGGGCTGATTTCTTGTCCTGTGATAAAAAGCCTTCTCTTTCGACCCCCAAACCTTTCAGAGGAGCATTTGCAACCGTTGGGCACCATTTCTGAGTCAATTGCCGAAAGTCAGAGTTTTGATGAAATTGTGACCCCCGGGCTTAGGGATTTTTTCAAAAAAATCTTTTTCTGCCGGTTAAGGATTTTCTGTCCTGTGATAAAAAGCCTTCTGTTTCGACCGCCAAACCTCTCAGGTGAGCATATGCAACCGTTGGGCACCATTTTTGAGTCATTTCCCGAAAGTCAGATTTTTGCTGAAATTGTGAGCCCGGGGCTTAGGGATTTTTTCAAAAAAATCTTTTTCTGCCGGTTAAGGATTTTCTGTCCTGTGATAAAAAGCCTTCTGTTTCGACCGCCAAACCTCTCAGGTGAGCATATGCAACCGTATGGCAGCATTTTTGAGTGAATGGCCGAAAGTCAGTTTTTTCATCAAATTGTGACCCCGGGGCTTAGGGATTTTTTTTTAAAAAAAAAATTCAGCTGCTTAAGGTGTTTTTTACCTTGCATTTTTAAGTTGTAAACCAACATTAAATCTACGGATGAAGCGCAGTATGTACAATTAATAAAATAGTAACAATACTATTTGTTACTATAGACAGGCATGCCATTGTTCAGGAAGGTCTACTGTATAAATAGGGCTATAAATAGTAAAGTAGGATAAGTATTAAAGTAGCAGTAGTAAAGTGGAAGTAAAGTGGTAGTAAACCAATAGTAATCCAGTAGTGAAGTAGCAGTTAAGAAATGGTAAAACAATAGTAAAGTGGTGGAATAGTAGTAAAATAGCAGTAAAGTAGTAGTAAAACAGTAGTAAAGTAGTAGTAATGGAGTAGTAAAATAGTAGTAAAATGGTAGTAAGGCAGTAGTGAAACAGCAGTAAGATAGTAGTAAAGTAGTAGTAAAATGGTCCAATAGTAAAGCGGTGGAATAGTAGTAAAATAGCTTTAAAGTAGTAGTAAAAGGATAGCAAGGTAGTAGTAAAATGATAGTAAAGCTGTAGTAAGGCAGTACTAAAATGATAGTAAAGTAGTAGTAAAGTAGTAGTAAAGTAGTAGTAAAGCAGTAGTAAAGTGGTAGTAAAGCAGTAGTAAAGTGGTAGTAAAGTGGTAGTAAAGTAGTAGTAAAACGATAGTAAAGCTGTAGTAAGACAGCAGTAAAGTGGTAGTAAAGCAGTAGTAAAGTGGTAGTAAAGTAGTAGTAAAGTGGTAGTATAGTGGTAGTAAAGTGGTAGTAAAGTAGTAGTAAAGTAGTGGTAAAGTAGTGCTAAAATAGTAGTAAGAATGACCTCGGAAGTGTTCGTTGTACAAAAAGGCGACATGTCGTTAACCCTCAATCACAGAGGTTTTTTCAAAAAGATAATTTTCTGCCGGTTAAGTTGTCGAGGGCTGATTTCTTGTCCTGTGGTAAAAAGCCTTCTCTTTTGACCGCCAAAGCTTTCAGAGGAGCATTTGCAACCGTTGGGCACCATTTCTGAGTCAATTGCCGAAAGTCAGATTTTTGATGAAATTGTGACCCCGGGGCTTAGGTATTTTTTCAAAATATATTTTTCTGCTGGTTAAGATGTTGAGGGCTAATTTCTTTTCCTGTGATAAAAAGAAATCTCTTTCGACCGCCAAACCTTTCAGGGGAGCATTTGCAACCGTTGGGCACCATTTCTGAGTCAATTGCCGAAAGTCAGATTTTTGATGAAATTGTGACCCCGGGGCTTAGGGATTTTTTCAAAAAAATATTTTTCTGCCAGTTAAATTGTCGAGGGCTGATTTCTTTTCCTTTGATAAAAAGCCGTCTCTTTCGACCGCCAAACCTTTCAGAGGAGCATTTGCAACCGTTGGGCACCGTTTTTGAGTCAATTGCCAAAAATCAGAGTTTTGATGAAATTGTGACCCCGGGGCTTAGGTATTTTTTCAAAATATATTTTTCTGCTGGTTAAGATGTTGAGGGCTAATTTCTTTTCCTGTGATAAAAAGACATCTCTTTCGACCGCCAAACCTTTCAGGGGAGCATTTGCAACCGTTGGGCACCATTTCTGAGTAAATTGCCAAAAGTCAGATTTTTGATGAAATTGTGACCCCGGGACTTAGGGATTTTTTCAAAAAAATATTTTTCTGCTGGTTAAGTTGTCGAGGGCTAATTTCTTTTCCTGTGATAAAAAGCCTTCTGTTTCGACCGCCAAACTTTTCAGGGGAGCATTTGCAACCGTTTTGCACCAGTTTTGAGTCAATTGCCGAAAGTCAGAGTTTTGATGAAATTGTGACCCCGGGGCGTAGGGATATTTTGAAAAAAAATAATTTCTGCCGGTTACGTTGTCGAGGGCTGATTTCTTGTCCTGTGATAAAAAGCCTTCTGTTTCGACCGCCAAACCTTTCAGAGGAGCATTTACAACCGTTCGGCACCATTTCTGAGTCAATTGCCGAAAGTCAGATTTTTGATGAAATTGTGACCCCGGGGCTTAGGGATATTTTCAAAAAAATATTTTTCTGTCGGTTAAGTTGTCAAGGGCTGATTTCTTGTCCTGTGATAAAAAGACATCTGTTTCGACCGCCAAACCTTTCAGAGGAGCATTTGCAACCGTTGGGCACCATTTTTGAGTCAATTGCCAAAAATCAGGTTTTTGATGAAATTCTGACCCCGGGGCTTAGGGATTTTTTCAAAATATATTTTTCTGCCAGTTAAGTTGTCGAGGGCTGATTTCTTTTACTGTGATAAAAAGCCTTCTCTTTCGTCCACCAAACCTTTCAGAGGAGCATTTACAACCGTTCGGCACCATTTCTGAGTCAATTGCCAAAAGTCAGGTTTTTGATGAAATTGTGACCCCGGGGCTTAGGGATTTTTTCAAAAAAATATTTTTCTGCCGGTTAAGTTGTCGAGGGCTGATTTCTTTTCCTGTGATAAAAAGCCTTCTGTTTCAACCGCCAACCCCTTCTAGGGAGCATTTGCAACCGTTTTGCACCAGTTTTGAGTCAATTGCCGAAAGTCAGATTTTTGATGAAATTGTGACCCCGGGGCTTAGGGATATTTTCAAAAAAATAATTTTCTGCCGGTTAAGTTGTCGAGGGCTGATTTCTTATCTTGTGATAAAAAGCCTTCTCTTTCAACCTCCAAACCTTTCAGAGGAGCATTTGCAACCGTGGGGCACCATATCTGAGTCAATTGCTGAAAGTCAGATTTTTGATGAAATTGTGACCCCGGGGCTTAGGGATTTTTTCAAAAAAACATTTTTCTGCCGGTTAAGTTGTCGAGGGCTAATTTCTTTTCCTGTGATAAAAAGACATCTGTTTCGACCGCCAAACCTTTCAGAGGAGCATCTGGAACCGTTGGACACCATTATAGAGTAAATTGCCAAAAGTCAGAGTTTTGATGAAATTGTGACCCCGGGGCTTAGGGATTTTTTCAAAATATATTTTTCTGCCGGTTAAGTTGTCGAGGGCTGATTTCTTGTCCTGTGATAAAAAGCCTTCTCTTTCGACCGCCAAACCTTTCAGAGGAGCATTTGCAACCGTTGGGCACCATTTCTGAGTCAATTGCCGAAAGCCAGATTTTTGATGAAATTGTGACCCCGGGACTTAGGGATTTTTTCAAAAAAATATTTTTCTGCCGGTTTAGTTGTCGAGGGCTTATTTCTTGTCCTGTAATAAAAAGCCTTCTCTTTCGACGAACAAACCTTTCAGAGGAGCATTTGCAACCGTTTTGCACCAGTTTTGAGTCAATTGCCGAAAGCCAGATTTTTGATGAAATTGTGACCCCGGGACTTAGGGATTTTTTCAAAAAAATATTTTTCTGCCGGTTACGTTGTCGAGGGCTGATTTCTTGTCCTGTAATAAAAAGCCTTCTCTTTCGACGAACAAACCTTTCAGAGGAGCATTTGCAACCGTTTTGCACCAGTTTTGAGTCAATTGCCGAAAGTCAGAGTTTTGATGAAATTGTGACCCCGGGGCGTAGGGATATTTTGAAAAAAAATAATTTCTGCCGGTTACGTTGTCGAGGGCTGATTTCTTGTCCTGTGATAAAAAGACATCTGTTTCGACCGCCAAACCTTTCAGAGGAGCATTTGCAACCGTTGGGCACCATTTCTGAGTCAATTGCTGAAAGTCAGATTTTTGATGAAATTGTGACCCCGGGACTTAGGGATTTTTTCAAAAAAAATTTTTTTCTGCCGGTTAAGTTGTCGAGGGCTAATTTCTTTTCCTGTGATAAAAAGACATCTGTTTCGACCGCAAAAACTTTCAGAGGAGCATTAGAAACCGTTTGGCACCATTTTTGAGTCAATTGCCAAAAGTCAGGTTATTGATGAAATTGTGACCCCGGGGCGTAGGGATTTTTTGAAAAAAAATAATTTCTGCCGGTTACGTTGTCGAGGGCTGATTTCTTGTCCTGTGATAAAAAGACATCTGTTTCGACCGCCAAACCTTTCAGAGAAGCATTTGCAACCGTTGGGCACCATTTTTAAGTCAATTGCCAAAAGTCAGGTTTTTGATGAAATTGTGACCCCGGGGCTTAGGGATTTTTTCAAAATATCTTTTTCTGCCGGTTAAGTTGTCGAGGGATGATTTCTTATCTTTTGATAAAAAGCCTTCTCTTTCGACCGCCAAACCTTTCAGAGGAGCATTTGCAACCTTTGGGCACTGTTTTTGAGTCCATTGCCAAAAGTCAGAGTTTTGATGAAATTGTGACCCCGGGGCTTAGGTATTTTTTCAAAATATATTTTTCTGCTGGTTAAGATGTTGAGGGCTGATTTCTTGTCCTGTGATAAAAAGCCTTCTCTTTTGACCGCCAAACCTTTCAGAGGAGCATTTACAACCGTTCGGCACCATTTCTGAGTCAATTGCCGAAAGTCAGATTTTTGATGAAATTGTGACCCCGGGGCTTAGGGATATTTTCAAAAAAATATTTTTCTGCCGGTTAAGTTGTCAAGGGCTGATTTCTTGTCCTGTGATAAAAAGACATCTGTTTCGACCGCCAAACCTTTCAGAGGAGCATTTGCAACCGTTGGGCACCATTTTTGAGTCAATTGCCAAAAATCAGGTTTTTGATGAAATTCTGACCCCGGGGCTTAGGGATTTTTTCAAAATATATTTTTCTGCCAGTTAAGTTGTCGAGGGCTGATTTCTTTTACTGTGATAAAAAGCCTTCTCTTTCGTCCACCAAACCTTTCAGAGGAGCATTTACAACCGTTCGGCACCATTTCTGAGTCAATTGCCAAAAGTCAGGTTTTTGATGAAATTGTGACCCCGGGGCTTAGGGATTTTTTCAAAAAAATATTTTTCTGCCGGTTAAGTTGTCGAGGGCTGATTTCTTTTCCTGTGATAAAAAGCCTTCTGTTTCAACCGCCAACCCCTTCTAGGGAGCATTTGCAACCGTTTTGCACCAGTTTTGAGTCAATTGCCGAAAGTCAGATTTTTGATGAAATTGTGACCCCGGGGCTTAGGGATATTTTCAAAAAAATAATTTTCTGCCGGTTAAGTTGTCGAGGGCTGATTTCTTATCTTGTGATAAAAAGCCTTCTCTTTCAACCTCCAAACCTTTCAGAGGAGCATTTGCAACCGTGGGGCACCATATCTGAGTCAATTGCTGAAAGTCAGATTTTTGATGAAATTGTGACCCCGGGGCTTAGGGATTTTTTCAAAAAAACATTTTTCTGCCGGTTAAGTTGTCGAGGGCTAATTTCTTTTCCTGTGATAAAAAGACATCTGTTTCGACCGCCAAACCTTTCAGAGGAGCATCTGGAACCGTTGGACACCATTATAGAGTAAATTGCCAAAAGTCAGAGTTTTGATGAAATTGTGACCCCGGGGCTTAGGGATTTTTTCAAAATATATTTTTCTGCCGGTTAAGTTGTCGAGGGCTGATTTCTTGTCCTGTGATAAAAAGCCTTCTCTTTCGACCGCCAAACCTTTCAGAGGAGCATTTGCAACCGTTTTGCACCAGTTTTGAGTCAATTGCCGAAAGTCAGAGTTTTGATGAAATTGTGACCCCGGGGCTTAGGGATTTTTTCAAAAAAATATTTTTCTGTCGGTTAAGTTGTCGAGGGCTAATTTCTTTTCCTGTGATAAAAAGACATCTGTTTCGACCGCAAAAACTTTCAGAGGAGCATTAGAAACCGTTTGGCACCATTTTTGAGTCAATTGCCAAAAGTCAGGTTTTTGATGAAATTGTGACCCCGGGGCGTAGGGATTTTTTCAAAAAAATATTTTTCTGGCGGTTAAGTTCTTGAGGGCTGTTTTCTTTTCCTGTGATAAAAAGACATCTGTTTCGACCGGCAAACCTTTCAGAGGAGCATTTGGAACCGTTGGGCACCATTTCTGAGTCAATTGCTGAAAGTCAGATTTTTAATGAAATTGTGACCCCGGGACTTAGGGATTTTTTCAAAAAAATTTTTTTCTGCCGGTTAAGTTGTCGAGGGCTAATTTCTTTTCCTGTGATAAAAAGACATCTGTTTCGACCGCAAAAACTTTCAGAGGAGCATTAGAAATCGTTTGGCACCATTTTTGAGTCAATTGCCAAAAGTCAGGTTTTTGATGAAATTGTGACCCCGGGGCGTAGGGATTTTTTGAAAAAAAATAATTTCTGCCGGTTACGTTGTCGAGGGCTGATTTCTTTTCCTGTGATAAAAAGACATCTGTATCGAACGCCAAACCTTTCAGAGGAGCATTTGCAACCGTTGGGCACCATTTTTGAGTCAATTGCCAAAAGTCAGGTTTTTGATGAAATTGTGACCCCGGGGCTTAGGGATTTTTTCAAAAAAATATTTTTCTGCCGGTTAAGTTGTCGAGGGCTGATTTCTTATCTTGTGATAAAAAGCCTTCTGTTTCGACCGCCAAACCTTCCAGAGGACCATTTGCAACCGTGGGGACCATATCTGAGTCAATTGCTGAAAGTCAGATTTTTGATGAAATTGTGACCCCGGGGCTTAGGGATTTTTTCAAAAAAATATTTTTCTGCTGGTTAAGTTGTCGAGGGCTAATTTCTTTTCCTGTGATAAAAAGACATCTGTTTCGACCGCCAAACCTTTCAGAGGAGCATTTGGAACCGTTGGACCCCATTATAGAGTAAATTGTTAAAAGTCAGAGTTTTGATGAAATTGTGACCCTGGGGCTTAGGGATTTTTTCAAAATATATTTTTCTGCCGGTTAATTTGTCGAGGGCTGATTTCTTTTCCTGTAATAAAAAGCCTTCTGTTTCGACCGCCAAACCTTTCAGGGGAGCATTTGCAACCGTTGGGCACCATTTTTGAGTCATTTCCCGAAAGTCAGATTTTTGCTGAAATTGTGAGCCCGGGGCTTAGGGATTTTTTCAAAAAAATCTTTTTCTGCCGGTTAAGGATTTTCTGTCCTGTGATAAAAAGCCTTCTGTTTCGACCGCCAAACCTCTCACGTGAGCATATGCAACCGTATGGCAGCATTTTTGAGTGAATGGCCGAAAGTCAGTTTTTTCATCAAAATGTGACCCCGGGGCTTAGGGATTTTTTTTTAAAAAAAAAAATTCAGCCGCTTAAGGTGTTTTTTACCTTGCATTTTTAAATTGTTGAGGGCTGATTTCTTGTCCTGTGATAAAAAGCCTTCTGTTTCGACCGCCAAACCTTTCAGAGGAGCATTTACAACCGTTGGGCAGCTTTTTTGAATTAATTCCCGAAAGTCAGATTTTTGATGAAATTGTGACCCCGGGGCTTAGGGATTTTTTCAAAATATATTTTTCTGCCGGTTAAGTTGTCGAGGGCTGACTTCTTGTCCTGTGATAAAAAGCCTTCTGTTTCGACCGCCAAACCTTTCAGGGGAGCATTTGCAACCGTTGGGCACCATTTCTGAGTCAATTGCCGAAAGTCAGATTTTTGCTGAAATTGTGAGCCCGGGGCTTAGGGATTTTTTCAAAAAAATCTTTATCTGCCCGTTAAGGATTTTCTGTCCTGTGATAAAAAGCCTTCTGTTTCGACCGCCAAACCTCTCAGGTGAGCATATGCAACCGTATGGCAGCATTTTTGAGTGAATGGCCGAAAGTCAGTTTTTTCATCCAATTGTGACCCCGGGGCTTAGGGATTTTTTTTTTTAAAAAAAATTCAGCCGCTTAAGGTGTTTTTTACCTTGCATTTTTGAGTTGTAAACCAACCTTAAATCTACGGATGAAGCGCAGTATATACAATTAATAAAATAGTAACAATACTATTTGTTACTATAGACAGGCATGCCATTGTTCAGGAAGGTCTACTGTATAAATAGGGGTATAAATAGTAAAGTAGGATAAGTATTAAAGTAGCAGTAGTAAAGTGGAAGTAAAGTGGTAGTAAACAAATAGTAATCCAGTAGTGAAGTAGCAGTTAAGTAATGGTAAAACAATAGTAAAGTGGTGGAATAGTAGTAAAATAGCAGTAAAGTAGTAGTAAAACAGTAGTAAAGTAGTAGTAATGGAGTAGTAAAATAGTAGTAAAATGGTAGTAAGGCAGTAGTGAAACAGCAGTAAGATAGTAGTAATGTAGTAGTAAAATGGTCCAATAGTAAAGCGGTGGAATAGTAGTAGTAAAATAGCTTTAAAGTAGTTGTAAAAGGATAGCAAGGTAGTAGTAAAATGATAGTAAAGCTGTAGTAAGGCAGTAGTAAAATGATAGTAAAGTAGTAGTAAAGCAGTAGTAAAGTGGTAGTAAAGTGGTAGTAAAGCAGTAGTAAAGTAGTAGTCAAGTAGTAGTAAAATGATAGTAAAGCTATAGTAAGGCAGTAGTAAAGTGGTAGTAAAGTAGTAGTAAAGTGGTAGTAAAGTAGTAGTAAAGTAGTGGTAAAGTGGTAGTAAAGTAGTAGTAAAGTAGTGGTAAAGTAGTGCTAAAATAGTAGTAAGAATGACCTCGGAAGTGTTCGTTGTACAAAAAGGCGCCATGTTGTTAGCCTCAATCACAGAGGTTTTTTCAAAAAGATAATTTTCTGCCGGTTAAGTTGTCGAGGGCTGATTTCTTGTCCTGTGATAAAAAGCCTTCTCTTTCGACAGCCGTTGTGGCTTAGGGATATTTTCAAAACATATTTTTCTGCCGGTTAAGTTGTTGAGGGCTGATTTCTTGTCCTGTGATAAAAAGCCTTCTCTTTCGACAGCCAAACCTTTCAGGGGAGCATTTGCAACCGTTTGGCACCATTTATGAATCAACTGCCGAAAGTCAGGTTTTTGATGAAATTATGACCCCGGGGCTTAGGGATTTTTTCAAAATATATTTTTCTGCCAGTTAAGTTGTCGAGGGCTGATTTCTTATCTTGTGATAAAAAGACATCTGTTTCGACCGCAAAAACTTTTAGAGGAGCATTAGAAACCGTTTGGCACCATTTTTGAGTCAATTGCCAAAAGTCAGGTTTTTGATGAAATTGTGACCCCGGGGCTTAGGGATTTTTTCAAAAAAATATTTTTCTGCCGGTTAAGTTGTCGAGGGCTGATTTCTTGTCCTGTGATAAAAAGCTTTCTCTTTCGACCGCCAAACCTTTCAGAGGAGCATTTGCAACCGTTGGGCACCATTTCTGAGTCAATTGCCGAAAGTCAGGTTTTTGATGAAATTGTGACCCCAAGGCTTAGAGATTTTTTCAAAATATATTTTTCTGCCGGTTAAGTTGTCGAGGGCTGATTTCTTGTCCTGTGATAAAAAGCCTTCTCTTTCGACCGCCAAACCTTTCAGAGGAGCATTTGCAACCGTTGGGCACCATTTCTGAGTCAATTGCCGAAAGTCAGATTTTTGATGAAATTGTGACCCCGGGGCTTAGGGATTTTTTCAAAATGATATTTTTCTGCCGTTTAAGTTGTCGAGGGCTGATTTCTTATCTCTTGATAAAAAGCCTTCTCTTTCGACCGCCAAACCTTTCAGAGGAGCATTTGCAACCGTTGGGCACCATTTCTGAGTCAATTGCCGAAAGTCAGAGTTTTGATGAAATTGTGACCCCGGGGCTTAGGGATTTTTTCAAAAAAATATTTTTCTGCCGGTTAAGTTGTCGAGGGCTGATTTCTTTTCCTGTGATAAAAAGCCTTCTGTTTCGACCGCCAAACCTTTCAGAGGAGCATTTGCAACCGTTGGGCACCATTTCTGAGTCATTTGCCGAAAGTCAGATTTTTGATGAAATTGTGACCCCGGGGCTTAAGGAGATTTTCAAAAAAATCTTTTTCTGCCGGTTAAGGATTTTCTGTCCTGTGATAAAAAGCCTTCTGTTTCGACCGCCAAACCTCTCAGGTGAGCATATGCAACCGTATGGCAGCATTTTTGAGTGAATGGCCGAAAGTCAGTTTTTTCATCAAATTGTGACCCCGGGGCTTAGGGATTTTTTTTTAAAAAAAAAATTCAGCCGCTTAAGGTGTTTTTTACCTTGCATTTTTAAGTTGTAAACCAACCTTAAATCTACGGATGAAGCGCAGTATATACAATTAATAAAATAGTAACAATACTATTTGTTACTATAGACAGGCATGCCATTGTTCAGGAAGGTCTACTGTATAAATAGGGGTATAAATAGTAAAGTAGGATAAGTATTAAAGTAGCAGTAGTAAAGTGGAAGTAAAGTGGTAGTAAAGCAATAGTAATCCAGTAGTGAAGTAGCAGTTAAGTAATGGTAAAACAATAGTAAAGTGGTGGAATAGTAGTAAAATAGCAGTAAAGTAGTAGTAAAACAGTAGTAAAGTAGTAGTAATGGAGTAGTAAAATAGTAGTAAAATGGTAGTAAGGCAGTAGTGAAACAGCAGTAAGATAGTAGTAAAGTAGTAGTAAAATGGTCCAATAGTAAAGCGGTGCAATAGTAGTAAAATAGCTTTAAAGTAGTAGTAAAAGGATAGCAAGGTAGTAGTAAAATGATAGTAAAGCTGTAGTAAGGCAGTACTAAAATGATAGTAAAGTAGTAGTAAAGTAGTAGTAAAGTAGTAGTAAAGTGGTAGTAAAGCAGTAGTAAAGTAGTAGTAAAATGATAGTAAAGCTGTAGTAAGACAGTAGTAAAGTGGTAGTAAAGTGGTAGTAAAGTGGTAGTAAAGTGGTAGTAAAGTAGTAGTAAAGTAGTGGTAAAGTAGTGCTAAAATAGTAGTAAGAATGACCTCGGAAGTGTTCGTTGTACAAAAAGGCGCCATGTTAGCCTCAATCACAGAGGTTTTTTCAAAAAGATATTTTTCTGCCGGTTAAGTTGTCGAGGGCTGATTTCTTGTCCTGTGATAAAAAGCCTTCTCTTTCGACCCCCAAACCTTTCAGAGGAGCATTTGCAACCGTTGGGCAGCATTTCTGAGTCAATTGCCGAAAGTCAGGTTTTTGATGAAATTGTGACCCCGGGGCTTAGGGATTTTTTCAAAAAAATATTTTTCTGCCAGTTAAATTGTCGAGGGCTGATTTCTTTTCCTGTGATAAAAAGCCTTCTCTTTCGACCGCCAAACCTTTCAGAGGAGCATTTGCAACCGTTGGGCACCGTTTTTGAGTCAATTGCCAAAAATCAGAGTTTTGATGAAATTGTGACCCCGGGGCTTAGGTATTTTTTCAAAATATATTTTTCTGCTGGTTAAGATGGTGAGGGCTGATTTCTTGTCCTGTGATAAAAAGCCTTCTCTTTTGATCGCCAAACCTTTCAGAGGAGCATTTACAACCGTTCGGCACCATTTCTGAGTCAATTGCCGAAAGTCAGACTTTTGATGAAATTGTGACCCCGGGGCTTAGGGATATTTTCAAAAAAATATTTTTCTGCCGGTTAAGTTGTCAAGGGCTGATTACTTGTCCTGTGATAAAAAGACATCTGTTTCGACCGCCAAACCTTTCAGAGGAGCATTTGCAACCTTTGGGCACCATTTTTGAATCAATTGCCGAAATTCAGAGTTTTGATGAAATTGTGACCCCGGGGCTTAGGGATTTTTTCAAAAAAATATTTTTCTGCCGGTTAAGTTG
The DNA here is from genome assembly GCF_951804945.1 of Podarcis cretensis. NCBI lineage: Eukaryota > Metazoa > Chordata > Lepidosauria > Squamata > Lacertidae > Podarcis > Podarcis cretensis. The sequence goes on from NC_137181.1 coordinate 50,863,059, forward strand.
TCGAGGGCTGATTTCTTATCTTGTGATAAAAAGCCTTCTCTTTTGACCGCCAAAGCTTTCAGAGGAGCATTTGCAACCGTTGGGCACCATTTCTGAGTCAATTGCCGAAAGTCAGGTTTTTGATGAAATTGTGACCCCGGGGCTTAGGGATTTTTTCAAAAAAATATTTTTCTGCCAGTTAAATTGTCGAGGGCTGATTTCTTTTCCTGTGATAAAAAGCCTTCTCTTTCGACCGCCAAACCTTTCAAGGGAGCATTTGCAACCGTTTGGCACCATTTATGAATCAACTGCCGAAAGTCAGGTTTTTGATGAAATTGTGACCCCGGGGCTTAGGGATTTTTTCAAAATATATTTTTCTGCCAGTTAAGTTGTCGAGGGCTGATTTCTTATCTTGTGATAAAAAGACATCTGTTTCGACCGCAAAAACTTTTAGAGGAGCATTAGAAACCGTTTGGCACCATTTTTGAGTCAATTGCCAAAAGTCAGGTTTTTGATGAAATTGTGACCCCGGGGCTTAGGGATTTTTTCAAAAAAATATTTTTCTGCCGGTTAAGTTGTCGAGGGCTGATTTCTTTTCCTGTGATAAAAAGCCTTCTCTTTCGACCGCCAAACCTTTCACAGGAGCATTTGCAACCGTTGGGCACCATTTCTGAGTCAATTGCCAAAAGTCAGATTTTTGATGAAATTTTGACCCCGGGGCTTAGGGATTTTTTCAAAAAAATATTTTTCTGCCGGTTAAGTTGTCCAGGGCTGATTTCTTTTCCTGTGATAAAAAGCCTTCTCTTTCGACCGCCAAACCTTTCACAGGAGCATTTGCAACCGTTGGGCACCATTTCTGAGTCAATTGCCAAAAGTCAGATTTTTGATGAAATTGTGACCCCGGGGCTTAGGGATTTTTTCAAAAAAATATTTTTCTGCCGGTTAAGTTGTCGAGGGCTGATTTCTTTTCCTGTGATAAAAAGCCTTCTGTTTCGACCGCCAAACCTTTCAGAGGAGCATTTGCAACCGTTGGGCACCATTTCTGAGACATTTGCCGAAAGTCAGATTTTTGATGAAATTGTGACCCCGGGGCTTAAGGAGATTTTCAAAAAAATCTTTTTCTGCCGGTTAAGGATTTTCTGTCCTGTGATAAAAAGCCTTCTGTTTCGACCGCCAAACCTCTCAGGTGAGCATATGCAACCGTATGGCAGCATTTTTGAGTGAATGGCCGAAAGTCAGTTTTTTCATCAAATTGTGACCCCGGGGCTTAGGGATTTTTTTTAAAAAAAAAAATTCAGCCGCTTAAGGTGTTTTTTACCTTGCATTTTTAAATTGTAAACCAACCTTAAATCTACGGATGAAGCGCAGTATATACAATTAATAAAATAGTAACAATACTATTTGTTACTATAGACAGGCATGCCATTGTTCAGGAAGGTCTACTGTATAAATAGGGGTATAAATAGTAAAGTAGGATAAGTATTAAAGTAGCAGTAGTAAAGTGGAAGTAAAGTGGTAGTAAAGCAATAGTAATCCAGTAGTGAAGTAGCAGTTAAGTAATGGTAAAACAATAGTAAAGTGGTGGAATAGTAGTAAAATAGCAGTAAAGTAGTAGTAAAACAGTAGTAAAGTAGTAGTAATGGAGTAGTAAAATAGTAGTAAAATGGTAGTAAGGCAGTAGTGAAACAGCAGTAAGATAGTAGTAAAGTAGTAGTAAAATGGTCCAAGAGTAAAGCGGTGGAATAGTAGTAAAATAGCTTTAAAGTAGTAGTAAAAGGATAGCAAGGTAGTAGTAAAATGATAGTAAAGCTGTAGTAAGGCAGTACTAAAATGATAGTAAAGTAGTAGTAAAGTAGTAGTAAAGTAGTAGTAAAGTGGTAGTAAAATGATAGTAAAGCTGTAGTAAGACAGTAGTAAAGTGGTAGTAAAGCAGTAGTAAAATGATAGTAAAGCTGTAGTAAGGCAGTACTAAAATGATAGTAAAGTAGTAGTAAAGTAGTAGTAAAGTAGTAGTAAAGTGGTAGTAAAGCAGTAGTAAAGCAGTAGTAAAGTAGTAGTAAAATGATAGTAAAGCTGTAGTAAGACAGTAGTAAAGTAGTAAAAAAAGTAAAGCAGTAGTAAAGTGGTAGTAAAGTAGTAGTAAAGTGGTAGTAAAGTGGTAGTAAAGTAGTAGTAAAGTAGTGGTAAAGTAGTGCTAAAATAGTAGTAAGAATGACCTCGGAAGTGTTCGTTGTACAAAAAGGCGCCATGTTGTTAGCCTCAATCACAGAGGTTTTTTCAAAAAGATATTTTTCTGCCGGTTAAGTTGTCGAGGGCTGATTTCTTGTCCTGTGATAAAAAGCCTTCTCTTTCGACAGCCAAACCTTTCAGGGGAGCATTTGCAACCGTTGGGCACCATTTCTGAGTCAATTGCCGAAAGTCAGGTTTTTGATGAAATTGTGACCCCGGGGCTTAGGGATTTTTTCAAAAAAATATTTTTCTGCCAGTTAAATTGTCGAGGGCTGATTTCTTTTCCTGTGATAAAAAGCCTTCTCTTTCGACCGCCAAACCTTTCAGAGGAGCATTTGCAACCGTTGGGCACCGTTTTTGAGTCAATTGCCAAAAATCAGAGTTTTGATGAAATTGTGACCCCGGGGCTTAGGTATTTTTTCAAAATATATTTTTCTGCTGGTTAAGATGTTGAGGGCTGATTTCTTGTCCTGTGATAAAAAGCCTTCTCTTTCGACAGCCAAACCTTTCAGGGGAGCATTTGCAACCGTTGGGCACCATTTCTGAGTCAATTGCCGAAAGTCAGGTTTTTGATGAAATTGTGACTTAGGGATTTTTTCAAAAAAATATTTTTCTGCCGGTTAAATTGTCGAGGGCTGATTTCTTTTCCTGTGATAAAAAGCCTTCTCTTTCGACCGCCAAACCTTTCAGAGGAGCATTTGCAACCGTTGGGCACCGTTTTTGAGTCAATTGCCAAAAATCAGAGTTTTGATGAAATTGTGACCCCGGGGCTTAGGTATTTTTTCAAAATATATTTTTCTGCTGGTTAAGATGTTGAGGGCTAATTTCTTTTCCTGTGATAAAAAGACATCTGTTTCGACCGCCAAACCTTTCTGAGGAGCATTTGGAACCGTTGGGCACCATTTCTGAGTCAATTGCCAAAAGTCAGATTTTTGATGAAATTGTGACCCCGGGACTTAGGGATTTTTTGAAAAAAAATAATTTCTGCCGGTTACGTTGTCGAGGGCTGATTTCTTGTCCTGTGATAAAAAGACATCTGTTTCGACCGCCAAACCTTTCTGAGGAGCATTTGCAACCGTTGGGCACCATTTCTGAGTCAATTGCTGAAAGTCAGATTTTTGATGAAATTGTGACCCCGGGACTTAGAGATTTTTTCAAAAAAATATTTTTCTGCCGGTTAAGTTGTCGAGGGCTAATTTCTTTTCCTGTGATAAAAAGACATCTGTTTCGACCGCAAAAACTTTCAGAGGAGCATTAGAAACCGTTTGGCACCATTTTTGAGTCAATTGCCAAAAGTCAGGTTTTTGATGAAATTGTGACCCCGGGGCGTAGGGATTTTTTGAAAAAAAATAATTTCTGCCGGTTACGTTGTCGAGGGCTGATTTCTTGTCCTGTGATAAAAAGACATCTGTTTCGACCGCCAAACCTTTCAGAGAAGCATTTGCAACCGTTGGGCACCATTTCTGAGTCAATTGCCAAAAGTCAGATTTTTGATGAAATTGTGACCCCTGGGCTTAGGGATTTTTATAAAATATCTTTTTCTGCCGGTTAAGTTGTCGAGGGCTGATTTCTTATCTTGTGATAAAAAGCCTTCTCTTTCGACCGCCAAACCTTTCAGAGGAGCATTTGGAACCGTTGGGCACCATTTCTGAGTCAATTGCCGAAAGTCAGATTTTTGATGAAATTGTGACCCCTGGGCTTAGGGATTTTTTCAAAAAAATATTTTTATGCCAGTTTAATTGTCGAGGGCTGATTTCTTTTCCTGTGATAAAAAGCCTTCTCTTTCGACCGCCAAACCTTTCAGAGGAGCATTTGCAACCGTTGGGCACCGTTTTTGAGTCAATTGCCAAAAGTCAGAGTTTTGATGAAATTGTGACCCCGGGGCTTAGGTATTTTTTCAAAATATATTTTTCTGCTGGTTAAGATGTTGAGGGCTGATTTCTTGTCCTGTGATAAAAAGCCTTCTCTTTTGACCGCCAAACCTTTCAGAGGAGCATTTGCAACCGTTGGGCACCATTTTTGAGTCAATTGCCAAAAATCAGGTTTTTGACGAAATTCTGACCCCGGGGCTTAGGGATTTTTTCAAAATATATTTTTCTGCCAGTTAAGTTGTCGAGGGCTGATTTCTTTTACTGTGATAAAAAGCCTTCTCTTTCGACCGCCAAACCTTTCAGAGGAGTATTTGCAACCGTTGGGCACCATTTCTGAGTCAATTGCCAAAAGTCAGGTTTTTGATGAAATTGTGACCCCGGGGCTTAGGGATTTTTTCAAAATATATTTTTCTGCCAGTTAAGTTGTCGAGGGCTGATTTCTTTTCCTGTGATAAAAAGCCTTCTGTTTCAACCGCCAACCCCTTCTAGGGAGCATTTGCAACCGTTTTGCACCAGTTTTGAGTCAATTGCCGAAAGTCAGATTTTTGATGAAATTGTGACCCCGGGGCTTAGGGATATTTTCAAAAAAATATTTTTCTGCCGGTTAAGTTGTCGAGCGCTGATTTCTTTTCCTGTGATAAAAAGACATCTGTTTCGACCGCAAAAACTTTTAGAGGAGCATTAGAAACCGTTTGGCACCATTATAGAGTAAATTGCCAAAAGTCAGAGTTTTGATGAAATTGTGACCCCGGGGCTTAGGGATTTTTTCAAAAAATATTTTTCTGCCGGTTAATTTGTCGAGGGCTGATTTCTTTTCCTGTGATAAAAAGACATCTGTTTCGACCGCAAAAACTTTTAGAGGAGCATTAGAAACCGTTTGGCACCATTATAGAGTAAATTGCCAAAAGTCAGATTTTTGCTGAAATTGTGAGCCCGGGGCTTAGGGATTTTTTCAAAAAAATCTTTTTCTGCCGGTTATGGATTTTCTGTCCTGTGATAAAAAGCCTTCTGTTTCGACCGCGAAACCTCTCAGGTGAGCATATGCAACCGTATGGCAGCATTTTTGAGTGAATGGCCGAAAGTCAGTTTTTTCATCAAATTGTGACCCCGGGGCTTAGGGATTTTTTTTTAAAAAAAAATTCAGCCGCTTAAGGTGTTTTTTACCTTGCATTTTTAAGTTGTAAACCAACCTTAAATCTACGGATGAAGCGCAGTATATACAATTAATAAAATAGTAACAATACTATTTGTTACTATAGACAGGCATGCCATTGTTCAGGAAGGTCTACTGTATAAATAGGGGTATAAATAGTAAAGTAGGATAAGTATTAAAGTAGCAGTAGTAAAGTGGAAGTAAAGTGGTAGTAAAGCAATAGTAATCCAGTAGTGAAGTAGCAGGTAAGTAATGGTAAAACAATAGTAAAGTGGTGGAATAGTAGTAAAATAGCAGTAAAGTAGTAGTAAAACAGTAGTAAAGTAGTAGTAATGGAGTAGTAAAATAGTAGTAAAATGGTAGTAAGGCAGTAGTGAAACAGCAGTAAGATAGTAGTAAAGTAGTAGTAAAATGGTTCAATAGTAAAGCGGTGGAATAGTAGTAAAATAGCTTTAAAGTAGTAGTAAAAGGATAGCAAGGTAGTAGTAAAATGATAGTAAAGCTGTAGTAAGGCAGTACTAAAATGATAGTAAAGTAGTAGTAAAGTAGTAGTAAAGTGGTAGTAAAGCGGTAGTAAAGCAGTAGTAAAGCAGTAGTAAAGTGGTAGTAAAGTAGTAGTAAAATGATAGTAAAGCTGTAGTAAGACAGTAGTAAAGTGGTAGTAAAGTAGTAGTAAAGTGGTAGTAAAGTAGTAGTAAAGTGGTAGTAAAGTGGTAGTAAAGTAGTAGTAAAGTAGTGGTAAAGTAGTGCTAAAATAGTAGTAAGAATGACCTCGGAAGTGTTCGTTGTACAAAAAGGCGCCATGTTGTTAGCCTCAATCACAGAGGTTTTTTCAAAAAGATATTTTTCTGCCGGTTAAGTTGTCGAGGGCTGATTTCTTGTCCTGTGATAAAAAGCCTTCTCTTTCGACAGCCAAACCTTTCAGGGGAGCATTTGCAACCGTTGGGCACCATTTCTGAGTCAATTGCCGAAAGTCAGGTTTTTGATGAAATTGTGACCCCGGGGCTTAGGGATTTTTCCAAAAAAATATTTTTCTGCCAGTTAAATTGTCGAGGGCTGATTTCTTTTCCTGTGATAAAAAGCCTTCTCTTTCGACCGCCAAACCTTTCAGAGGAGCATTTGCAACCGTTGGGCACCGTTTTTGAGTCAATTGCCAAAAATCAGATTTTTGATGAAATTGTGACCCCGGGGCTTAGGGATTTTTTCAAAAAAATATTTTTCTGCCAGTTAAATTGTCGAGGGCTGATTTCTTTTCCTGTGATAAAAAGCCTTCTCTTTCGACCGCCAAACCTTTCAGAGGAGCATTTGCAACCGTTGGGCACCATTTCTGAGTCAATTGCCGAAAGTCAGGTTTTTGATGAAATTGTGACCCCGGGGCTTAGGGATTTTTTCAAAAAAATATTTTTCTGCCAGTTAAATTGTCGAGGGCTGATTTCTTTTCCTGTGATAAAAAGCCTTCTCTTTCGACCGCCAAACCTTTCAGAGGAGCATTTGCAACCGTTGGGCACCGTTTTTGAGTCAATTGCCAAAAATCAGAGTTTTGATGAAATTGTGACCCCGGGCCTTAGGTATTTTTTCAAAATATATTTTTCTGCTGGTTAAGATGTTGAGGGCTAATTTCTTTTCCTGTGATAAAAAGACATCTGTTTCGCCCGCCAAACCTTTCTGAGGAGCATTTGGAACCGTTGGACACCATTATAGAGTAAATTGCCAAAAGTCAGATTTTTGATGAAATTGTGACCCCGGGACTTAGGGATTTTTTCAAAAAAATATTTTTCTGCTGGTTAAGTTGTCGAGGGCTAATTTCTTTTCCTGTGATAAAAAGCCTTCTGTTTCGACCGCCAAACTTTTCAGGGGAGCATTTGCAACCGTTCGGCACCATTTCTGAGTCAATTGCCGAAAGCCAGATTTTTGATGAAATTGTGACCCCGGGACTTAGGGATTTTTTCAAAAAAATATTTTTCTGCCGGTTTAGTTGTCGAGGGCTGATTTCTTGTCCTGTAATAAAAAGCCTTCTCTTTCGACGAACAAACCTTTCAGAGGAGCATTTGCAACCGTTTTGCACCAGTTTTGAGTCAATTGCCAAAAGTCAGAGTTTTGATGAAATTGTGACCCCGGGGCGTAGGGATTTTTTGAAAAAAAATAATTTCTGCCGGTTACGTTGTCGAGGGCTGATTTCTTGTCCTGTGATAAAAAGACATCTGTTTCGACCGCCAAACCTTTCTGAGGAGCATTTGCAACCGTTGGGCACCATTTCTGAGTCAATTGCTGAAAGTCAGATTTTTGATGAAATTGTGACCCCGGGACTTAGGGATTTTTTCAAAAAAATATTTTTCTGCCGGTTAAGTTGTCGAGGGCTAATTTCTTTTCCTGTAATAAAAAGACATCTGTTTCGACCGCAAAAACTTTCAGAGGAGCATTAGAAACCGTTTGGCACCATTTTTGAGTCAATTGCCAAAAGTCAGGTTTTTGATGAAATTGTGACCCCGGGGCGTATGGATTTTTTGAAAAAAAATAATTTCTGCCGGTTACGTTGTCGAGGGCTGATTTCTTGTCCTGTGATAAAAAGACATCTGTTTCGACCGCCAAACCTTTCAGAGAAGCATTTGCAACCGTTGGGCACCATTTTTAAGTCAATTGCCAAAAGTCAGGTTTTTGATGAAATTGTGACCCCGGGGCTTAGGGATTTTTTCAAAAAAATATTTTTCTGCCAGTTAAATTGTCGAGGGCTGATTTCTTTTCCTGTGATAAAAAGCCTTCTCTTTCGACCGCCAAACCTTTCAGAGGAGCATTTGCAACCGTTGGGCACCGTTTTTGAGTCAATTGCCAAAAATCAGATTTTTGATGAAATTGTGACCCCGGGGCTTAGGGATTTTTTCAAAAAAATATTTTTCTGCCGGTTACGTTGTCGAGGGCTGATTTCTTGTCCTGTGATAAAAATCCTTCTGTTTCGACCGCCAAACCTTTCAGAGGAGCATTTGCAACCTTTGGGCACCATTTTTGAATCAAATGCCGAAATTCAGAGTTTTGATGAAATTGTGACCCCGGGGCTTAGGGATTTTTTCAAAAAAATATTTTTCTGCCGGTTAAGTTGTCGAGGGCTGATTTCTTATCTTGTGATAAAAAGCCTTCTCTTTTGACCGCCAAAGCTTTCAGAGGAGCATTTGCAACCGTTGGGCACCATTTCTGAGTCAATTGCCGAAAGTCAGGTTTTTGATGAAATTGTGACCCCGGGGCTTAGGGATTTTTTCAAAAAAATATTTTTCTGCCAGTTAAATTGTCGAGGGCTGATTTCTTTTCCTGTGATAAAAAGCCTTCTCTTTCGACCGCCAAACCTTTCAGAGGAGCATTTGCAACCGTTGGGCACCGTTTTTGAGTCAATTGCCAAAAATCAGAGTTTTGATGAAATTGTGACCCCGGGCCTTAGGTATTTTTTCAAAATATATTTTTCTGCTGGTTAAGTTGTCGAGGGCTAATTTCTTTTCCTGTGATAAAAAGCCTTCTGTTTCGACCGCCAAACTTTTCAGGGGAGCATTTGCAACCGTTGGGCACCATTTCTGAGTCAATTGCCGAAAGCCAGATTTTTGATGAAATTGTGACCCCGGGACTTAGGGATTTTTTCAAAAAAATATTTTTCTGCCGGTTTAGTTGTCGAGGGCTAATTTCTTTTCCTGTGATAAAAAGACATCTGTTTCGCCCGCCAAACCTTTCTGAGGAGCATTTGGAACCGTTGGACACCATTATAGAGTAAATTGCCAAAAGTCAGATTTTTGATTAAATAGTGACCCCGGGACTTAGGGATTTTTTCAAAAAAATATTTTTTTGCTGGTTAAGTTGTCGAGGGCTAATTTCTTTTCCTGTGATAAAAAGCCTTCTGTTTCGACCGCCAAACTTTTCAGGGGAGCATTTGCAACCGTTGGGCACCATTTCTGAGTCAATTGCCGAAAGCCAGATTTTTGATGAAATTGTGACCCCGGGACTTAGGGATTTTTTCAAAAAAATATTTTTCTGCCGGTTTAGTTGTCGAGGGCTGATTTCTTGTCCTGTAATAAAAAGCCTTCTCTTTCGACGAACAAACCTTTCAGAGGAGCATTTGCAACCGTTTTGCACCAGTTTTGAGTCAATTGCCGAAAGTCAGAGTTTTGATGAAATTGTGACCCCGGGGCGTCGGGATTTTTTGAAAAAAAATAATTTCTGCCGGTTACGTTGTCGAGGACTGATTTCTTGTCCTGTGATAAAAAGACATCTGTTTCGACCGCCAAACCTTTCTGAGGAGCATTTGCAACCGTTGGGCACCATTTCTGAGTCAATTGCTGAAAGTCAGATTTTTGATGAAATTGTGACCCCGGGACTTAGGGATTTTTTCAAAAAAATACTTTTCTGCCGGTTAAGTTGTCAAGGGCTAATTTCTTTTCCTGTGATAAAAAGACATCTGTTTCGACCGCAAAAACTTTCAGAGGAGCATTAGAAACCGTTTGGCACCATTTTTTAGTCAATTGCCAAAAGTCAGGTTTTCGATGAAATTGTGACCCCGGGGCGTAGGGATTTTTTGAAAAAACATAATTTTCTGCCGGTTACGTTGTCGAGGGCTGATTTCTTGTCCTGTGATAAAAAGACATCTGTTTCAACCGCCAAACCTTTCAGAGGAGCATTTGCAACCGTTGGGCACGGTTTTTGAGTCAATTGCCAAAAGTCAGATTTTTGATGAAATTGTGACCCCGGGGCTTAGGGATATTTTCAAAAAAATATTTTTCTGCCGGTTAAGTTGTCAAGGGCTGATTTCTTGTCCTGTGATAAAAAGACATCTGTTTCGACCGCCAAACCTTTCAGAGGAGCATTTGCAACCGATGGGCACCATTTTTGAGTCAATTGCCAAAAATCAGGTTTTTGATGAAATTCTGACCCCGGGGCTTAGGGATTTTTTCAAAATATATTTTTCTGCCAGTTAAGTTGTCGAGGGCTGATTTCTTGTCCTGTGATAAAAAGCCTTCTCTTTTGACCGCCAAACCTTTCAGAGGAGCATTTGCAACCGTTGGGCACCATTTTTGAATTAATTGCCAAAAATCAGGTTTTTGATGAAATTCTGACCCCGGGGCTTAGGGATTTTTTTCAAAATATATTTTTCTGCCAGTTAAGTTGTCGGGGGCTGATTTCTTTTACTGTGATACAAAGCCTTCTCTTTCGACCGCCAAACCTTTCAGAGGAGCATTTGCAACCGTTGGGCACCATTTCTGAGTCAATTGCCAAAAGTCAGGTTTTTGATGAAATTGTGACCCCGGGGCTTAGGGATTTTTTCAAAAAAATATTTTTCTGCCGGTTAAGTTGTCGAGGGCTGATTTCTTTTCCTGTGATAAAAAGCCTTCTGTTTCATCCGCCAACCCCTTCTAGGGAGCATTTGCAGCCGTTTTGCACCAGTTTTGAGTCAATTGCCGAAAGTCAGATTTTTGATGAAATTGTGACCCCGGGGCTTAGGGATATTTTCAAAAAAATAATTTTCTGCCGGTTAAGTTGTCGAGGGCTGATTTCTTATCTTGTGATAAAAAGCCTTCTGTTTCGACCGCCAAACCTTTCAGAGGAGCATTTGCAACCGTGGGGCACCATATCTGAGTCAATTGCTGAAAGTCAGATTTTTGATGAAATTGTGACCCCGGGGCTTAGGGATTTTTTCAAAAAAATATTTTTCTGCCGGTTAAGTTGTCGAGGGCTAATTTCTTTTCCTGTGATAAAAAGACATCTGTTTCGACCGCCAAACCTTTCAGAGGAGCATTTGGAACCGTTGGACACCATTATAGAGTAAATTGCCAAAAGTCAGAGTTTTGATGAAATTGTGACCCCGGGGCTTAGGGATTTTTTCAAAATATATTTTTCTGCCGGTTAAGTTGTCGAGGGCTGATTTCTTATCCTGTGATAAAAAGCCTTCTCTTTCGACCGCCAAACCTTTCAGAGGAGCATTTGCAACCGTTGGGCACCATTTTGAGTCTATTGCCGAAAGCCAGATTTTTGATGAAATTGTGACCCCGGGACTTAGGGATATTTTCAAAAAAATAATTTTCTGCCGGTTAAGTTGTCGAGGGCTGATTTCTTATCTTGTGATAAAAAGCCTTCTGTTTCGACCGCCAAACCTTTCAGAGGAGCATTTGCAACCGTGGGGCACCATATCTGAGTCAATTGCTGAAAGTCAGATTTTTGATGAAATTGTGACCCCGGGGCTTAGGGATTTTTTCAAAAAAATATTTTTCTGCCAGTTAAATTGTCGAGGCCTCATTTCTTTTCCTGTGATAAAAAGCCTTCTGTTTCGACCGCCAAACCTTTCAGAGGAGCATTTGCAACCGTTGGGCACCATTTCTGAGTCAATTGCTGAAAGTCAGATTTTTGATGAAATTGTGACCCCGGGGCTTAGGGATTTTTTCAAAATATATTTTTCTGCCGGTTAAGTTGTCGAGGGCTGATTTCTTGTCCTGTAATAAAAAGCCTTCTCTTTCGACGGCTAAACCTTTCAGGGGAGCATTTGCAACCGTTGGGCACCATTTATGAATCAATTGCCGAAAGTCAGGTTTTTGATGAAATTGTGACCCCAAGGCTTAGAGATTTTTTCAAAATATATTTTTCTGCCAGTTAAATTGTCGAGGGCTGATTTCTTTTCCTGTGATTAAAAGCCTTCTCTTTCGTCCGCCAAACCTTTCAGAGGAGCATTTGCAACCGTTGGGCACCATTTCTGAGTCAATTGCGGAAAGTCAGGTTTTTGATGAAATTGTGACCCCGGGGCTTAGGGATTTTTTCAAAATATATTTTTCTGCCAGTTAAGTTGTCGAGGGCTGATTTCTTTTGCTGTGATAAAAAGCCTTCTCTTTCGACCACCAAACCTTTCAGAGGAGCATTTGCAACCGTTGGGCACCATTTCTGAGTCAATTGCCAAAAGTCAGGTTTTTGATGAAATTGTCACCCCGGGCCCGGCTTAGGGATTTTTTCAAAAAAATATTTTTCTGCCGGTTAAGTTGTCGAGGGCTGATTTCTTTTCCTGTGATAAAAAGACATCTGTTTCGACCGCAAAAACTTTTAGAGGAGCATTAGAAACCGTTTGGCACCATTTTTGAGTCAATTGCCAAAAGTCAGGTTTTTGATGAAATTGTGACCCCGGGGCTTAGGGATTTTTTCAAAAAAATATTTTTCTGCCGGTTAAGTTGTCAAGGGCTGATTTCTTGTCCTGTGATAAAAAGCCTTCTGTTTCGACCGCCAAACCTTTCAGAGGAGCATTTACAACCGTTGGGCAGCATTTTTGAATTAATTCCCGAAAGTCAGATTTTTGATGAAATTGTGACCCCGAGGCTTAGGGATTTTTTGAAAAAAATATTTTTATGCCCGTTAAGTTGTCGAGGGCTGATTTCTTTTCCTGTGATAAAAAGCATTCTCTTTCGACCGCCAAACCTTTCAGAGGAGCATTAGAAACCGTTTGGCACCATTTCTGAGTCAATTGCCGAAAGTCAGATTTTTGATGAAATTGTGACCCCGGGGCTTAGGGATTTTTTCAAAAAATATTTTTCTGCCAGTTAAATTGTCGAGGGCTGATTTCTTTTCCTGTGATAAAAAGACATCTGTTTCGACCGGCAAACCTTTCAGAGGAGCATTTGGAACCGTTGGACACCATTATAGAGTAAATTGCCAAAAGTCAGAGTTTTGATGAAATTGTGACCCCCGGGCTTAGGGATTTTTTCAAAATATATTTTTCAGTCGGTTAAGTTTTCGAGGGCTGATTTCTTGTCCTGTAATAAAAAGCCTTCTCGTTCGACCGCCAAACCTTTCAGAGGAGCATTTGCAACCGTTGGGCACCATTTCTGAGTCAATTGCCGAAAGTCAGATTTTTGATGAAATTGTGACCCTGGGGCTTAGGGATTTTTTCAAAAAAATATTTTTCTGCTGGTTAAGTTGTCGAGGGCTAATTTCTTGTCCTGTGATAAAAAGCATTCTCTTTCGACCGCCAAACCTTTCAGAGGAGCATTAGAAACCGTTTGGCACCATTTCTGAGTCAATTGCCGAAAGTCAGATTTTTGATGAAATTGTGACCCCGGGGCTTAGGGATTTTTTCAAAAAATATTTTTCTGCCAGTTAAATTGTCGAGGGCTGATTTCTTTTCCTGTGATAAAAAGACATCTGTTTCGACCGGCAAACCTTTCAGAGGAGCATTTGGAACCGTTGGACACCATTATAGAGTAAATTGCCAAAAGATGAAATTGTGACCCCGGGGCTTAGGGATTTTTTCAAAAAAATATTTTTCTGCCGGTTAAGTTGTCGAGGGCTGATTTCTTGTCCTGTCATAAAAAGCCTTCTCGTTCGACCGCCAAACCTTTCAGAGGAGCATTTGCAACCGTTGGGCACCATTTCTGAGTCAATTGCCGAAAGCCAGATTTTTGATGAAATTGTGACCCCGGGACTGAGGGATATTTTCAAAAAAATATTTTTCTGCCGGTTTAGTTTTCGAGGGCTGATTTCTTGTCCTGTAATAAAAAGCCTTCTCTTTCGACGACCAAACCTTTCAGAGGAGCATTTGCAACCGTTTTGCACCAGTTTTGAGTCAATTGCAGAAAGTCAGAGTTTTGATGAAATTGTGACCCCGGGGCTTAGGGATTTTTTCAAAAAAATATTTTTCTGCCGGTTAAGTTGTTGAGGGCTAATTTCTTTTCCTGTGATAAAAAGACATCTATTTCGACCACCAAACCTTTCAGAGGAGCATTTGCAACCGTTGGGCACCATTTTTGAGTAAATTGCTGAAAGTCAGAGTTTTGATGAAATTGTGACCCCGGGGCTTAGGGATATTTTCAAAATACATTTTTCTGCCAGTTACGTTGTCGAGGGCAGATTTCTTTTGCTGTGATAAAAAGCCTTCTCTTTCGACCACCAAACCTTTCAGAGGAGCATTTGCATCCGTTTTGCACCAGTTTTGAGTCAATTGCCGAAAGTCAGAGTTTTGATGAAATTGTGACCCCGGGGCTTAGGGATATTTTCAAAATACATTTTTCTGCCAGTTAAGTTTTCGAGGGCTGATTTCTTTTGCTGTGATAAAAAGCCTTCTCTTTCGACCACCAAACCTTTCAGAGGAGCATTTGCAACCGTTGGGCAACTGTCAGAGCTTCCTCCAGGTCCCAGCTCACAGAGGACCAACGCTAGGCTGTAGTTATGTACAAAAGTCTTTATTGAGGTTCAGTTTCCATTTTAAAGCCGCAGCGTGCAGCTCTACGTCTCGACCTTAGACCGGCGAAGTCCCGTCTGAGTCTCCTCCCCTTCCACACCAGTTTAAGACTCTAGCCTTGCTCCACCTCTTCCTAAGTTCCTTTCTCCTCTGGGCCCTCCTGCCCGCTAGGGTTTCATCCTTCCTGGACTCTTCTGACGCTGACCCTGACGATTCTTGCCCCTCCTTCCGGCGGGCTTTAGGACCTGGTTCCCTATCCGGGCTACCTTCTGTGCCGCTCGCCTGTACATTTGAACTTGGCGCGCACGCCCAGCCTGCAACTTTCCTCTTGACCGTTAACTCGCTCTCCGATGGAGGCGTGGTCAACCCTGACTCATCTTCTCTCACTGGTGGTGCATATGTGGGCTCTGACACCTGGGACTCCTCCCCCCCACTACGCTCTGGTGGGGAAGCTGGTCCTGATTTCCAACTGCTGCTCTGGGAGTCCCTGCTGGCCCCTTGCTTCTGGGGTGTCCCCCTTGGGTCTCCCCTTGCCCTGCCCATCGGCGCCCCCTTCTGTGAATCTTCCGATTCGCTGGAGAGGCTCATGGAATCTATCGGGCTGCTGTCATATTCTCCTACGCTGCCCTCGGATTGCTCCCCCTCGCTCTCCATCTCCTCTCCTCCCTGCGCTCCCGCTGAGTCCCTGACATCCATCCCCCCCTCGAAGCCCCCCCTTCCCCCCTCCCCCTCTTCTGGCGTGGGTTCCGGGTGCTCCAATGCTGTGGGGGTGCATGCCGGATATAGTTCTTCCCCCCTGGCATGCTGCCAGTCCGTGACTGGTACATCGACGTCGCTCTCCTCCGCTTCCATCTCGTTGCCGGTGTGCTCGAACCCAGGGTCCTCCCCCAACCCGTCCATGCCCCCTTGTTCCCCCATTTCCTCTGGGGAGTCTGCGTGCCAGGGCCCTCTGAGCAGTCTCCTGCGCCACTCCTCCTCGGGTTGAGTGTCCCACCAATAAGAGCGTTCCGCACCCAAGTCTGAGACCGACCCCTCCGGCGAGGTAGTCTCTGGAACCGTCTCCTCAGCCGAGGAGAACCCCTGAAACGTACTGGCTGAGAGTGTGGGGGTGAAAAGATATTCGTCAAAATAATCCTCCGGCATGGGCCTATGTGGGAAGAGTGCGTGGAACTCGTCTTTGAGGTAGTGCTCCTCCACCGCATAGTACGGCACCCAGCTGTTGGCGCTGGCCGGGGCACCTTCCCTTGCGATGAGATATTCGACCCCCTCTTCCCCCCATCTCGAGTCCAAAATCTCCGTCACCTCGTTGAGTGGCCCCGCCCTCGGCGACCCCCCTGTCATGGGTGCGTCTCTAAGCGGACTGGAAGCTGTCCCTGGCTCCTGAAACCTGTGAGGTGCCTTGTAGGGCATTAGCACCGATCTATGAAAGACCGGGTGCATTCTGGAACCCTCCGGTAGTGTCAAACGGAAGGCCACTGGGTTGATCTGTGCCTCGACTAGGTAAGGGCCTAGCTGCTTGTGTCCTAGCTTCTTCTTAGCTAAGGATCTGGCCGGCACTGCCTGGGCCGCTATCCAGACCCAGTCCCCTACCCGTATGTCCTCCCCCACTCTTCTGTGTTTGTCTGCTTGCATCTTGTATACGTGTTTTGCTAGGTCTAACTGCCTACGGAGCTGTTCATGGACCTCCTGTAACTCCTCTGCCAATGCCTCTGCTCCCTGCGGCTCCCCCTCCCCCTCTTTCTCGAAGCCCGGGAAGGTCCTGGGATGTCGCCCGTTGTTGGCGAAAAACGGTGTCACCCCCGTGGACACATGTTGTGTGTTGTTGTAGGCAAACTCGGCCAGGGGCAGGTTGTCCACCCAGGTCGAGGGCTGCTGGTTGGCGTAGCATCTCAGGTACTGCTGCATGATGGCGTTGACCCTCTCCGCTTGTCCGTTGGTCTGCGGGTGTCTTGCCGACGCTAGGTTGACCTTGACGTTCAGGATCCCCATCAGCTTCTGCCAGAAACTCGAGATGAACTGGCGCCCCCGGTCGGACAGGATAGACCGTGGCAGGCCATGCACCTTGAACACGTGGTCTATCAACAGCTTGGCTGTCTGTTCCGCTGTGGCCACCTTCGCGCAAGGAATGAAGTGCGCCATCTTGGTGAACATGTCGACTACCACGAGTACTGCTGTTTTGCCCCTCGAGCTGGGCAGGTCAGTGACAAAGTCCAAGGCCACCCTCTCCCACGGTTCGGACGGGGTCTTTAGCGGTTCTAACAGTCCCACCGGCGGTCTGTGTACTGGCTTGGCCCTTTGGCATGTGTCGCACCTCGTGACGTAATCCGCGACTTCTCCCCGCATCTTGGGCCACCAAAAGTCTCTGGCTACTAATTCCACCGTCTTGTCCTTGCCGAAATGTCCGGCGCTGGGTGCGTCGTGTAGCTGTTGCAGTACTGTCGCGCGGAGTTCATCCCCCGGCACGTAGATGGCCCCCTTGCGGAGGAGCAGTCCGTCGCGTATCTGGAACTCGTCGTCCTTCGCCGTGCCGCTGCGCACCTCCTCCATCTTGGATCGTGCGAAGGAATCTGTTCGCAGCTCGCGCCGTATTGCTTCCAGGTCTACGGTGGCTGAAGCGCATGCCCACGCCTTGGGTGCGAAAATGTGTTTGGCCGCTACCGGTGCTGCTTCCTCCAGATACTGCGGCTTCCTGGATAGCGCATCAGCCATGACGTTGTTGTCTCCGGGGATATATTCTATCCTGAAGTCGAAATCCGCAAAGAACTCCGCCCAGCGGATGTGTCTCTGGTTCAGGAACCGCGCCGTGCGCCAGTACTCCAGGTTCTTATGGTCCGTGCGAACTTGCACCATGTGTTTGGCTCCGATGAGGAAGTGCCGCCACGCCTTGAAGGCTGCATGAATGGCCAGCAACTCTCTGTCCCAGATGGTGTAGTTCTGCTCCGACTTGCTGAGTTTCCTGGAGTAGAAAGCACAGGGCCTCCAATCCCCTTGCGGGTCTTGCTGCAACAGGACTGCCCCCACAGCTCTGTCGGAGGCATCCGTCTCCACCCTCATGGGTCTGCTGGGGTTCACATGCAGCAGTTGTTCCTCGGAAGCGAAAAGACGCTTGAGTTTCTGAAAAGACTGCTCCGCCTGCTCCGTCCAGATGAACTTCTTCTTCTTGGAGCTGAGGGTGTCCGTGATGGCCGCCGTCTGCATAGCGAAACCCTTGATGAACTTGCGATAAAAGTTAGCAAAGCCGACAAACCTCTGGACCTCCTTCCGATTGCGCGGGCTTTTCCAGTCCAGTACTGATCGTACCTTGGCGCTGTCCATGGCGATTCCCTTGTTGGACAGCTTGTAGCCCAGGAAATCCACCTCCGTCATGTCGAACTGGCATTTCTCCAGTTTGGCGTAAAGCCTGTGCTCCCGTAGTCTTTGCAGGACTTCCTTGACATCTCTCTCGTGAGCCTCCTGCGATTCCGAGAAGATCAGAATGTCGTCCAGGAAGCAGACGCACTTCTTGTAGAGGAGCCCCGCTAACACGTGATGCATGAAGGCTTGGAAGCAGTGGGAGCCATTTTGTAAACCGAAAGGCATAACCCTATACTCATAGGTGCCCAAGGGCGTGAACATGGCCGTCTTCCACTCGTCGCCCTCCCGCATGCGTATAAGATTGTACGCCCCTCGTAGATCCAACTTGGTGAAGATGCGTCCCTTCCTCACCGTCGCGAGCAAGTCGTCGATCTTGGGCATCGGGAAAGCCGTGGGCTTGGTTTTCGAGTTTAAGATTCTGAAATCAACTACTAGCCTCTTTTGGGGCATGTCTTTTTTCTTCACAAAGAACACAGGACTGCCCCCCACTGCTTTGGATTCTCGGATGAATCCCCGCTTCAAATTGTGATCTATGAACTCCCTGAGCTCTTGCAGTTCGTCTTCAGACATGGAGTACAGTTTTCCGGTCGGCAGCGTTGCCCCCGGCAGGAGGTCAATCTTGCAGTCGTAGGGTCTGTAGGGAGGCAGCTTGTCCGCTTCCTTCTCGCAGAAGACCTCCAAAAACGCCTTGTACTTGTCGGGTACCGCTTGCAGCATGCCCTGTTGTAGCTGTGGGTCATCCTCTTGCCCCTCGTCCTCCTGGGTAGTCATGATGCAATGTTCTGCGCAGTAGGAGGAGCAGAAGGTCAATTTACGCTGGTACCATGCCAATGCCGGGCTGTGCCTGTCCAACCAGCTCATGCCCAACACTATGGGCGTGTCTGACAGTTGGGTGACATTGAAGCTGATGACTTCGCGGTGATTTCCAATTCGCATCACCATTGGCGGCGTTTGCTGTACCACCTGTCCCCCCAGCAATTCTCTTCCATCGACTGTCACTACTTTCAGGGGCATCGTGGCAGGCAGGAGCGCTATGCCATGTTGCTTGATGAAATCCACTCCTATAAAGTCTGCATTGCTACCAGAGTCAATGGTAATAGGGACTTCCATGGTGAGCCCATTGGGAAGCTGGAGTGTTGCGGTGAGCTGCACCACTGGTTTGGGCGGGAGGGGGTCTGTGGGCTGTAAGATTCCTGGGGACTGCTTCACTGATTCGTCTGGCTGGGCCCCAGCGGCTCTGCTTCCAGCCAGACTTCGTCGTTTCCCTGCTGCGGTTCCCTCTGCTGAGCTGCTTCTGTTACTTTTGCTGAGGCTGCATTGTGCTTGCGGAGCCTCTGGGGGCACTCTTTTGCCATATGCTGAGCACTTTCACAGATGTAACACTTCCTGTCCCCTCTAGGAAGCTTCACTTTGGCTGCTCCTGGTGTGAGGGCTCTGGCTGCTGACTGAGCCTTGGCACCACCTATCTCCATCGGCTCCTCTCCCCCTCCCAGTGGAGGCGTGGATTGAGCGCGCGCTGAGTCTCTGGGAAAGAAAGGAGGTGCCCTTGCTGGCGTGCGTCCCCAACGCCCTTCATCTTTGCTCCAGGGACGTTCTTCTAGCCGCACACCAATCGTCAGCGCCTTCTGGACCACTTCTTGAGTGCTCCGTGGTCTCTCCCCCCTTGCGATTTCGTCTTTCACAGCCCCGTTCAGCCCCTCCCAGAACAGGTCCCTGACGGACGCTGAGTCTTTTTCCCATCCCAGCGCGTTGACCAATGCAAAAAAGCGGGAATGATATTGCCTTACAGTGGCTCTGCCTTGTTTCAAACCGTGAATCTCTTTTCTAGCGACATCCACAATTATCTCCAATAAAAAACAATCGTCCATCGCCTTAATGAAGGCTTTTGCGTTTTGGAGGGCTGGATCACTATCTCTCCACAGATTGCGCAACCACGCTTTAGCTTCTCCATGGAGATGCGATAGTATGAAGCCTACCTTCTCCTGCTCATCTCTAAAGTCCTTCTCCAGCAACTTTAGCGCAAAAACTACGTCTGCTCTGAAGTTAGGATATTGCTGCAGACTCCCATCGAAATGCGACACAAGGCTCCCCCCTCTCTTCCCGAGCCCGATCCCCTCTGATTTGGCTCCCGGTGGCCCCTGTTTAGTCAACATTTCCAACCTGGTTTGCAGATCCTTGCAGACAGCATCTGATTCCTCTTCTCTCCTCCTTGCCGCTCGTATTTCTGCGTTAAGTTGTCCCACGGCGTCTTGCAAAGCTGCCAGTCGTTCTTCTGTAGTCATCTTGTGCTGCTTTTGTGAGCTCGCGAAGCACCAATCTTCGCCCCTCGCTGCGTCCTCTCACGTTGCGAGGTTCTTTGACTGTGACGGGACTTACTGTCAGAGCTGCCTCCAGGTCCCAGCTCGCAGAGGACCAACGCTAGGCTGTAGTTATGTACAAAAGTCTTTATTGAGGTTCAGTTTCCATTTTAAAGCCGCAGCGTGCAGCTCTACGTCTCGACCTTAGACCGGCAAAGTCCCGTCTGAGTCTCCTCCCCTTCCACACCAGTTTAAGACTCTAGCCTTGCTCCACCTCCTCCTAAGTTCCTTTCTCCTCTGGGCCCTCCTGCCCGCTAGGGTCTCATCCTTCCTGGACTCCTCTGACGCTGACCCTGACGATTCTTGCCCCTCCTTCCGGCGGGCTTTAGGACCTGGTTCCCTATCCGGGCTACCTTCTGTACCGCTCGCCTGTACATTTGAACTTGGCGCGCGCACCCAGCCTGCAACTTTCCTCTTGACCGTTAACTCGCTCTCCGATGGAGGCGTGGTCAACCCTGACTCATCTTCTCTCGCTGGTGGTGCATATGTGGGCTCTGACACCTGGGACTCCTCCCCCCCACTACGCTCTGGTGGGGAAGCTGGTCCTGATTTCCAACTGCTGCTCTGGGAGTCCCGGCTGGCCTCTTGCTTCTGGGGTGTCCCCCTTGGGTCGCCCCTTGCCCTGCCCATCGGCGCCCCCTTCTGTGAATCTTCCGATTCGCTGGAGAGGCTCATGGAATCTATCGGGCTGCTGTCATATTCTCCTACGCTGCCCTCGGATTGCTCCCCCTCGCTCTCCATCTCCTCTCCTCCCTGCGCTCCCGCTGAGTCCCTGACAGGCACCATTTCTGAGTCAATTGCCGAAAGTCAGATTTTTGATGAAATTGTGACCCCAAGGCTTAGGGGTTTTTTCAAAAAGACATTTTTCTGCCAGTTAAGTTGTCGAGGGCTGATTTCTTTTCCTGTGATAAAAAGCCTTCTCTTTCGACCGCCAAACCTTTCAGAGGAGCATTTGCAACCGTTGGGCACCATTTCTGAGTCAATTGCCGAAAGTCAGATTTTTGCTGAAATTGTGAGCCCGGGGCTTAGGGATTTTTTCAAAAAAATCTTTTTCTGCCGGTTAAGGATTTTCTGTCCTGTGATAAAAAGCCTTCTGTTTCGACCGCCAAACCTCTCAGGTGAGCATATGCAACCCTATGGCAGCATTTTTGAGTGAATGGCCGAAAGTCAGTTTTTTCATCAAATTGTGACCCCGGGGCTTAGGGATTTTTTAAAAAAAAAAAAAAATTCTGCCGCTTAAGGTGTTTTTTACCTTGCATTTTTAAGTTGTAAACCAACCTTAAATCTACGGATGAAGCGCAGTATATACAATTAATAAAATAGTAACAATACTATTTGTTACTATAGACAGGCATGCCATTGTTCAGGAAGGTCTACTGTATAAATAGGGGTATAAATAGTAAAGTAGGATAAGTATTAAAGTAGCAGTAGTAAAGTGGAAGTAAAGTGGTAGTAAAGCAATAGTAAACCAGTAGTGAAGTAGCAGTTAAGTAATGGTAAAACAATAGTAAAGTGGTGGAATAGTAGTAAAATAGCAGTAAAGTAGTAGTAAAACAGTAGTAAAGTAGTAGTAATGGAGTAGTAAAATAGTAGTAAAATGGTAGTAAGGCAGTAGTGAAACAGCAGTAAGATAGTAGTAAAGTAGTAGTAAAATGGTCCAATAGTAAAGCGGTGGAATAGTAGTAAAATAGCTTTAAAGTAGTAGTAAAAGGATAGCAAGGTAGTAGTAAAAGGATAGTAAAGCTGTAGTAAGGCAGTAGTAAAATGGTAATAAAGTAGTGGTAAAGTAATAGTAAAGTGGTAGTAAAGCAGCAGTAAAGCAGTAGTAAAGCAGTAGTAAAGCAGTAGTAAAGTGGTAGTAAAGTAGTCTTAAAGTGGTAGTAAAGTAGTGGTAAAGCAGTAGTAAAGTAGTAGTAAAGTAGTAGTAAAGTGGTAGTCATAGAGTAGTAAAGTAGTAGTAAAGTAGTACTAAAGTAGTGGTAAAGTAGTGCTAAAATAGTAGTAAGAATGACCTTGGAAGTGTTCGTTGTACAAAAAGGCGCCATGTTGTTAGCCTCAATCACAGAGGTTTTTCCATTTGTTTCCATATAAAGTAGTGGGGCGGGGGGAATGGCTTCTCAGTGTTTGTATGTTGATCCCTGTTTGTATGTTGATCACTATTGTAGCACCCTGCTTGTGGTTAACGCTTAGCTGGAATGAAATATTCAACGCAGCAATAGAGAAATTAAAATAGTAATTTATTTGTCAGACAAATAAATATGAGGCACAGTGGTATATGGTTACCAAGCTCTGGCCTGGCCTCTTGCCATTCTGGCCAGCACTTATATTTCCTTAACCCAGCCCCCTTGCTCCTCCTTTGGCTGCCTCTGTCCAATCAGCCTGGTTAAAATTCCTATTGGCTGTTTGCTAGAACCAATCACAAAAGATACACCCATTTCCTCTTGCCTTTTATGGAAATCAAAAAGCTATATATTCTTCTATCTATAAATGACAAATAAGTAGTAATATATCTTACATGTGTCTCAACAAAGAATCTTAATTACCAGCTCACCTCTTGCCCTCCTTGCCCTATTGCCTTCCAAAACAGATAATTAATCTTGAATTTTTATCTTATGCTTATGTCAAGGATTGAGTTCACATCAACATTGAGAGATCTCCTTCATTTGAAGGTTTCTAAACAAAAGGCCTGACAACCATATATCAGGAGTGCTCGATTGGCGTCTTCTGTCTGGCAAGGGACTTGGCTGGTGGCTGACTTAATTTCAGGATAGTTACAACTCTTACAACTATATGAAATAAGAATCTAGCATTTCTTAAATCCTTTGCATAATTATATTTAAACTAATATATTTAATACATTAAACAACCTTTTAAAAGGAAAAGAAATCTTAAAAGGATCTTAGTTTAAGAAAGAAACAGCTTTAGAAAAGTCTTCCCAAAAATGTTCTCTTTCTGCCAGCTAGATGCTTTTTCACTGCTCTTGACCTTCTTAACCTTAGGAAGAAGATATGGCTCATTTTACTATTTATCCACCCTTAATTTGTAGGGTCAGTGTAACCTTGGCTGTCAGCCTGTAATTCCCTTTTTACGACTTTGAGAATTGTTTTCTGCTATAAATCAGGGGGGGCCCTTGTCTAGGAGTAAAACATCTTGCCAAGGTTTTTAGGCAACTGGTCTTCTGCCTGGCATGAAACAGAACATTTTTAAGCTCATTCTTAAAATACAAGCCCTGATTAAACATATAAGTTTTAATAAAAATGCAAGCTTATGATTAGATGCCTCATTCCCCCCTTTCAAGCTCAAGGACCTTCATCCCAAGTGTCCTTGATAGCTTGACCTTCATCATATTCCTGAGGTAAAGCTCTGTATAGGGCCATGATATGAGGTAGAGTTTCATTTGAAATCATCTTGCTAATTGTACTTCTAAAACATGAAATGATACATGGCACCATACATAAAACCATTATTACTACTGTCAAGAAAAACAAGCAAGACAATAGTATCCCTTTGAGTCCTGCGACAGTAGGTAACCAATTGGTGAGCCATCCCATATCCCATCCTTCCCATGTTTGTACTGGGACATGTGCTATATTCTCCATCTTTGTGGCCAACACACGGATTGCCTCACCATTATCAGAAATGTTGAAGCAACAGGCATTCCCTGTCAAGTTCAAGACTCCACATAGGCCTCCCTGCCTGGCAAGTACATAATCCATTCCCATTTTCAGCTGCAAAATGGCGGCTCTACTTTCATCCAACTGTTGTGCAATAAGTCTCAAACTCTGGGCCGTTGCATTGGTTACAAGTTCCACTACTGCTTGCAATCGAATTATTCTGTTTAGATTATAAATAGGATCCCGTGCCCCTTGTATGAGCTCACCAGGATTCCAGGAGGCAGGATCATAATAGGCTATAATGCGCTCTGGTGGCCAATCATCAGTACCGCTCCAACTTTGGGTACTTCCTCCTGCTATATGAGAAATATCAGCGTTTCTTCGTGTACGCTTGGCCGAACTAGTGGGCATAATCCACATTGGTGGTAATACCCATCCCAAGAAACAAGTCCCACTCCATTTGGAAGGGAGTTTCTTGTATGCCCATTCTCCACATATCCACCACAACCATCGGGTCTGAGGTTTTTGGTACGTGGAGTGCAGAAGGCGAAATATCAAAAGGGGTAGAGAGTTCACAGTGCAGTATGTTAGATTGCCTTCTTCTGTCACAGTTATGTTCCATACCATTTTCCATGCATGAATAAAAGGAGGTGCACAGGGCAAGGTATTCCGAGTTTGATACGTAGTACCGTTTGCCCAGGTTTGACTATTCTTAATATAATCCCAAGTATAGTGGCAATGGGAAGAGCCTATCATGGTAGGATCAGCTGCATCTGATGATTTATGCACACAGAATTCCCCTTGCACAGGTATAACTCGTATTGGTTTAGTTGAGTTCCATCCGGGGAAATTCTGTACTTCTGTTTGGTGTGGCATTTCGCTTACCATACCAATGGCATTTAATGGTATCGGTAATAAGGGCATACCTCCCTCTGAATCATCTGGCCCAAGAGAGCAAACAAGGCAATTAGTCCTATTTGCAACATTGGCTACCATCTCAGCTAAGCCTACCCACATATTGTGGTCATGGCGGAATCCATATTTAGCAAATTTGGTCAGATTCAAGGACCCTTCCCCTTCCCAAGGGATCAGGATTAATAATAAAATCATGTTGATGTCTAGCATATGCATTCCTTCCACAAAAAATTACCTTATTGTGATAGCAAATAAATATTAGCCCCAATATAATTCCCCCAGTGACAAAAATGGGGAACCACCAAGACCAAAACATATATCCCGAGGATCCCCAATGAGTAATATCCCTTATAATTGTTCCACAAGGGGGCAGTCAATCAATTGTATAAGAGAATCTTTCCATTCACAGTCACTGGTTCAGACGCTCCTCAAGCTTCAGGTGTGCGCAGGTCAGCCAGCTTCCAGGTTGTGGCTGCAGCAGGCCGGTCGTCTAAATGTTGCCCGTGACCTAGCCCGTTCCCGGTAGGGCTAGATACAGGGGTTTTTGGAGAGAGTCAGTTTTAAAGGATTAGAGGGGTCACCTTTGCACGTCCAACTGCCTTCGGACTTCTTCAAACGAGAGTGATGAATCCAGGGGGTCACCTCAGCTACCTTCACCGCTGTTGGAGTAGAGAGCAAGACGGTGTAAGGTCCACGCCACTTAGGTGCAAGTGGATCGCGTTTCCACTCTTTCACCCATACGCTATCGCCAGCCTGGAACTGATGAATCGGCTCGGCAATGCTGCACGGCGTGCGCTCGAGGGCCCACCTGTTAAGAGAAACAAAAACACGGGAGAGAGATTGCACTTGTCCCTGTGTCACATGGTCTCCTATTTGTTTAAGGTCAGCTGGAATATCCTGAACAAAGGAGGGTGGCCTCCCATACAGGAGCTCAAAAGGTGACAACTTAAGTCTTTTTGTGGGTGCACACCGAACACGAAACAGTGTTATGGGTAACACATCTACCCATCCCAATCCCGTTTCCTGGGTTAATTTTGCCAATTGGGTTTTCAGAGTCCGATTCATTCTTTCAGTTTTCCCTGAACTCTGCGGCCTATATGCTGCATGCAGTCTCCATTTCACTTGTAGGACTCGACATACTTCTTGTACTACTTGATCAATGAATGCTGGCCCATTATCACTTCCAATGCATCTAGGTAATCCAAACCTCGGGATCAATTCAGTGAGGAGTCTCTTAGTTACCTCTCGTGCCTTTTCAGTTCGGGTGGGAAAAGCTTCAACCCATCCGGTAAGAGTATCTACAAACACAAGGAGATACTTGAATCCCTTAGAAGGGACCAACTCTGTGAAGTCCACAATTAGGCTTTCCATGGGGACGTATCCCACATGCTGAATTCCAGGAGGTTGTACCGGTCCCTGCCTGGGATTGTTTTTAGCACAAAGAACACATTTCTGTGAAATGCAAGTTGCTAATTGTGATAGATTAATAATATACAACTTCCGACTGAGACTCTCTCTGGTTGCAGTACCGCCAAGGTGAGTAGATTCATGATAATTTCTTACAATTGTGCCTGCTAGATGATGAGGTACATAAATCCTATTGTCCGGCAGGATCATCCAACCGTCCTTCACAACTGCTCCTTCCTGTTCAGCCCACTTCCTCTCTTCTGGGGTATAGTGAGGTTTAACTTCTTCTGGAACTACCTCTGGTATGAGGGCTGCTATAAATCCTCCCACAGGCTTTTGGGCTGCCTCTCGGGCTGCTTTGTCAGCAGCATGATTTCCTCTGGTTATTGGATCCCTTCCTCGTCCATGACCTTTGCAGTGCATTACAGCAATCTGTTCTGGAGCCCATACTGCTTCCAACAGGATTTCTACTTCAGGTCCATATTTCAAGGCCTTCCCGTGGGCTCCGATTAGACCTCTTTCTTTCCATAGAGCTCCATGTGCATGCAGGGTTAAGAAGGCATATTTAGAATCAGTATAGATGTTTGCCTTACATCCAGCTGCCAATTGCAGAGCTCTAGTTAAACCTATAAGTTCAGCTTTTTGTGCTGAGGTGCCAGCAGGCAAAGCTTCAGCTTCCACAACTTCCTCATTAGTGACCACAGCATATCCTGCTCGTCTGGCACCTTCATGCAGGTAACTGCTACCATCAGTATAATATACAACATCTGGATTTTTCAATGGCTCATCTTTCAGATCGGGTCTACTGGAATAAACTTCATCCATTATTTGGAGACAATCATGTGATTCTTCATCATCTACCTCTGGTAGGGGCAGCAAAGTCGCTGGATTGAGCATATTCACTACTCGTAGATGAATCCTGGGATTTTCACACAATAGGCCTTGGTATCTAGCCATTCTTGGGTTCGTCAGCCAATAACTACCCTTATATTCCATGAGTGTCAGAACAGCATGAGGTACATTCACATACATCGTCTGGCCAAAGGTAAATTTATCAGCTTCTTTGACAAGGCTTGCAGTGGCCGCTACTGCCCTTAGGCATGGAGGCCATCCTTTTGCTACTGAGTCCAATTGTTTAGACAAATAAGCTACTGGACGGTTCCAACTTCCTAATCTCTGGGTCAGGACTGCCGCTGCAATCCCATTCTGTTCATGTACATACAGCTGAAAGGGTTTTTCCGAATTAGGCAATCCAAGGGCTGGGGCCTCCATAAGTCGTTGTTTGATAACTAAAAAGGCTTGTTTCTGCTCAGGTCCCCATACAAATGGCTCCTTTTCTGCACCTCGAGTGCTTTCATGTAAGGGCTTGGCCAGACTGCTGAAATCAGGTATCCATAGTCTACAAAACCCTGCTGTTCCCAGGAATCCTCTAAGTTGTTTTCTTGTGGTAGGTTCCTTGATAAGGCAAATAGCTTCTTTCCTCTCTGGTCTCAATGCTCGTTGTTGGTGTGAGATGTCAAAGCCCAAATATTTGACCTTTTCTAAACATAACTGTGCCTTTTTCTGGGAAACTCGGTAGCCAGCTTCCCAGAGCAAGTGGAGCAGTTCCTCTGTCCCTTCTTTACAGGTATCAAAATCCTTTGCCGCTAGTATAAGATCATCCACATATTGCAGAACCACCTTTTCTCCCGGTATTGAGGGGTAACTTGTTAGATCCTTCGCCAAGGCAGTGCCAAATAAAGTTGGGGAATTTTTGAATCCCTGGGGCAATCTTGTCCAGGTTAGCTGGCCTTTTGTTCCTGTCAAAGGGTCTTCCCACTGGAAGGCAAATATAGGTTGGCTCTGTGGTGCCAGCCGGCAACAGAAGAATGCATCTTTCAAGTCCAATACAGTAAAAAATGTTGCTTCTGGTGGGATCAAACTCAGCAAGGTATATGGGTTTGGTACATTTGGGTGCAAGGTCTCGATAGCCTGGTTTACGAGCCTCAAGTCCTGTACTGGCCTGTATTCATCTGTCCCAGGTTTTCGAACAGGCAAAAGGGGTGTGTTCCATTCTGATTGGCAGGGCTTAAGCAGACCATATTTTAATAGGCGGTCCAAATGTTTCTGGATGCCCTCTGCTGCTTGCCGGGGTAAGGGATATTGCTTTACAGATACAGGGGTAGCCATAGGTTTTAGGGTTACTACAATTGGAGCTATATTCTTAGCCATTCCTGGTGGGCTATTTTCGGCCCATACTCCTGGTGGCACCTGTAGAGTTCGGAGGAGCTTGTTTAATTCTGTATCTAATGTGGGTTGGACTTGCAAGGCTGACATTAGGCGCCATGATTGTTCCTTAGGTACTGAGAGGGTAATTATTCCTGCTGCTTTTGATGGCAGTTTCATTTCTGGACCTCAAGGAGTGAAGGTGATTTGGGCCTGTAATTTGGACAGCATATCTCTGCCTAAGAGAGGTATTGGACACTCAGGTATATACAAAAACTGATGGGTTAAACGATGTCCCCCAATCTGGCATTCCAAAGGTTGGAGGAAAGATCTCTTAGCTGACTGTCCAGTGGCACTTTTAATGACTACACTTTTGGATGCCTTTTTCTGCAATAGTTCTGGGAGTACTGAGTATTCAGCCCCAGTATCAATCATAAAGTCTATTAAATGGCTCCCTAATTGAATCGTGACCGTGGGCTCCTGGAAGCCTAACTTTATGGAGTCCGGTCGTTCCTAGTCTTGGGTAAAATCCTCTTCTGCCAGTCCAATGAAATTGTCTCTACTCCGTCCTTGTCCAGGTCTCTGGTATCTTCCATCTCGGATCATTCCCCGTCCCCGTCCCTGGTTTCTTGGGCCGGAGCCTGGGCCTGGACCTGGACCTGGGCGTACTTCTTCCAACCTCAAGGGTTCAGGACACTCCCGCTTCCAGTGACCCTCCTTCTTGCAATTTGCACATTGATTCCTTCCCAGTGGTGGATTCTTTCCTCGCCCTCTCCCTCCATTTAAGGGGCGGTAGTCTTGCTTCACTGCTGTGGCTAGCATTGCCATCTTTTCCTTCTGCCACTTCTTCTTCTCTTGTTTCTCAGCCTCATCCCTATTCCGATAAACTCGGCGTGCAATGGCCATAATTTGGCTCATCAGCATCCCTTCCCATCCTTCTGATTTCTGAATTTTCTTACGAATGTCAGAAGCGCACTGGGCCACAAATGTAGCAGTAATCATTCTGCTGTTTTCAGGGGCTTCAGGGTCAAAAGGAGTCCATATACGATAGGCTTCCTGCAGCCTCTCTAAAAAGTCTCCCGGACTCTCATTTGGTTTCTGTTCTACTTCTGAGACTTTAGACATATTAGTGGGCTTCTGGCATGCCCTGCGGATACCTTGCACAAGTGTCTGGCGGTAGGTGGTAAGTCTGGCCAGGTGAATTGCATTGTTTGGATCCCAATTAGGATCTTCCAAGGGAAAGTTGTCCTGAAGATGACGATCAATATTAAAAATATTTCCCACTCTGGCCTGCTCACGCAAATATATCTGTGCCTTTTCAATTATGTCTCTCCTTTCCTCAGTGGTGAAAAGAGTATTTAGGAGCTGGCGACAATCTGCCCAAGTAGGACTATGAGTATTTACTATTGAAGTCACCAAGTCCATCATAGCCTGAGGTTTTTCTGCGAAAGATGGGGTGTGTGTTTTCCAATTCATCAGATCCGTAGTCGTGAATGGAATATATTGCAGGGTCGAAGTTCGAGGTGGCCGTGGTCCGGGTTGCCCGTTAACCAGCACAGGCTCCTCAAGTGCATCAAATACTCTTCTAAGAGGGGCTACTACGTGACCTTTTTCTTCACTTTGCTCTAGGGGCCTCAAATCATAGGGGATGGTATTTGTCCCAAGGCGTTCTTTTAGCAGCTTTATACGCCTGGCTGTATTGCTTGCTGACCGATCAAGGTCTCCCTGTAACTTCTGTAATATTTCTCTAGGACTTGGATGTACAGGGGTTTGGGGTAGGCAATCAGTTGTTCCACTAAAGGAGACTGTAGATGGAGGTCTATTAGGAGTCACAGGTGGAATAACCACTTCTGCTTGGGCTTTATTATAGGACTCCAATGCCTCCTGAAGATATTTATCATAATCTATCAAGGAATCAAGCTCTGTGACTCCACCCCCATTATTCATTCCAGTTTCTTGCCTTGGGGTTACAACTGGTGGAGTGTTTGGATTAGGCTCCCCTCGGCATGGCGCATAGGGTGGAGGTGAAAGCACCTCTTCCTCTGGTCCCTCAAAAATGGGTTTGAGTTTATTTGGCAAGATTCCTTTCCTAGCTTCGGCTTTTACAGCCAATAATTTGCATCGTTTGACTTTGCATTCCCTTATCCATGGAGGATTTTTATTTAATGTGCTCAGCCAAGAATCTATATATGAAAATTGTTCTGGGCACCCTCCAGTTTCTTTGGTGATATCAGACCAAAGTTTGCTTACTAAATTTATATCAAAGGTTCCCTGAGATGGCCATCCAGTATTGTGTTTCGGCCATTCTAATTCACATAACGTTCTCAAGCGCTCTGGCGTCATTTTGACTCCATATGCCCCTGAGAAGGCTTTCTTAAAATTATTTAACATACATTCAAGAGGTGTATTTCCCCCCTTTGAACCCCCAACTCCCATTGTATGGCCCTGTGAAGTATCCACTCAGTCACTCACGCATGCGCTTTGTGAGGTTTCTCGCCTAGTGAAGTCGCCTTACTAGGAACCGGAGTACTACTCACTCCACACTCAGGTCAGCTACAAATTGCTCTGTACTTTCTCACACATACAATGCGCTGGATACTTCACCACACTCTACCTCCCAACCATTCCCTACACCAGATCACCATCTGATGTACCCAGCCACCTAGCGTACTCAGTTCCCCCTTACTGAGACGCAGAAGTTTGATCAAGACTTCTCTTCCTCCCAATTAATTGGAGGGCCAAAACCCCTTTGTGCACTTACCCTTGGCTGGTTCCCTGTTTATTTCTCTGGTTCCCCCCGGTCCGTCGCCGCCAGTGAGCAGGGTATCAGACAGACGAGTCTTCTGCGTTCCCCTGGAAAAATTTCCCAGTGCGCGCTGGGTAAGCAGTTTAGAGGTCCTCTCTCTTGTACCCTGCCCAGTAGGGCGAAGGGGCTGCGTTCCAGCAGACCACTTATCCGAGTCACAGAGGCACCATAAAATGTAGCACCCTGCTTGTGGTTAACGCTTAGCTGGAATGAAATATTCAACGCAGCAATAGAGAAATTAAAATAGTAATTTATTTCTCAGACAAATAAATATGAGGCACAGTGGTATATGGTTACCAAGCTCTGGCCTGGCCTCTTGCCATTCTGGCCAGCACTTATATTTCCTTAATCCAGCCCCCTTGCTCCTCCTGTGGCTGCCTCTGTCCAATCAGCCTGGTTAAAATTCCTATTGGCTGTTTGCTAGAACCAATCACAAAAGACACACCCATTTCCTCTTGCCTTTTATGGAAATCAAAAAGCTATATATTCTTCTATCTATAAATGACAAATAAGTAGTAATATATCTTACATGTGTCTCAACAAGGAATCTTAATTACCAGCTCACCTCTTGCCCTCCTTGCCCTATTGCCTTCCAAAACAGATAATTAATCTTGAATTTTTATCTTATGCATATGTCAAGGATTGAGTTCACATCAACATTGAGAGATCTCCTTCATTTGAAGGTTTCTAAACAAAAGGCCTGACAACCATATATCAGGAGTGCTCGATTGGTGTCTTCTGTCTGGCAAGGGGCTTGGCTGGTGGCTGACTTAATTTCAGGATAGTTACAACTCTTACAACTATATGAAATAAGAATCTAGCATTTCTTAAATCCTTTGCATAATTATATTTAAACTAATATATTTAATACATAAACAACCTTTTAAAAGGAAAAGAAATCTTAAAAGGATCTTAGTTTAAGAAAGAAACAGCTTTAGAAAAGTCTTCCCAAAAATGTTCTCTTTCTGCCAGCTAGATGCTTTTTCACTGCTCTTGACCTTCTTAACCTTAGGAAGAAGATATGGCTCATTTTACTATTTATCCACCCTTAATTTGTAGGGTCAGTGTAACCTTGGCTGTCAGCCTGTAATTCCCTTTTTACGACTTTGAGAATTGTTT
This sequence comes from Podarcis cretensis, assembly GCF_951804945.1. Lineage (NCBI taxonomy): Eukaryota > Metazoa > Chordata > Lepidosauria > Squamata > Lacertidae > Podarcis > Podarcis cretensis. The sequence goes on from NC_137181.1 coordinate 50,895,252, forward strand.
TCTGCTATAAATCAGGGGGGGCCCTTGTCTAGGAGTAAAACATCTTGCCAAGGTTTTTAGGCAACTGGTCTTCTGCCTGGCATGAAACAGAACATTTTTAAGCTCATTCTTAAAATACAAGCCCTGATTAAACATATAAGCTTTAATAAAAATGCAAGCTTATGATTAGATGCCTCACTATTATGTTAAAAAGTACACCAGAATTTAGTGGCGTTGGATATTTTGGGTCCCAAAATGTCCCCGCCAGCAGTGGCTGCATAAAATCCTTTAGTCAGAACTGAGCGATGGGCAACACACTGTCGTGAGTCAGGAGCTGTGGGAGGAGCCAGTAGTCAAAATAAGGGATTTGACTTAGATTATATCTTAGCGGCCCAGTGGTGTTTCCTACTTTCTTCAGTAGGCACCATTTTTGAGTGATTTTTTCAAAATGTGATTTTTTCAAAATGTGATTTTTTCAAAAAAATATTTTTCTGCCGGTTTAGTTGTCGAGGGCTAATTTCTTGTTGTGTAATAAAAAGCCTTCTCTTTCGACGAACAAACCTTTCAGAGGAGCATTTGCAACCGTTTTGCACCAGTTTTGAGTCAATTGCCGAAAGTCAGAGTTTTGATGAAATTGTGACCCCGGGGCTTAGGGATTTTTTCAAAAAAATATTTTTCTGCCGGTTAAGTTGTCGAGGGCTGATTTCTTGTCCTGTGATAAAAAGACATCTGTTTCGACCGCCAAACCTTTCAGAGGAGCATTTGGAACCGTTGGACACCATTATAGAGTAAATTGCCAAAAGTCAGAGTTTTGATGAAATTGTGACCCCGGGGCTTAGGGATTTTTTCAAAATATCTTTTTCTGCCGGTTAAGTTGTCAAGGGCTGATTTCTTATCTTGTGATAAAAAGCCTTCTCTTTCGACCGCCAAACCTTTCAGAGGAGCATTTGCAACCGTTGGGCACCATTTCTGAGTCAATTGCCAAAAGTCAGAGTTTTGATGAAATTGTGACCCCGGGGCTTAGGGATATTTTCAAAATATATTTTTCTGCCGGTTAAGTTGTTGAGGGCTGATTTCTTGTCCTGTGATAAAAAGACATCTGTATCGACCGCCAAACCTTTCAGAGGAGCATTTGCAACCATTGGGAACCATTTCTGAGTCACTTGCCGAAAGTCAGATTTTTGAGGAAATTGTGACTCCGGGGCTTAGGGATTTTTTCAAAAAAATATTTTTCTGCCAGTTAAGTTGTCGAGGGCTGATTTCTTTTACTGTGATAAAAAGACACCTATTTCGACCGCCAAACCTTTCAGAGGAGCATTTGCAACCGTTGGCCACCATTTCTGAGTCAATTGCCAAAAGTCAGATTTTTTTCTGAAATTGTGACCCCGGGACTTAGGGATTTTTTCAAAAAAATATTTTTCTGCCGGTTAAGTTGTCGAGGGCTGATTTCTTTTCCTGTGATAAAAAGACTTCTGTTTCGACCGCCAACCCCTTCTAGGGAGCATTTGCAACCGTTTTGCACCAGTTTTGAGTCAATTGCCGAAAGTCAGATTTTTGATGAAATTGTGACCCCGGGGCTTAGGGATTTTTTCAAAAAGATATTTTTCTGCCGGTTAAGTTGTCGAGGGCTGATTTCTTGTCCTGTGATAAAAAGCCTTCTCTTTCGACCGCCAAACCTTTCAGAGGAGCATTTGCAACCGTTTTGCACCAGTTTTGAGTCAATTGCCGAAAGTCAGAGTTTTGATGAAATTGTGACCCTGGGGCTTAGGTATTTTTTCAAAATATATTTTTCTGCCGGTTAAGTTGTCGAGGGCTGATTTCTTGTCCTGTGATAAAAAACCTTCTCTTTCGACGGCTAAACCTTTCAGGGGAGCATTTGCAACCGTTGGGCACCATTTATGAATCAATTGCCGAAAGTCAGGTTTATGATGAAATTGTGACACCAAGGCTTAGAGATTTTTTCAAAAAAATATTTTTCTGCCTGTTAAGTTGTCGAGGGCTGATTTCTTGTCCTGTGATAAAAAGCCTTCTCTTTCGACCGCCAAACCTTTCAGAGGAGCATTTGCAACCGTTGGGCACCATTTTTGAGTCAATTGCCACAAGTCAGGTTTTTGATGAAATTGTGACCCCGGGGCTTAGGGATTTTTTCAAAATATATTTTTCTGCCGGTTAAGTTGTCGAGGGCTGATTTCTTGTCCTGTGATAAAAAGCCTTCTGTTTCGACCGCCAAACCTTTCAGAGGAGCATTTGCAACCGTTGGGCACCATTTCTGAGTCAATTGCCGAAAGTCAGATTTTTGATGAAATTGTGACCCCGGGGCTTAGGGATTTTTTTTTAAAAAAAAAAATTCTGCCGCTTAAGGTGTTTTTTATCTTGCATTTTTAAGTTGTAAACCAACCTTAAATCTACGGATGAAGCGCAGTATATACAATTAATAAAATAGTAACAATACTATTTGTTACTATAGACAGGCATGCCATTGTTCAGGAAGGTCTACTGTATAAATAGGGGTATAAATAGTAAAGTAGGATAAGTATTAAAGTAGCAGTAGTAAAGTGGAAGTAAAGTGGTAGTAAAGCAATAGTAAACCAGTAGTGAAGTAGCAGTTAAGTAATGGTAAAACAATAGTAAAGTGGTGGGATAGTAGTAAAATAGCAGTAAAGTAGTAGTAAAACAGTAGTAAAGTAGTAGTAATGGAGTAGTAAAATAGTAGTAAAATGGTAGTAAGGCAGTAGTGAAATAGCAGTAAGATAGTAGTAAAGTAGTAGTAAAATGGTCCAATAGTAAAGCGGTGGAATAGTAGTAAAATAGCTTTAAAGTAGTAGTAAAAGGATAGCAAGGTAGTAGTAAAATGATAGTAAAGCTGTAGTAAGGCAGTAGTAAAATGGTAGTAAAGTGGTAGTAAAGTAGTGGAAAAGCAGGAGTAAAGTAATAGTAAAGTAGTGGTAAAGTAATAGTAAAGTGGTAGTAAAGTGGTAGTAAAGCAGTAGTAAAGCAATAGTAAAGTGGTAGTAAAGTGGTAGTAAAGTAGTCTTAAAGCAGTAGTAAAGTAGTAGTAAAGTAGTAGTAAAGTAGTAGTAAAGTGGTAGTCGTAGAGTAGTAAAGTAGTAGTAAAGTAGTAGTAAAGTAGTGCTAAAATAGTAGTAAGAATGACCTCGGAAGTGTTCGTTGTACAAAAAGGCGCCATGTTGTTAGCCTCAATCACAGAGGTTTTTCCATTTGTTTCCATATAAAGTATGTTGATCCCTGTTTGTATGTTGATCACTATTATGTTAAAAAGTACACCAGAATTTAGTGGCGTTGGATATTTTGGGTCCCAAAATGTCCCCGCCAGCAGTGGCTGCATAAAATCCTTTAGTCAGAACTGAGCGATGGGCAACACACTGTCGTGAGTCAGGAGCTGTGGGAGGAGCCAGTAGTCAAAATAAGGGATTTGACTTAGATTATATCTTAGCGGCCCAGTGGTGTTTCCTACTTTCTTCAGTAGGCACCATTTTTGAGTGATTTTTTCAAAATGTGATTTTTTCAAAAAAATATTTTTCTGCAGGTTTAGTTGTCGAGGGCTGATTTCTTGTCCTGTAATAAAAAGCCTTCTCTTTCGACGAACAAACCTTTCAGAGGAGCATTTGCAACCGTTTTGCACCAGTTTTGAGTTAATTGCCGAAAGTCAGAGTTTTGATGAAATTGTGACCCCGGGGCTTAGGGATTTTTTCAAAAAAATATTTTTCTGCCGGTTAAGTTGTCGAGGGCTGATTTCTTGTCCTGTGATAAAAAGACGAATGTTTCGACCGGAAAACCTTTCAGAGGAGCATTTGGAACCGTTGGACACCATTATAGAGTAAATTGCCAAAAGTCAGAGTTTTGATGAAATTGTGACCCCGGGGCTTAGGGATTTTTTCAAAAAGATATTTTTCTGCCGGTTAAGTTGTCGAGGGCTGATTTCTTGTCCTGTGATAAAAAGCCTTCTCTTTCGACCGCCAAACCTTTCAGAGGAGCATTTGCAACCGTTTTGCACCAGTTTTGAGTCAATTGCTGAAAGTCAGAGTTTTGATGAAATTGTGACCCCGGGGCTTAGGTATTTTTTCAAAATATATTTTTCTGCCGGTTAAGTTGTCGAGGGCTGATTTCTTGTCCTGTGATAAAAAACCTTCTCTTTCGACGGCGAAACCTTTCAGGGGAGCATTTGCAACCGTTGGGCACCATTTATGAATCAATTGCCGAAAGTCAGGTTTTTGATGAAATTGTGACCCCAAGGCTTAGAGAGTTTTTCAAAATATATTTTTCTGCCAGTTAAGTTGTCGAGGGCTGATTTCTTGTCCTGTGATAAAAAGCCTTCTCTTTCGACCGCCAAACCTTTCAGAGGAGCATTTGCAACCGTTGGGCACCATTTTTGAGTCAATTGCCACAAGTCAGGTTTTTGATGAAATTGTGACCCCGGGGCTTAGGGATTTTTTCAAAATATATTTTTCTGCCGGTTAAGTTGTCGAGGGCTGATTTCTTGTCCTGTGATAAAAAGCCTTCTGTTTCGACCGCCAAACCTTTCAGAGGAGCATTTGCAACCGTTGGGCACCATTTCTGAGTCAATTGCCGAAAGTCAGATTTTTGATGAAATTGTGACCCCGGGGCTTAGGGATTTTTTTTAAAAAAAAAAAATTCTGCCGCTTAAGGTGTTTTTTATCTTGCATTTTTAAGTTGTAAACCAACCTTAAATCTACGGATGAAGCGCAGTATATACAATTAATAAAATAGTAACAATACTATTTGTTACTATAGACAGGCATGCCATTGTTCAGGAAGGTCTACTGTATAAATAGGGGTATAAATAGTAAAGTAGGATAAGTATTAAAGTAGCAGTAGTAAAGTGGAAGTAAAGTGGTAGTAAAGCAATAGTAAACCAGTAGTGAAGTAGCAGTTAAGTAATGGTAAAACAATAGTAAAGTGGTGGGATAGTAGTAAAATAGCAGTAAAGTAGTAGTAAAACAGTAGTAAAGTAGTAGTAATGGAGTAGTAAAATAGTAGTAAAATGGTAGTAAGGCAGTAGTGAAATAGCAGTAAGATAGTAGTAAAGTAGTAGTAAAATGGTCCAATAGTAAAGCGGTGGAATAGTAGTAAAATAGCTTTAAAGTAGTAGTAAAAGGATAGCAAGGTAGTAGTAAAATGATAGTAAGGCTGTAGTAAGGCAGTAGTAAAATGGTAGTAAAGTGGTAGTAAAGTAGTGGAAAAGCAGGAGTAAAGTAATAGTAAAGTAGTGGTAAAGTAATAGTAAAGTGGTAGTAAAGTGGTAGTAAAGCAGTAGTAAAGCAATAGTAAAGTGGTAGTAAAGTGGTAGTAAAGTAGTCTTAAAGCAGTAGTAAAGTAGTAGTAAAGTAGTAGTAAAGTAGTAGTAAAGTGGTAGTCGTAGAGTAGTAAAGTAGTAGTAAAGTAGTAGTAAAGTAGTGCTAAAATAGTAGTAAGAATGACCTCGGAAGTGTTCGTTGTACAAAAAGGCGCCATGTTGTTAGCCTCAATCACAGAGGTTTTTCCATTTGTTTCCATATAAAGTATGTTGATCCCTGTTTGTATGTTGATCACTATTATGTTAAAAAGTACACCAGAATTTAGTGGCGTTGGATATTTTGGGTCCCAAAATGTCCCCGCCAGCAGTGGCTGCATAAAATCCTTTAGTCAGAACTGAGCGATGGGCAACACACTGTCGTGAGTCAGGAGCTGTGGGAGGAGCCAGTAGTCAAAATAAGGGATTTGACTTAGATTATATCTTAGCGGCCCAGTGGTGTTTCCTACTTTCTTCAGTAGGCACCATTTTTGAGTGATTTTTTCAAAATGTGATTTTTTCAAAAAAATATTTTTCTGCAGGTTTAGTTGTCGAGGGCTGATTTCTTGTCCTGTAATAAAAAGCCTTCTCTTTCGACGAACAAACCTTTCAGAGGAGCATTTGCAACCGTTTTGCACCAGTTTTGAGTTAATTGCCGAAAGTCAGAGTTTTGATGAAATTGTGACCCCGGGGCTTAGGGATTTTTTCAAAAAAATATTTTTCTGCCGGTTAAGTTGTCGAGGGCTGATTTCTTGTCCTGTGATAAAAAGACGAATGTTTCGACCGGAAAACCTTTCAGAGGAGCATTTGGAACCGTTGGACACCATTATAGAGTAAATTGCCAAAAGTCAGAGTTTTGATGAAATTGTGACCCCGGGGCTTAGGGATTTTTTCAAAAAGATATTTTTCTGCCGGTTAAGTTGTCGAGGGCTGATTTCTTGTCCTGTGATAAAAAGCCTTCTCTTTCGACCGCCAAACCTTTCAGAGGAGCATTTGCAACCGTTTTGCACCAGTTTTGAGTCAATTGCTGAAAGTCAGAGTTTTGATGAAATTGTGACCCCGGGGCTTAGGTATTTTTTCAAAATATATTTTTCTGCCGGTTAAGTTGTCGAGGGCTGATTTCTTGTCCTGTGATAAAAAACCTTCTCTTTCGACGGCTAAACCTTTCAGGGGAGCATTTGCAACCGTTGGGCACCATTTATGAATCAATTGCCGAAAGTCAGGTTTTTGATGAAATTGTGACCCCAAGGCTTAGAGAGTTTTTCAAAATATATTTTTCTGCCAGTTAAGTTGTCGAGGGCTGATTTCTTGTCCTGTGATAAAAAGCCTACTCTTTCGACCGCCAAATCTTTCAGAGGAGCATTTGCAACCGTTGGCCACCATTATTGAGTCAATTGCCAAAAGTCAGAGTTTTGATGAAATTGTGACCCCGGGGCTTAGGTATTTTTTCAAAAAATATTTTTCTGCCGGTTAAGTTGTCGAGGGCTGATTTCTTGTCCTGTGATAAAAAGACATCTGTTTCGACCGACAAACCTTTCAGAGGAGCATTTGGAACCGTTGGACACCATTATAGAGTAAATTGCCAAAAGTCAGAGTTTTGATGAAATTGTGACCCCGGGGCTTAGGGATTTTTTCAAAATATCTTTTTCTGCCGGTTAAGTTGTCGAGGGCTGATTTCTTATCTTGTGATAAAAAGCCTTCTCTTTCGACCGCCAAACCTTTCAGAGGAGCATTTGCAACCGTTGGGCACCATTTCTGAGTCAATTGCCGAAAGCCAAATTTTTGATGAAATTGTGACCCTGGGACGTAGGGATTTTTTCAAAAAAATATTTTTCTGCCGGTTTAGTTGTCGAGGGCTGATTTCTTGTCCTGTAATAAAAAGACATCTGTTTCGACCGCCAAACCTTTCAGAGGAGCATTTGCAACCGTTGGGCACCATTTTTGAATTAATTCCCAAAAGTCAGATTTTTGATGAAATTGTGACCTCGGGGCTTAGGGATTTTTTCCAAATATATTTTTCTGCCGGTTAAGTTGTCGAGGGCTGATTTCTTTTACTGTGATAAAAAGCCTTCTCTTTCGACCGCTGAACCTTTCAGAGGAACATTTGCAACGGTTGGCCACCATTTCTGAGTCAATTGCCAAAAGTCAGGTTTTTGATGAAATTGTGACCCCGGGGCTTAGGGATTTTTTCAAAAAAATATTTTTCTGCAGGTTAAGTTGTCGAGGGCTGATTTCTTTTCCTGTGATAAAAAGCCTTCTCTTTCGACCGCCAACCCCTTCTAGGGAGCATTTGCAACCGTTTTGCACCAGTTTTGAGTCAATTGCCGAAAGTCAGAGTTTTGATGAAATTGTGACCCCGGGGCTTAGGTATTTTTTCAAAATATATTTTTCTGCCAGTTAAGTTGTCGAGGGCTGATTTCTTGTCCTGTGATAAAAAACCTTCTCTTTCGACGGCTAAACCTTTCAGGGGAGCATTTGCAACCGTTGGGCACCATTTATGAATCAATTGCCGAAAGTCAGGTTTTTGATGAAATTGTGACCCCAAGGCTTAGAGATTTTTTCAAAATATATTTTTCTGCCAGTTAAGTTGTCGAGGGCTGATTTCTTGTCCTGTGATAAAAAGCCTTCTCTTTCGACCGCCAAATCTTTCAGAGGAGCATTTGCAACCGTTGGGCACCATTATTGAGTCAATTGCCAAAAGTCAGAGTTTTGATGAAATTGTGACCCCGGGGCTTAGGGATTTTTTCAAAATATATTTTTCTGCCGGTTAAGTTGTCGAGGGCTGATTTCTTGTCCTGTAATAAAAAGACATCTGTTTCGACCGCCAAACCTTTCAGAGGAGCATTTGCAACCGTTGGGCACCATTTTTGATTCAATTGCCAAAAGTCAGGTTTTTGATGAAATTGTGACCCCGGGGCTTAGGGATTTTTTCAAAATATCTTTTTCTGCCGGTTAAGTTGTCGAGGGCTGATTTCTTATCTTGTGATAAAAAGCCTTCTCTTTCGACCGCCAAACCTTTCAGAGGAGCATTTGCAACCGTTGGGCACCATTTCTGAGTCAATTGCCGAAAGCCAAATTTTTGATGAAATTGTGACCCTGGGACGTAGGGATTTTTTCAAAAAAATATTTTTCTGCCGGTTTAGTTGTCGAGGGCTGATTTCTTGTCCTGTAATAAAAAGACATCTGTTTCGACCGCCAAACCTTTCAGAGGAGCATTTGCAACCGTTGGGCACCATATCTGAGTCAATTGCCGAAAGTCAGATTTTTGATGAAATTGTGACCCCGGGGCTTAGGGATTTTTTCAAAAAAATATTTTTCTGCCCCTTAAGTTGTCGAGGGCTGATTTCTTTTCCTGTGATAAAAAGACATCTGTTTCGAACGCCAAACCTTTCAGAGGAGCATTTACAACCGTTGGGCACCATTTTTGAATTAATTCCCAAAAGTCAGATTTTTGATGAAATTGTGACCTCGGGGCTTAGGGATTTTTTCCAAATATATTTTCTGCCGGTTAAGTTGTCGAGGGCTGATTTCTTTTACTGTAATAAAAAGCCTTCTCTTTCGACCGCTGAACCTTTCAGAGGAACATTTGCAACGGTTGGCCACCATTTCTGAGTCAATTGCCAAAAGTCAGGTTTTTGATGAAATTGTGACCCCGGGGCTTAGGGATTTTTTCAAAAAAATATTTTTCTGCCGGTTAAGTTGTCGAGGGCTGATTTCTTTTCCTGTGATAAAAAGCCTTCTCTTTCGACCGCCAACCCCTTCTAGGGAGCATTTGCAACCGTTTTGCACCAGTTTTGAGTCAATTGCCGAAAGTCAGATTTTTGATGAAATTGTGACCCCGGGGCTTAGGGATTTTTTCAAAAAGATATTTTTCTGCCGGTTAAGTTGTCGAGGGCTGATTTCTTGTCCTGTGATAAAAAGCCTTCTCTTTCGACCGCCAAACCTTTCAGAGGAGCATTTGCAACCGTTTTGCACCAGTTTTGAGTCAATTGCCGAAAGTCAGAGTTTTGATGAAATTGTGACCCCGGGGCTTAGGTATTTTTTCAAAATATATTTTTCTGCCGGTTAAGTTGTCGAGGGCTGATTTCTTGTCCTGTGATAAAAAACCTTCTCTTTCGACGGCTAAACCTTTCAGGGGAGCATTTGCAACCGTTGGGCACCATTTATGAATCAATTGCCGAAAGTCAGGTTTTTGATGAAATTGTGACCCCAAGGCTTAGAGATTTTTTCAAAATATATTTTTCTGCCAGTTAAGTTGTCGAGGGCTGATTTCTTGTCCTGTGATAAAAAGCCTTCTCTTTCGACCGCCAAATCTTTCAGAGGAGCATTTGCAACCGTTGGGCACCATTATTGAGTCAATTGCCAAAAGTCAGATTTTTGATGAAATTGTGACCCCGGGGCTTAGGTATTTTTTCAAAATATATTTTTCTGCCGTTTAAGTTGTCGAGGGCTGATTTCTTGTCCTGTAATAAAAAGACATCTGTTTCGACCGCCAAACCTTTCAGAGGAGCATTTGCAACCGTTGGGCACCATTTTTGATTCAATTGCCAAAAGTCAGGTTTTTGATGAAATTGTGACCCCGGGGCTTAGGGATTTTTTCAAAATATATTTTTCTGCCGGTTAAGTTGTCGAGGGCTGATTTCTTGTCCTGTAATAAAAAGACATCTGTTTCGACCGCCAAACCTTTCAGAGGAGCATTTGCAACCGTTGGGCACCATTTTTGATTCAATTGCCAAAAGTCAGGTTTTTGATGAAATTGTGACCCCAGGGCTTAGGGGTTTTTTCAAAAAGATATTTTTCTGACATTTACGTTGTCGAGGGCTGATTTCTTTTCCTGTGATAAAAAGCCTTTTCTTTCGACCGCCAAACCTTTCAGAGGAGCATTTGCAACCATTGGGAACCATTTCTGAGTCAATTGCCAAAAGCCAGATTTTTCATGAAATTGTGACCCTGGGACGTAGGGATTTTTTCAAAAAAATATTTTTCTGCCGGTTTAGTTGTCGAGGGCTGATTTCTTGTCCTGTAATAAAAAGACATCTGTTTCGACCGCCAAACCTTTTAGAGGAGCATTTGCAACCGTTGGGCACCATTTTTGAGTCAATTGCCAAAAGTCAGAGTTTTGATGAAATTGTGACCCCGGGGCTTAGGGATTTTTTCAAAATATATTTTTCTGCCGGTTAAGTTGTTGAGGGCTGATTTCTTGTCCTGTGATAAAAAGCCTTCTCTTTCGACCGCCAAACCTTTCAGAGGAGCATTTGCAGCCATTGGGCACCATTTTTGAGTCAATTGCCAATAGTCAGGTTTTTGATGAAATTGTGACCCCGGGGCTTAGGGATTTTTTCAAAATATATTTTTCTGCCAGCTAAGTTGTCGAGGGCTGATTTCTTTTACTGTGATAAAAAGCCTTCTCTTTCGACCGCCAAACCTTTCAGAGGAGCATTTGCAACCGTTGGGCACCATTTTTGAATTAATTCCCGAAAGTCAGATTTTTGATGAAATTGTGAGCCCGGGGCTTAGGGATATTTTCAAAATATATTTTTCTGCCAGTTAAGTTGTTGAGGGCTGATTTCTTTTGCTGTGATAAAAAGCCTTCTCTTTCAACCACCAAACCTTTCAGAGGAGCATTTGCAACCGTTGGGCGCCATTTCTGAGTCAATTGCCGAAAGTCAGATTTTTGATGAAATTGTGACCCCGGGGCTTAGGGATTTTTTCAAAAAAATATTTTTCTGCCGGTTAAGTTGTCAAGGGCTGATTTCTTTTCCTGTGATAAAGAGACATCTGTTTCGACCGCAAAAACTTTTAGAGGAGCATTAGAAACCGTTTGGCACCATTTTTGAGTCAATTGCCATAAGTCAGGTTTTTGATCAAATTGTGACCCCGGGGCTTAGGGATTTTTCCAAAAAAATATTTTTCTGCCGGTTAAGTTGTCAAGGTCTGATTTCTTGTCCTGTGGTAAAAAGCCTTCTGTTTCGACCGCCAAACCTTTCAGAGGAGCATTTACAACCGTTGGGCACCATTTCTGAGTCAATTGCCGAAATTCAGAGTTTTGATGAAATTGCGACCCCGGGGCTTACGGATTTTTTCAAAAAAATATTTTTCTGCCGGTTAAGTTGTCAAGGGCTGATTTCTTTTCCTGTGATAAAGAGACATCTGTTTCGACCGCAAAAACTTTTAGAGGAGCATTAGAAACCGTTTGGCACCATTTTTGAGTCAATTGCCATAAGTCAGGTTTTTGATGAAATTGTGACCCCGGGGCTTAGGGATTTTTTCAAAAAAATATTTTCCTGCCGGTTACGTTGTCGAGGGCTGATTTCTTGTCCTGTGATAAAAATCCTTCTGTTTCGACCGCCAAACCTTTCAGAGGAGCATTTGCAACCTTTGGGCACCTTTTATGAATCAATTGCCGAAATTCAGAGTTTTGATGAAATTGTGACCCCGGGGCTTAGGGATTTTTTCAAAAAAATATTTTTCTGCCGGTTACGTTGTCGAGGGCTGATTTCTTGTCCTGTGATAAAAATCCTTCTGTTTCGACCGCCAAACCTTTCAGAGCAGCATTTACAACCGTTGGGCAGCATTTTTGAATTAATTCCCGAAAGTCAGATTTTTGATGAAATTGTGACCCCGGGGCTTAGGGATATTTTCAAAAAAATATTTTTCTGCCGGTTAAGTTGTCGAGGGCTGATTTCTTATCTTGTGATAAAAAGCCTTCTGTTTCGACCGCCAAACCTTTCAGAGGAGCATTTGCAACCGTTGGGCACCATATCTGAGTCAATTGCCGAAAGTCAGATTTTTGATGAAATTGTGACCCCGGGGCTTAGGGATATTTTCAAAAAAATATTTTTCTACCGGTTAAGTTGTCGAGGGCTGATTTCTTGTCCTGTGATAAAAAGACATCTGTATCGACCGCCAAACCTTTCAGAGGAGCATTTGCAACCTTTGGGCACCTTTTATGAATCAATTGCCGAAATTCAGAGTTTTGATGAAATTGTGACCCCGGGGCTTAGGGATTTTTTCAAAAAAATATTTTTCTGCCGGTTAAGTTGTCAAGGGCTGATTTCTTGTCAAGTGATAAAAAGCCTTCTGTTTCGACCGCCAAACCTTTCAGAGGAGCATTTGCAACCTTTGGGCACCTATTATGAATCAATTGCCGAAATTCAGAGTTTTGATGAAATTGTGACCCCGGGGCTTAGGGATTTTTTCAAAAAAATATTTTTCTGCCGGTTAAGTTGTCGAGGGCTGATTTCTTTTCCTGTGATAAAAAGACACCTATTTCGACCGCCAAAACTTTCAGAGGAGCATTTGAAACCGTTGGGGACCATTTCTGAGTCAATTGCCGAAAGTCAGATTTTTGATGAAATTGTGACCCCGGGGCTTAGGGATTTTTTCAAAAAAATATTTTTCTGCCGGTTAAGTTGTCGAGGGCTGATTTCTTATCTTGTGATAAAAAGCCTTCTGTTTCGACCGCCAAACCTTTCAGAGGAACATTTGCAACCTTTGGGCACCTTTTATGAATCAATTGCCGAAATTCAGAGTTTTGATGAAATTGTGACCCCGGGGCTTAGGGATTTTTTCAAAAAATATTTTTCTGCCGGTTAAGTTGTCGAGGGCTGATTTCTTGTCCTGTGATAAAAAGCCTTCTCTTTCGACCGCCAAATCTTTCAGAGGAGCATTTGCAACCGTTGGGCACCATTATTGAGTCAATTGCCAAAAGTCAGATTTTTGATGAAATTGTGACCCCGGGGCTTAGGTATTTTTTCAAAATATATTTTTCTGCCGTTTAAGTTGTCGAGGGCTGATTTCTTGTCCTGTAATAAAAAGACATCTGTTTCGACCGCCAAACCTTTCAGAGGAGCATTTGCAACCGTTGGGCACCATTTTTGATTCAATTGCCAAAAGTCAGGTTTTTGATGAAATTGTGACCCCGGGGCTTAGGGATTTTTTCAAAATATATTTTTCTGCCGGTTAAGTTGTCGAGGGCTGATTTCTTGTCCTGTAATAAAAAGACATCTGTTTCGACCGCCAAACCTTTCAGAGGAGCATTTGCAACCGTTGGGCACCATTTTTGATTCAATTGCCAAAAGTCAGGTTTTTGATGAAATTGTGACCCCAGGGCTTAGGGGTTTTTTCAAAAAGATATTTTTCTGACATTTACGTTGTCGAGGGCTGATTTCTTTTCCTGTGATAAAAAGCCTTTTCTTTCGACCGCCAAACCTTTCAGAGGAGCATTTGCAACCATTGGGAACCATTTCTGAGTCAATTGCCAAAAGCCAGATTTTTCATGAAATTGTGACCCTGGGACGTAGGGATTTTTTCAAAAAAATATTTTTCTGCCGGTTTAGTTGTCGAGGGCTGATTTCTTGTCCTGTAATAAAAAGACATCTGTTTCGACCGCCAAACCTTTTAGAGGAGCATTTGCAACCGTTGGGCACCATTTTTGAGTCAATTGCCAAAAGTCAGAGTTTTGATGAAATTGTGACCCCGGGGCTTAGGGATTTTTTCAAAATATATTTTTCTGCCGGTTAAGTTGTTGAGGGCTGATTTCTTGTCCTGTGATAAAAAGCCTTCTCTTTCGACCGCCAAACCTTTCAGAGGAGCATTTGCAGCCATTGGGCACCATTTTTGAGTCAATTGCCAATAGTCAGGTTTTTGATGAAATTGTGACCCCGGGGCTTAGGGATTTTTTCAAAATATATTTTTCTGCCAGCTAAGTTGTCGAGGGCTGATTTCTTTTACTGTGATAAAAAGCCTTCTCTTTCGACCGCCAAACCTTTCAGAGGAGCATTTGCAACCGTTGGGCACCATTTTTGAATTAATTCCCGAAAGTCAGATTTTTGATGAAATTGTGAGCCCGGGGCTTAGGGATATTTTCAAAATATATTTTTCTGCCAGTTAAGTTGTTGAGGGCTGATTTCTTTTGCTGTGATAAAAAGCCTTCTCTTTCAACCACCAAACCTTTCAGAGGAGCATTTGCAACCGTTGGGCGCCATTTCTGAGTCAATTGCCGAAAGTCAGATTTTTGATGAAATTGTGACCCCGGGGCTTAGGGATTTTTTCAAAAAAATATTTTTCTGCCGGTTAAGTTGTCAAGGGCTGATTTCTTTTCCTGTGATAAAGAGACATCTGTTTCGACCGCAAAAACTTTTAGAGGAGCATTAGAAACCGTTTGGCACCATTTTTGAGTCAATTGCCATAAGTCAGGTTTTTGATCAAATTGTGACCCCGGGGCTTAGGGATTTTTCCAAAAAAATATTTTTCTGCCGGTTAAGTTGTCAAGGTCTGATTTCTTGTCCTGTGGTAAAAAGCCTTCTGTTTCGACCGCCAAACCTTTCAGAGGAGCATTTACAACCGTTGGGCACCATTTCTGAGTCAATTGCCGAAATTCAGAGTTTTGATGAAATTGCGACCCCGGGGCTTACGGATTTTTTCAAAAAAATATTTTTCTGCCGGTTAAGTTGTCAAGGGCTGATTTCTTTTCCTGTGATAAAGAGACATCTGTTTCGACCGCAAAAACTTTTAGAGGAGCATTAGAAACCGTTTGGCACCATTTTTGAGTCAATTGCCATAAGTCAGGTTTTTGATGAAATTGTGACCCCGGGGCTTAGGGATTTTTTCAAAAAAATATTTTCCTGCCGGTTACGTTGTCGAGGGCTGATTTCTTGTCCTGTGATAAAAATCCTTCTGTTTCGACCGCCAAACCTTTCAGAGCAGCATTTACAACCGTTGGGCAGCATTTTTGAATTAATTCCCGAAAGTCAGATTTTTGATGAAATTGTGACCCCGGGGCTTAGGGATATTTTCAAAAAAATATTTCTCTGCCGGTTAAGTTGTCGAGGGCTGATTTCTTATCTTGTGATAAAAAGCCTTCTGTTTCGACCGCCAAACCTTTCAGAGGAGCATTTGCAACCGTTGGGCACCATATCTGAGTCAATTGCCGAAAGTCAGATTTTTGATGAAATTGTGACCCCGGCGCTTAGGGATTTTTTCAAAAAATATTTTTCTACCGGTTAAGTTGTCGAGGGCTGATTTCTTGTCCTGTGATAAAAAGACATCTGTATCGACCGCCAAACCTTTCAGAGGAGCATTTGCAACCTTTGGGCACCTTTTATGAATCAATTGCCGAAATTCAGAGTTTTGATGAAATTGTGACCCCGGGGCTTAGGGATTTTTTCAAAAAAATATTTTTCTGCCGGTTAAGTTGTCGAGGGCTGATTTCTTTTCCTGTGATAAAAAGACACCTATTTCGACCGCCAAAACTTTCAGAGGAGCATTTGAAACCGTTGGGGACCATTTCTGAGTCAATTGCCGAAAGTCAGATTTTTGATGAAATTGTGACCCCGGGGCTTAGGGATTTTTTCAAAAAAATATTTTTCTGCCGGTTAAGTTGTCGAGGGCTGATTTCTTATCTTGTGATAAAAAGCCTTCTGTTTCGACCGCCAAACCTTTCAGAGGAACATTTGCAACCTTTGGGCACCTTTTATGAATCAATTGCCGAAATTCAGAGTTTTGATGAAATTGTGACCCCGGGGCTTAGGGATTTTTTCAAAAAATATTTTTCTGCCGGTTAAGTTGTCGAGGGCTGATTTCTTGTCCTGTGATAAAAAGCCTTCTCTTTCGACCGCCAAATCTTTCAGAGGAGCATTTGCAACCGTTGGGCACCATTATTGAGTCAATTGCCAAAAGTCAGATTTTTGATGAAATTGTGACCCCGGGGCTTAGGTATTTTTTCAAAATATATTTTTCTGCCGTTTAAGTTGTCGAGGGCTGATTTCTTGTCCTGTAATAAAAAGACATCTGTTTCGACCGCCAAACCTTTCAGAGGAGCATTTGCAACCGTTGGGCACCATTTTTGATTCAATTGCCAAAAGTCAGGTTTTTGATGAAATTGTGACCCCGGGGCTTAGGGATTTTTTCAAAATATATTTTTCTGCCGGTTAAGTTGTCGAGGGCTGATTTCTTGTCCTGTAATAAAAAGACATCTGTTTCGACCGCCAAACCTTTCAGAGGAGCATTTGCAACCGTTGGGCACCATTTTTGATTCAATTGCCAAAAGTCAGGTTTTTGATGAAATTGTGACCCCAGGGCTTAGGGGTTTTTTCAAAAAGATATTTTTCTGACATTTACGTTGTCGAGGGCTGATTTCTTTTCCTGTGATAAAAAGCCTTTTCTTTCGACCGCCAAACCTTTCAGAGGAGCATTTGCAACCATTGGGAACCATTTCTGAGTCAATTGCCAAAAGCCAGATTTTTCATGAAATTGTGACCCTGGGACGTAGGGATTTTTTCAAAAAAATATTTTTCTGCCGGTTTAGTTGTCGAGGGCTGATTTCTTGTCCTGTAATAAAAAGACATCTGTTTCGACCGCCAAACCTTTTAGAGGAGCATTTGCAACCGTTGGGCACCATTTTTGAGTCAATTGCCAAAAGTCAGAGTTTTGATGAAATTGTGACCCCGGGGCTTAGGGATTTTTTCAAAATATATTTTTCTGCCGGTTAAGTTGTTGAGGGCTGATTTCTTGTCCTGTGATAAAAAGCCTTCTCTTTCGACCGCCAAACCTTTCAGAGGAGCATTTGCAGCCATTGGGCACCATTTTTGAGTCAATTGCCAATAGTCAGGTTTTTGATGAAATTGTGACCCCGGGGCTTAGGGATTTTTTCAAAATATATTTTTCTGCCAGCTAAGTTGTCGAGGGCTGATTTCTTTTACTGTGATAAAAAGCCTTCTCTTTCGACCGCCAAACCTTTCAGAGGAGCATTTGCAACCGTTGGGCACCATTTTTGAATTAATTCCCGAAAGTCAGATTTTTGATGAAATTGTGAGCCCGGGGCTTAGGGATATTTTCAAAATATATTTTTCTGCCAGTTAAGTTGTTGAGGGCTGATTTCTTTTGCTGTGATAAAAAGCCTTCTCTTTCAACCACCAAACCTTTCAGAGGAGCATTTGCAACCGTTGGGCGCCATTTCTGAGTCAATTGCCGAAAGTCAGATTTTTGATGAAATTGTGACCCCGGGGCTTAGGGATTTTTTCAAAAAAATATTTTTCTGCCGGTTAAGTTGTCAAGGGCTGATTTCTTTTCCTGTGATAAAGAGACATCTGTTTCGACCGCCAAACCTTTCAGAGCAGCATTTACAACCGTTGGGCAGCATTTTTGAATTAATTCCCGAAAGTCAGATTTTTGATGAAATTGTGACCCCGGGGCTTAGGGATATTTTCAAAAAAATATTTCTCTGCCGGTTAAGTTGTCGAGGGCTGATTTCTTATCTTGTGATAAAAAGCCTTCTGTTTCGACCGCCAAACCTTTCAGAGGAGCATTTGCAACCGTTGGGCACCATATCTGAGTCAATTGCCGAAAGTCAGATTTTTGATGAAATTGTGACCCCGGCGCTTAGGGATTTTTTCAAAAAATATTTTTCTACCGGTTAAGTTGTCGAGGGCTGATTTCTTGTCCTGTGATAAAAAGACATCTGTATCGACCGCCAAACCTTTCAGAGGAGCATTTGCAACCTTTGGGCACCTTTTATGAATCAATTGCCGAAATTCAGAGTTTTGATGAAATTGTGACCCCGGGGCTTAGGGATTTTTTCAAAAAAATATTTTTCTGCCGGTTAAGTTGTCGAGGGCTGATTTCTTTTCCTGTGATAAAAAGACACCTATTTCGACCGCCAAAACTTTCAGAGGAGCATTTGAAACCGTTGGGGACCATTTCTGAGTCAATTGCCGAAAGTCAGATTTTTGATGAAATTGTGACCCCGGGGCTTAGGGATTTTTTCAAAAAAATATTTTTCTGCCGGTTAAGTTGTCGAGGGCTGATTTCTTATCTTGTGATAAAAAGCCTTCTGTTTCGACCGCCAAACCTTTCAGAGGAACATTTGCAACCTTTGGGCACCTTTTATGAATCAATTGCCGAAATTCAGAGTTTTGATGAAATTGTGACCCCGGGGCTTAGGGATTTTTTCAAAAAATATTTTTCTGCCGGTTAAGTTGTCGAGGGCTGATTTCTTGTCCTGTGATAAAAAGCCTTCTCTTTCGACCGCCAAATCTTTCAGAGGAGCATTTGCAACCGTTGGGCACCATTATTGAGTCAATTGCCAAAAGTCAGATTTTTGATGAAATTGTGACCCCGGGGCTTAGGTATTTTTTCAAAATATATTTTTCTGCCGTTTAAGTTGTCGAGGGCTGATTTCTTGTCCTGTAATAAAAAGACATCTGTTTCGACCGCCAAACCTTTCAGAGGAGCATTTGCAACCGTTGGGCACCATTTTTGATTCAATTGCCAAAAGTCAGGTTTTTGATGAAATTGTGACCCCGGGGCTTAGGGATTTTTTCAAAATATATTTTTCTGCCGGTTAAGTTGTCGAGGGCTGATTTCTTGTCCTGTAATAAAAAGACATCTGTTTCGACCGCCAAACCTTTCAGAGGAGCATTTGCAACCGTTGGGCACCATTTTTGATTCAATTGCCAAAAGTCAGGTTTTTGATGAAATTGTGACCCCAGGGCTTAGGGGTTTTTTCAAAAAGATATTTTTCTGACATTTACGTTGTCGAGGGCTGATTTCTTTTCCTGTGATAAAAAGCCTTTTCTTTCGACCGCCAAACCTTTCAGAGGAGCATTTGCAACCATTGGGAACCATTTCTGAGTCAATTGCCAAAAGCCAGATTTTTCATGAAATTGTGACCCTGGGACGTAGGGATTTTTTCAAAAAAATATTTTTCTGCCGGTTTAGTTGTCGAGGGCTGATTTCTTGTCCTGTAATAAAAAGACATCTGTTTCGACCGCCAAACCTTTTAGAGGAGCATTTGCAACCGTTGGGCACCATTTTTGAGTCAATTGCCAAAAGTCAGAGTTTTGATGAAATTGTGACCCCGGGGCTTAGGGATTTTTTCAAAATATATTTTTCTGCCGGTTAAGTTGTTGAGGGCTGATTTCTTGTCCTGTGATAAAAAGCCTTCTCTTTCGACCGCCAAACCTTTCAGAGGAGCATTTGCAGCCATTGGGCACCATTTTTGAGTCAATTGCCAATAGTCAGGTTTTTGATGAAATTGTGACCCCGGGGCTTAGGGATTTTTTCAAAATATATTTTTCTGCCAGCTAAGTTGTCGAGGGCTGATTTCTTTTACTGTGATAAAAAGCCTTCTCTTTCGACCGCCAAACCTTTCAGAGGAGCATTTGCAACCGTTGGGCACCATTTTTGAATTAATTCCCGAAAGTCAGATTTTTGATGAAATTGTGAGCCCGGGGCTTAGGGATATTTTCAAAATATATTTTTCTGCCAGTTAAGTTGTTGAGGGCTGATTTCTTTTGCTGTGATAAAAAGCCTTCTCTTTCAACCACCAAACCTTTCAGAGGAGCATTTGCAACCGTTGGGCGCCATTTCTGAGTCAATTGCCGAAAGTCAGATTTTTGATGAAATTGTGACCCCGGGGCTTAGGGATTTTTTCAAAAAAATATTTTTCTGCCGGTTAAGTTGTCAAGGGCTGATTTCTTTTCCTGTGATAAAGAGACATCTGTTTCGACCGCAAAAACTTTTAGAGGAGCATTAGAAACCGTTTGGCACCATTTTTGAGTCAATTGCCATAAGTCAGGTTTTTGATCAAATTGTGACCCCGGGGCTTAGGGATTTTTCCAAAAAAATATTTTTCTGCCGGTTAAGTTGTCAAGGTCTGATTTCTTGTCCTGTGGTAAAAAGCCTTCTGTTTCGACCGCCAAACCTTTCAGAGGAGCATTTACAACCGTTGGGCAGCATTTTTGAATTAATTCCCGAAAGTCAGATTTTTGATGAAATTGTGACCCCGGGGCTTAGGGATATTTTCAAAAAAATATTTTTCTGCCGGTTAAGTTGTCGAGGGCTGATTTCTTATCTTGTGATAAAAAGCCTTCTGTTTCGACCGCCAAACCTTTCAGAGGAGCATTTGCAACCGTTGGGCACCATATCTGAGTCAATTGCCGAAAGTCAGATTTTTGATGAAATTGTGACCCCGGCGCTTAGGGATTTTTTCAAAAAATATTTTTCTACCGGTTAAGTTGTCGAGGGCTGATTTCTTGTCCTGTGATAAAAAGACATCTGTATCGACCGCCAAACCTTTCAGAGGAGCATTTGCAACCTTTGGGCACCTTTTATGAATCAATTGCCGAAATTCAGAGTTTTGATGAAATTGTGACCCCGGGGCTTAGGGATTTTTTCAAAAAAATATTTTTCTGCCGGTTAAGTTGTCGAGGGCTGATTTCTTTTCCTGTGATAAAAAGACACCTATTTCGACCGCCAAAACTTTCAGAGGAGCATTTGAAACCGTTGGGGACCATTTCTGAGTCAATTGCCGAAAGTCAGATTTTTGATGAAATTGTGACCCCGGGGCTTAGGGATTTTTTCAAAAAAATATTTTTCTGCCGGTTAAGTTGTCGAGGGCTGATTTCTTATCTTGTGATAAAAAGCCTTCTGTTTCGACCGCCAAACCTTTCAGAGGAACATTTGCAACCTTTGGGCACCTTTTATGAATCAATTGCCGAAATTCAGAGTTTTGATGAAATTGTGACCCCGGGGCTTAGGGATTTTTTCAAAAAATATTTTTCTGCCGGTTAAGTTGTCGAGGGCTGATTTCTTGTCCTGTGATAAAAAGCCTTCTCTTTCGACCGCCAAATCTTTCAGAGGAGCATTTGCAACCGTTGGGCACCATTATTGAGTCAATTGCCAAAAGTCAGATTTTTGATGAAATTGTGACCCCGGGGCTTAGGTATTTTTTCAAAATATATTTTTCTGCCGTTTAAGTTGTCGAGGGCTGATTTCTTGTCCTGTAATAAAAAGACATCTGTTTCGACCGCCAAACCTTTCAGAGGAGCATTTGCAACCGTTGGGCACCATTTTTGATTCAATTGCCAAAAGTCAGGTTTTTGATGAAATTGTGACCCCGGGGCTTAGGGATTTTTTCAAAATATATTTTTCTGCCGGTTAAGTTGTCGAGGGCTGATTTCTTGTCCTGTAATAAAAAGACATCTGTTTCGACCGCCAAACCTTTCAGAGGAGCATTTGCAACCGTTGGGCACCATTTTTGATTCAATTGCCAAAAGTCAGGTTTTTGATGAAATTGTGACCCCAGGGCTTAGGGGTTTTTTCAAAAAGATATTTTTCTGACATTTACGTTGTCGAGGGCTGATTTCTTTTCCTGTGATAAAAAGCCTTTTCTTTCGACCGCCAAACCTTTCAGAGGAGCATTTGCAACCATTGGGAACCATTTCTGAGTCAATTGCCAAAAGCCAGATTTTTCATGAAATTGTGACCCTGGGACGTAGGGATTTTTTCAAAAAAATATTTTTCTGCCGGTTTAGTTGTCGAGGGCTGATTTCTTGTCCTGTAATAAAAAGACATCTGTTTCGACCGCCAAACCTTTTAGAGGAGCATTTGCAACCGTTGGGCACCATTTTTGAGTCAATTGCCAAAAGTCAGAGTTTTGATGAAATTGTGACCCCGGGGCTTAGGGATTTTTTCAAAATATATTTTTCTGCCGGTTAAGTTGTTGAGGGCTGATTTCTTGTCCTGTGATAAAAAGCCTTCTCTTTCGACCGCCAAACCTTTCAGAGGAGCATTTGCAGCCATTGGGCACCATTTTTGAGTCAATTGCCAATAGTCAGGTTTTTGATGAAATTGTGACCCCGGGGCTTAGGGATTTTTTCAAAATATATTTTTCTGCCAGCTAAGTTGTCGAGGGCTGATTTCTTTTACTGTGATAAAAAGCCTTCTCTTTCGACCGCCAAACCTTTCAGAGGAGCATTTGCAACCGTTGGGCACCATTTTTGAATTAATTCCCGAAAGTCAGATTTTTGATGAAATTGTGAGCCCGGGGCTTAGGGATATTTTCAAAATATATTTTTCTGCCAGTTAAGTTGTTGAGGGCTGATTTCTTTTGCTGTGATAAAAAGCCTTCTCTTTCAACCACCAAACCTTTCAGAGGAGCATTTGCAACCGTTGGGCGCCATTTCTGAGTCAATTGCCGAAAGTCAGATTTTTGATGAAATTGTGACCCCGGGGCTTAGGGATTTTTTCAAAAAAATATTTTTCTGCCGGTTAAGTTGTCAAGGGCTGATTTCTTTTCCTGTGATAAAGAGACATCTGTTTCGACCGCAAAAACTTTTAGAGGAGCATTAGAAACCGTTTGGCACCATTTTTGAGTCAATTGCCATAAGTCAGGTTTTTGATCAAATTGTGACCCCGGGGCTTAGGGATTTTTCCAAAAAAATATTTTTCTGCCGGTTAAGTTGTCAAGGTCTGATTTCTTGTCCTGTGGTAAAAAGCCTTCTGTTTCGACCGCCAAACCTTTCAGAGGAGCATTTACAACCGTTGGGCAGCATTTTTGAATTAATTCCCGAAAGTCAGATTTTTGATGAAATTGTGACCCCGGGGCTTAGGGATATTTTCAAAAAAATATTTTTCTGCCGGTTAAGTTGTCGAGGGCTGATTTCTTATCTTGTGATAAAAAGCCTTCTGTTTCGACCGCCAAACCTTTCAGAGGAGCATTTGCAACCGTTGGGCACCATATCTGAGTCAATTGCCGAAAGTCAGATTTTTGATGAAATTGTGACCCCGGCGCTTAGGGATTTTTTCAAAAAATATTTTTCTACCGGTTAAGTTGTCGAGGGCTGATTTCTTGTCCTGTGATAAAAAGACATCTGTATCGACCGCCAAACCTTTCAGAGGAGCATTTGCAACCTTTGGGCACCTTTTATGAATCAATTGCCGAAATTCAGAGTTTTGATGAAATTGTGACCCCGGGGCTTAGGGATTTTTTCAAAAAAATATTTTTCTGCCGGTTAAGTTGTCGAGGGCTGATTTCTTTTCCTGTGATAAAAAGACACCTATTTCGACCGCCAAAACTTTCAGAGGAGCATTTGAAACCGTTGGGGACCATTTCTGAGTCAATTGCCGAAAGTCAGATTTTTGATGAAATTGTGACCCCGGGGCTTAGGGATTTTTTCAAAAAAATATTTTTCTGCCGGTTAAGTTGTCGAGGGCTGATTTCTTATCTTGTGATAAAAAGCCTTCTGTTTCGACCGCCAAACCTTTCAGAGGAACATTTGCAACCTTTGGGCACCTTTTATGAATCAATTGCCGAAATTCAGAGTTTTGATGAAATTGTGACCCCGGGGCTTAGGGATTTTTTCAAAAAATATTTTTCTGCCGGTTAAGTTGTCGAGGGCTGATTTCTTGTCCTGTGATAAAAAGACATCTGTATCGACCGCCAAACCTTTCAGAGGAGCATTTGCAACCGTTGGGCACCATTTCCGAGTCAATTGCCGAAAGTCAGATTTTTGATGAAATTGTGACCCCGGGGCTTAGGGATTTTTTCAAAAAATATTTTTCTGCCGGTTAAGTTGTCGAGGGCTGATTTCTTTTCCTGAGATAAAAAGACATCTGTATCGACCGCCAAACCTTTCACAGGAGCATGTGCAACCGTTGGGCACCATTTTTGAGTCAATTGCCAAAAGTCAGGTTTTTGATGAAATTGTGACCCCGGGGCTTAGGGAATTTTTCAAAATATATTTTTCTGCCGGTTAAGTTGTCGAGGGCTGATTTCTTATCTTGTGATTAAAAGCCTTCTCTTTCGTCCGCCAAACCTTTCAGAGGAGCATTTGCAACCGTTGGGCACCATTTCCGAGTCAATTGCCGAAAGTCAGATTTTTGATGAAATTGTGACCCCGGGGCTTAGGGATTTTTTCAAAAAAATATTTTTCTGCCGGTTAAGTTGTCGAGGGCTGATTTCTTTTCCTGTGATAAAAAGACATCTGTATCGACCGCCAAACCTTTCAGAGGAGCATTTGCAACCGTTGGGCACCATTTCTGAGTCAATTGCCGAAAGTCAGAATTTTGATGAAATTGTGACCCCGGGGCTTAGGGATATTTTCAAAAAAATATTTTTCTGCCGGTTAAGTTGTCGAGGGCTGATTTCTTTTCCTGTGATAAAAAGACATCTGTTTCGAGCGCCAAACCTTTCAGAGGAGCATTTGCAACCGTTGGGCACCATTTATGAGTCAATTGCCGAAATTCAGATTTTTGATGAAATTGTGACCCCGGGGCTTAGGGATATTTTCAAAAAAATATTTTTCTGCCGGTTAAGTTGTCGAGGGCTGATTTCTTGTCCTGTGATAAAAAGACATCTGTATCGACCGCCAAACCTTTCAGAGGAGCATTTTCAACCGTTGGGCACCATTTCTGAGTCAATTGCCAAAAGTCAGGTTTTTGATGAAATTGTGACCCCGGGGCTTAGGGATTTTTTCAAAAAAATATTTTTCTGCCCCTTAAGTTGTCGAGGGCTGATTTCTTTTCCTGTGATAAAAAGACATCTGTTTCGACCGCCAAACCTTTCAGAGGAGCATTTACAACCGTTGGGCACCATTTTTGAATTAATTCCCAAAAGTCAGATTTTTGATGAAATTGTGACCCCGGGGCTTAGGGATTTTTTCAAAATATATTTTTCTGCAAGTTAAGTTGTCGAGGGCTGATTTCTTTTACTGTGATAAAAAGCCTTCTCTTTCGACCGCCAAACCTTTCAGAGGAACATTTGCAACCGTTGGCCACCATTTCTGAGTCAATTGCCAAAAGTCAGGTTTTTGATGAAATTGTGACCCCGGGGCTTAGGGATTTTTTCAAAAAGATATTTTTCTGCCGGTTAAGTTGTTGAGGGCTGATTTCTTGTCCTGTGATAAAAAGCCTTCTCTTTCGACCGCCAAACCTTTCAGAGGAGCATTTGCAACCGTTTTGCACCAGTTTTGAGTCAATTGCCGAAAGTCAGAGTTTTGATGAAATTGTGACCCCGGGGCTTAGGTATTTTTTTAAAATATATTTTTCTGCCGGTTAAGTTGTCGAGGGCTGATTTCTTGTCCTGTGATAAAAAACCTTCTCTTTCGACGGCTAAACCTTTCAGGGGAGCATTTGCAACCGTTGGGCACCATTTATGAATCAATTGCCGAAAGTCAGGTTTTTGATGAAATTGTGACCCCAAGGCTTAGAGATTTTTTCAAAATATATTTTTCTGCCGGTTAAGTTGTCGAGGGCTGATTTCTTGTCCTGTGATAAAAAGCCTTCTCTTTCGACCGCCAAACCTTTCAGAGGAGCATTTACAACCGTTGGGCACCATTTTTGAATTAATTCCCAAAAGTCAGATTTTTGATGAAATTGTGACCTCGGGGCTTAGGGATTTTTTCCAAATATATTTTCTGCCGGTTAAGTTGTCGAGGGCTGATTTCTTTTACTGTAATAAAAAGCCTTCTCTTTCGACCGCTGAACCTTTCAGAGGAACATTTGCAACGGTTGGCCACCATTTCTGAGTCAATTGCCGAAAGTCAGAATTTTGATGAAATTGTGACCCCGGGGCTTAGGGATATTTTCAAAAAAATATTTTTCTGCCGGTTAAGTTGTCGAGGGCTGATTTCTTTTCCTGTGATAAAAAGACATCTGTTTCGAGCGCCAAACCTTTCAGAGGAGCATTTGCAACCGTTGGGCACCATTTATGAGTCAATTGCCGAAATTCAGATTTTTGATGAAATTGTGACCCCGGGGCTTAGGGATATTTTCAAAAAAATATTTTTCTGCCGGTTAAGTTGTCGAGGGCTGATTTCTTGTCCTGTGATAAAAAGACATCTGTATCGACCGCCAAACCTTTCAGAGGAGCATTTGCAACCGTTGGGCACCATTTCTGAGTCAATTGCCAAAAGTCAGGTTTTTGATGAAATTGTGACCCCGGGGCTTAGGGATTTTTTCAAAAAAATATTTTTCTGCCCCTTAAGTTGTCGAGGGCTGATTTCTTTTCCTGTGATAAAAAGACATCTGTTTCGACCGCCAAACCTTTCAGAGGAGCATTTGCAACCGTTGGGCACCATTTCTGAGTCAATTGCCGAAAGTCAGAATTTTGATGAAATTGTGACCCCGGGGCTTAGGGATATTTTCAAAAAAATATTTTTCTGCCGGTTAAGTTGTCGAGGGCTGATTTCTTTTCCTGTGATAAAAAGACATCTGTTTCGAGCGCCAAACCTTTCAGAGGAGCATTTGCAACCGTTGGGCACCATTTATGAGTCAATTGCCGAAATTCAGATTTTTGATGAAATTGTGACCCCGGGGCTTAGGGATATTTTCAAAAAAATATTTTTCTGCCGGTTAAGTTGTCGAGGGCTGATTTCTTGTCCTGTGATAAAAAGACATCTGTATCGACCGCCAAACCTTTCAGAGGAGCATTTTCAACCGTTGGGCACCATTTCTGAGTCAATTGCCAAAAGTCAGGTTTTTGATGAAATTGTGACCCCGGGGCTTAGGGATTTTTTCAAAAAAATATTTTTCTGCCCCTTAAGTTGTCGAGGGCTGATTTCTTTTCCTGTGATAAAAAGACATCTGTTTCGACCGCCAAACCTTTCAGAGGAGCATTTACAACCGTTGGGCACCATTTTTGAATTAATTCCCAAAAGTCAGATTTTTGATGAAATTGTGACCCCGGGGCTTAGGGATTTTTTCAAAATATATTTTTCTGCAAGTTAAGTTGTCGAGGGCTGATTTCTTTTACTGTGATAAAAAGCCTTCTCTTTCGACCGCCAAACCTTTCAGAGGAGCATTTGCAACCGTTTTGCACCAGTTTTGAGTCAATTGCCGAAAGTCAGAGTTTTGATGAAATTGTGACCCCGGGGCTTAGGTATTTTTTTAAAATATATTTTTCTGCCGGTTAAGTTGTCGAGGGCTGATTTCTTGTCCTGTGATAAAAAACCTTCTCTTTCGACGGCTAAACCTTTCAGGGGAGCATTTGCAACCGTTGGGCACCATTTATGAATCAATTGCCGAAAGTCAGGTTTTTGATGAAATTGTGACCCCAAGGCTTAGAGATTTTTTCAAAATATATTTTTCTGCCGGTTAAGTTGTCGAGGGCTGATTTCTTGTCCTGTGATAAAAAGCCTTCTCTTTCGACCGCCAAACCTTTCAGAGGAGCATTTACAACCGTTGGGCACCATTTTTGAATTAATTCCCAAAAGTCAGATTTTTGATGAAATTGTGACCTCGGGGCTTAGGGATTTTTTCCAAATATATTTTCTGCCGGTTAAGTTGTCGAGGGCTGATTTCTTTTACTGTAATAAAAAGCCTTCTCTTTCGACCGCTGAACCTTTCAGAGGAACATTTGCAACGGTTGGCCACCATTTCTGAGTCAATTGCCGAAAGTCAGAATTTTGATGAAATTGTGACCCCGGGGCTTAGGGATATTTTCAAAAAAATATTTTTCTGCCGGTTAAGTTGTCGAGGGCTGATTTCTTTTCCTGTGATAAAAAGACATCTGTTTCGAGCGCCAAACCTTTCAGAGGAGCATTTGCAACCGTTGGGCACCATTTATGAGTCAATTGCCAAAAGTCAGGTTTTTGATGAAATTGTGACCCCGGGGCTTAGGGATATTTTCAAAAAAATATTTTTCTGCCGGTTAAGTTGTCGAGGGCTGATTTCTTGTCCTGTGATAAAAAGACATCTGTATCGACCGCCAAACCTTTCAGAGGAGCATTTGCAACCGTTGGGCACCATTTCTGAGTCAATTGCCAAAAGTCAGGTTTTTGATGAAATTGTGACCCCGGGGCTTAGGGATTTTTTCAAAAAAATATTTTTCTGCCCCTTAAGTTGTCGAGGGCTGATTTCTTTTCCTGTGATAAAAAGACATCTGTTTCGACCGCCAAACCTTTCAGAGGAGCATTTACAACCGTTGGGCACCATTTTTGAATTAATTCCCAAAAGTCAGATTTTTGATGAAATTGTGACCCCGGGGCTTAGGGATTTTTTCAAAATATATTTTTCTGCAAGTTAAGTTGTCGAGGGCTGATTTCTTTTACTGTGATAAAAAGCCTTCTCTTTCGACCGCCAAACCTTTCAGAGGAACATTTGCAACCGTTGGCCACCATTTCTGAGTCAATTGCCAAAAGTCAGGTTTTTGATGAAATTGTGACCCCGGGGCTTAGGGATTTTTTCAAAAAGATATTTTTCTGCCGGTTAAGTTGTCGAGGGCTGATTTCTTGTCCTGTGATAAAAAGCCTTCTCTTTCGACCGCCAAACCTTTCAGAGGAGCATTTGCAACCGTTTTGCACCAGTTTTGAGTCAATTGCCGAAAGTCAGAGTTTTGATGAAATTGTGACCCCGGGGCTTAGGTATTTTTTTAAAATATATTTTTCTGCCGGTTAAGTTGTCGAGGGCTGATTTCTTGTCCTGTGATAAAAAACCTTCTCTTTCGATGGCTAAACCTTTCAGGGGAGCATTTGCAACCGTTGGGCACCATTTATGAATCAATTGCCGAAAGTCAGGTTTTTGATGAAATTGTGACCCCAAGGCTTAGAGATTTTTTCAAAATATATTTTTCTGCCGGTTAAGTTGTCGAGGGCTGATTTCTTGTCCTGTGATAAAAAGCCTTCTCTTTCGACCGCCAAACCTTTCAGAGGAGCATTTGCAACCGTTGGGCACCATTTCTGAGTCAATTGCCGAAAGTCAGATTTTTGATGAAATTGTGACCCCGGGGCTTAGAGATATTTCCAAAAAAATATTTTTCTGCCGGTTAAGTTGTCGAGGGCTGATTTCTTTTCCTGTGATAAAAAGACATCTGTTTCGACCGCCAAACCTTTCAGAGGAGCATTTGCAACCGTTGGGCACCATTTCTGAGTCAATTGCCGAAAGTCAGATTTTTGATGAAATTGTGACCCCGGGGCTTAGGGATATTTTCAAAAAAATATTTTTCTGCCGGTTAAGTTGTCGAGGGCTGATTTCTTGTCCTGTGATAAAAAGACATCTGTATCGACCGCCAAACCTTTCAGAGGAGCATTTGCAACCGTTGGGCACCATTTCTGAGTCAATTGCCAAAAGTCAGGTTTTTGATGAAATTGTGACCCCGGGGCTTAGGGATTTTTTCAAAAAAATATTTTTCTGCCCCTTAAGTTGTCGAGGGCTGATTTCTTTTCCTGTGATAAAAAGACATCTGTTTCGACCGCCAAACCTTTCAGAGGAGCATTTACAACCGTTGGGCACCATTTTTGAATTAATTCCCAAAAGTCAGATTTTTGATGAAATTGTGACCCCGGGGCTTAGGGATTTTTTCAAAATATATTTTTCTGCCAGTTAAGTTGTCGAGGGCTGATTTCTTTTACTGTGATAAAAAGCCTTCTCTTTCGACCGCCAAACCTTTCAGAGGAACATTTGCAACCGTTGGCCACCATTTCTGAGTCAATTGCCAAAAGTCAGGTTTTTGATGAAATTGTGACCCCGGGGCTTAGGGATTTTTTCAAAAAGATATTTTTCTGCCGGTTAAGTTGTCGAGGGCTGATTTCTTGTCCTGTGATAAAAAGCCTTCTCTTTCGACCGCCAAACCTTTCAGAGGAGCATTTGCAACCGTTTTGCACCAGTTTTGAGTCAATTGCCGAAAGTCAGAGTTTTGATGAAATTGTGACCCCGGGGCTTAGGTATTTTTTTAAAATATATTTTTCTGCCGGTTAAGTTGTCGAGGGCTGATTTCTTGTCCTGTGATAAAAAACCTTCTCTTTCGACGGCTAAACCTTTCAGGGGAGCATTTGCAACCGTTGGGCACCATTTATGAATCAATTGCCGAAAGTCAGGTTTTTGATGAAATTGTGACCCCAAGGCTTAGAGATTTTTTCAAAATATATTTTTCTGCCAGTTAAGTTGTCGAGGGCTCATTTCTTGTCCTGTGATAAAAAGCCTTCTCTTTCGACCGCCAAACCTTTCAGAGGAGCATTTGCAACCGTTGAGCACCATTTATGAGTCAATTGCCAAAAGTCAGGTTTTTGATGAAATTGTGACCCCGGGGCTTAGGGATTTTTTCAAAATATATTTTTCTGCCAGCTAAGTTGTCGAGGGCTGATTTCTTTTACTGTGATAAAAAGCCTTCTCTTTCGACCGCCAAACCTTTCAGAGGAGCATTTGCAACCGTTGGGCACCATTTTTGAGTCAATTGCCAAAAGTCAGATTTTTGATGAAATTGTGACCCCGGGGCTTAGGGATTTTTTCAAAAAAATATTTTTCTGCCGGTTAAGTTGTCGAGCGCTGATTTCTTTTCCTGTGATAAAAAGACATCTGTTTCGACCGCAAAAACTTTTAGAGGAGCATTTACAACCGTTGGGCAGCATTTTTGAATTAATTCCCGAAAGTCAGATTTTTGATGAAATTGTGACCCCGGGGCTTAGGGATTTTTTCAAAAAAATATTTTTCTGCCGGTTAAGTTGTCGAGTGCTGATTTCTTTTCCTGTGATAAAAAGACATCTGTTTCGACCGCAAAAACTTTTAGATGAGCATTAGAAACCGTTTGGCACCATTTTTGAGTCAATTGCCAAAAGTCAGGTTTTTGATGAAATTGTGACCCCGCGGCTTAGGGATTTTTTCAAAAAAATATTTTTCTGCCAGTTAAGTTGTCGAGGGCTCATTTCTTGTCCTGTGATAAAAAGCCTTCTCTTTCGACCGCCAAACCTTTCAGAGGAGCATTTGCAACCGTTGAGCACCATTTATGAGTCAATTGCCAAAAGTCAGGTTTTTGATGAAATTGTGACCCCGGGGCTTAGGGATTTTTTCAAAATATATTTTTCTGCCAGCTAAGTTGTCGAGGGCTGATTTCTTTTACTGTGATAAAAAGCCTTCTCTTTCGACCGCCAAACCTTTCAGAGGAGCATTTGCAACCGTTGGGCACCATTTTTGAGTCAATTGCCAAAAGTCAGATTTTTGATGAAATTGTGACCCCGGGGCTTAGGGATATTTTCAAAAAAATATTTTTCTGCCGGTTAAGTTGTCGAGGGCTGATTTCTTATCTTGTGATAAAAAGCCTTCTGTTTCGACCGCCAAACCTTTCAGAGGAGCATTTGCAACCGTTGGGCACCATATCTGAGTCAATTGCCGAAAGTCAGATTTTTGATGAAATTGTGACCCCGGGGCTTAGGGATTTTTTCAAAATATATTTTTCTGCCAGCTAAGTTGTCGAGGGCTGATTTCTTTTACTGTGATAAAAAGCCTTCTCTTTCGACCGCCAAACCTTTCAGAGGAGCATTTGCAACCGTTGGGCACCATTTTTGAGTCAATTGCCAAAAGTCAGATTTTTGATGAAATTGTGACCCCGGGGCTTAGGGATATTTTCAAAAAAATATTTTTCTGCCGGTTAAGTTGTCGAGGGCTGATTTCTTATCTTGTGATAAAAAGCCTTCTGTTTCGACCGCCAAACCTTTCAGAGGAGCATTTGCAACCGTTGGGCACCATATCTGAGTCAATTGCCGAAAGTCAGATTTTTGATGAAATTGTGACCCCGGGGCTTAGGGATTTTTTCAAAAAAATATTTTTCTGCCGGTTAAGTTGTCGAGCGCTGATTTCTTTTCCTGTGATAAAAAGACATCTGTTTCGACCGCAAAAACTTTTAGAGGAGCATTAGAAACCGTTTGGCACCATTTTCGAGTCAATTGCCAAAAGTCAGGTTTTTGATGAAATTGTGACCCCGGGGCTTAGGGATTTTTTCAAAAAAATATTTTTCTGCCGGTTAAGTTGTCAAGGGCTGATTTCTTGTCCTGTGATAAAAAGCCTTCTGTTTCGACCGCCAAACCTTTCAGAGGAGCATTTACAACCGTTGGGCAGCATTTTTGAATTAATTCCCGAAAGTCAGATTTTTGATGAAATTGTGACCCCAGGGCTTAGGGATTTTTTCAAAAAAATATTTTTCTGCCGGTTACGTTGTCGAGGGCTGATTTCTTGTCCTGTGATAAAAATCCTTCTGTTTCGACCGCCAAACCTTTCAGAGGAACATTTGCAACCTTTGGGCACCTTTTATGAATCAATTGCCGAAATTCAGAGTTTTGATGAAATTGTGACCCCGGGGCTTAGGGATTTTTTCAAAAAAATATTTTTCTGCCGGTTAAGTTGTCGAGGGCTGATTTCTTTTCCTGTGATAAAAAGCATTCTCTTTCGACCACCAAACCTTTCAGAGGAGCATTTGCAACCGTTGGGCACCATTTCTGAGTCATTTGCCGAAAGTCAGATTTTTGATGAAATTGTGACCCCGGGGCTTAGGGATATTTTCAAAAAAATATTTTTCTGCCGGTTAAGTTGTCGAGGGCTGATTTCTTATCTTGTGATAAAAAGCCTTCTGTTTCGACCGCCAAACCTTTCAGAGGAGCATTTGCAACCGTTGGGCACCATATCTGAGTCAATTGCCGAAAGTCAGATTTTTGATGAAATTGTGACCCCGGGGCTGAGGGATTTTTTCAAAAAAATATTTTTCTGCCGGTTAAGTTGTCGAGGGCTAATTTCTTTTCCTGTGATAAAAAGACATCTGTTTCGACCACCAAACCTTTCAGAGGAGCATTTGGACCCGTTGGACACCATTATAGAGTAAATTGCCAAAAGTCAGAGTTTTGATGAAATTGTGACCCCGGGGCTTAGGGATTTTTTCAAAAAATATTTTTCTGCCGGTTAAGTTGTCGAGGGCTGATTTCTTATCTTGTGATTAAAAGCCTTCTCTTTCGTCCGCCAAACCTTTCAGAGGAGCATTTGCAACCGTTGGGCACTATTTCCGAGTCAATTGCCGAAAGTCAGGTTTTTGATGAAATTGTGACCCCGGGGCTTAGGGATTTTTTCAAAATATATTTTTCTGCCGGTTAAGTTGTCGAGGGCTGATTTCTTGTCCTGTGATAAAAAGACATCTGTATCGACCACCAAACCTTTCAGAGGAGCATTTGCAACCGTTGGGCACCATTTCTGAGTCAATTGCCAAAAGTCAGGTTTTTGATGAAATTGTGACCCCGGGGCTTTGGGATTTTTTCAAAAAAATATTTTTCTGCCCCTTAAGTTGTCGAGGGCTGATTTCTTTTCCTGTGATAAAAAGACATCTGTTTCGACCGCCAAACCTTTCAGAGGAGCATTTACAACCGTTGGGCACCATTTTTGAATTAATTCCCAGAAGTCAGATTTTTGATGAAATTTTGACCCCGGGGCTTAGGGATTTTTTCAAAATATATTTTTCTGCCAGTTAAGTTGTCGAGGGCTGATTTCTTTTACTGTGATAAAAAGCCTTCTCTTTCGACCGCCAAACCTTTCAGAGGAACATTTGCAACCGTTGGCCACCATTTCTGAGTCAATTGCCAAAAGTCAGGTTTTTGATGAAATTGTGACCCCGGGGCTTAGGGATTTTTTCAAAAAAATATTTTTCTGCCGGTTAAGTTGTCGAGGGCTGATTTCTTTTCCTGTGATAAAAAGACTTCTGTTTCGACCGCCAACCCCTTCTAGGGAGCATTTGCAACCGTTTTGCAACAGTTTTAAGTCAATTGCCGAAAGTCAGATTTTTGATGAAATTGTGACCCCGGGTCTTAGGGATTTTTTCAAAAATATATTTTTCTGCCGGTTAAGTTGTCGAGGGCTGATTTCTTGTCCTGTGATAAAAACCCTTCTCTTTCGACCGCCAAACCTTTCAGAGGAGCATTTGCAACCGTTTTGCACCAGTTTTGAGTCAATTGCCGAAACTCAGGTTTTTGATGAAATTGTGACCCCAAGGCTTAGAGATTTTTTCAAAATATATTTTTCTGCCAGTTAAGTTGTCGAGGGCTGATTTCTTGTCCTGTGATAAAAAGCCTTCTCTTTCGACCGCCAAACCTTTCAGAGGAGCATTTGCAACCGTTGGACACCATTATTGAGTCAATTGCCAAAAGTCAGAGTTTTGATGAAATTGTGACCCCGGGGCTTAGGTATTTTTTCAAAATATATTTTTCTGCCGGTTAAGTTGTCGAGGGCTGATTTCTTGTCCTGTAATAAAAGACATCTGTTTCGACCACCAAACATTTCAGAGGAGCATTTGCAACCGTTGGGCACCATTTTGGAGTCAATTGCCAAAAGTCAGGTTTTTGATGAAATTGTGACCCCGGGGCTTTGGGATTTTTTCAAAAAAATATTTTTCTGCCGGTTAAGTTGTCGAGGGCTGATTTCTTTTCCTGTGATAAAAAGCATTCTCTTTCGACCGCCAAACCTTTCAGAGGAGCATTTGCAACCGTTGGGCACCATTTCTGAGTCATTTGCCGAAAGTCAGATTTTTGATGAAATTGTGACCCCGGGGCTTAGGGATTTTTTCAAAAAAATATTTTTCTGCCGGTTAAGTTGTCGAGCGCTGATTTCTTTTCCTGTGATAAAAAGCCTTCTGTATCGACCGCAAAAACTTTTAGAGGAGCATTAGAAACCGTTTGGCACCATTTTCGAGTCAATTGCCAAAAGTCAGGTTTTTGATGAAATTGTGACCCCGGGGCTTTGGGATTTTTTCAAAATAATATTTTTCTGCCGGTTAAGTTGTCAAGGGCTGATTTCTTGTCCTGTGATAAAAAGCCTTCTGTTTCGACCGCCAAACCTTTCAGAGGAGCATTTACAACCGTTGGGCAGCATTTTTGAATTAATTCCCGAAAGTCAGATTTTTGATGAAATTGTGACCCCGGGGCTTAGGGATTTTTTCAAAAAAATATTTTTCTGCCGGTTAAGTTGTCGAGGGCTGATTTCTTGTCCTGTGATAAAAATCCTTCTGTTTCGACCGCCAAACCTTTCAGAGGAGCATTTGCAACCTTTGGGCACCTTTTATGAATCAATTGCCGAGATTCAGAGTTTTGATGAAATTGTGACCCCGGGGCTTAGGGATTTTTTCAAAAAAATATTTTTCTGCCGGTTAAGTTGTCGAGGGTTGATTTCTTTTCCTGTGATAAAAAGACACCTATTTCGACCGCCAAACCTTTCAGAGGAGCATTTGCAACCGTTGGGCACCATTTCTGAGTCATTTGCCGAAAGTCAGATTTTTGATGAAATTGTGACCCCGGGGCTTAGGGATATTTTCAAAAAAATATTTTTCTGCCGGTTAAGTTGTCGAGGGCTGATTTCTTATCTTGTGATAAAAAGCCTTCTGTATCGACCGCCAAACCTTTCAGAGGAGCATTTGCAACCGTTGGGCACCATTTTTGAGTCAATTGCCGAAAGTCAGATTTTTGATGAAATTGTGACCCCGGGGCTTAGGGATTTTTTCAAAATATATTTTTCTGCCAGCTAAGTTGTCGAGGGCTGATTTCTTTTACTGTGATAAAAAGACATCTGTTTCGACCGCCAAACCTTTCAGAGGAGCATTTGCAACCGTTTGGCACCATTTTCGAGTCAATTGCCAAAAGTCAGGTTTTTGATGAAATTGTGACCACGGGGCTTAGGGATTTTTTCAAAAAAATATTTTTCTGCCGGTTAAGTTGTCGAGGGCTGATTTTTTTCCTGTGATAAAAAGCATTCTCTTTTGACCGCCAAACCTTTCAGAGGAGCATTTGCAACCGTTGGGCACCATTTCTGAGTCATTTGCCGAAAGTCAGATTTTTGATGAAATTGTGACCCCGGGGCTTAGGGATATTTTCAAAAAAATATTTTTCTGCCGGTTAAGTTGTCGAGGGCTGATTTCTTATCTTGTGATAAAAAGCCTTCTGTTTCGACCGCCAAACCTTTCAGAGGAGCATTTGCAACCGTTGGGCACCATATCTGAGTCAATTGCCGAAAGTCAGATTTTTGATGAAATTGTGACCCCGGGGCTTAGGGATTTTTTCAAAAAAATATTTTTCTGCCGATTAAGTTGTCAAGGGCTGATTTCTTGTCCTGTGATAAAAAGTCTTCTGTTTCGACCGCCAAACCTTTCAGAGGAGCATTTACAACCGTTGGGCAGCATTTTTGAATTAATTCCCGAAAGTCAGATTTTTGATGAAATTGTGACCCCGGGGCTTAGGGATTTTTTCAAAAAAATATTTTTCTGCCGGTTACGTTGTCGAGGGCTGATTTCTTGTTCTGTGATAAAAATCCTTCCGTTTCGACCGCCAAACCTTTCAGAGGAGCATTTGCAACCTTTGGGCACCTTTTATGAATCAATTGCCGAAATTCAGAGTTTTGATGAAATTGTGACCCCGGGGCTTAGGGATTTTTTCAAAAAAATATTTTTCTGCCGGTTAAGTTGTCGAGGGCTGATTTCTTTTCCTGTGATAAAAAGACACCTATTTCGACCGCCAAACCTTTCAGAGGAGCATTTGCAACCGTTGGGCACCATTTCTGAGTCAATTGCCAAAAGTCAGGTTTTTGATGAAATTGTGACCCCGGGGCTTAGGGATTTTTTCAAAAAAATATTTTTCTGCCCCTTAAGTTGTCGAGGGCTGATTTCTTTTCCTGTGATAAAAAGACATCTGTTTCGACCGCCAAACCTTTCAGAGGAGCATTTACAACCGTTGGGCACCATTTTTGAATTAATTCCCAAAGGTCAGATTTTTGATGAAATTGTGACCCCGGGGCTTAGGGATTTTTACAAAATATATTTTTCTGCCAGTTAAGTTGTCGAGGGCTGATTTCTTGTCCTGTGATAAAAAGCCTTCTGTTTCGACCGCCAAACCTTTCAGAGGAGCATTTGCAACCGCTGGGCACCATTTTTGAATTAATTCCCGAAAGTCAGATTTTTGATGAAATTGTGACCCCGGGGCTTAGGGATATTTTCAAAATATATTTTTCTGCCGGTTAAGTTGTGAAGGGCTGATTTCTTGTCCTGTGATAAAAAGTCTTCTGTTTCGACCGCCAAACCTTTCAGAGGAGCATTTACAACCGTTGGGCAGCATTTTTGAATTAATTCCCGAAAGTCAGATTTTTGATGAAATTGTGACCCCGGGGCTTAGGGATTTTTTCAAAAAAATATTTTTCTGCCGGTTACGTTGTCGAGGGCTGATTTCTTGTCCTGTGATAAAAATCCTTCTGTTTCGACCGCCAAACCTTTCAGAGGAGCATTTGCAACCTTTGGGCACCTTTTATGAATCAATTGCCAAAATTCAGAGTTTTGATGAAATTGTGACCCCGGGGCTTAGGGATTTTTTCAAAAAAATATTTTTCTGCCGGTTAAGTTGTCGAGGGCTGATTTCTTTTCCTGTGATAAAAAGACACCTATTTCGACCGCCAAACCTTTCAGAGGAGCATTTGCAACCGTTGGGCACCATTTCTGAGTCAATTGCCAAAAGTCAGGTTTTTGATGAAATTGTGACCCC
Organism: Podarcis cretensis; assembly: GCF_951804945.1. Classification (NCBI taxonomy): domain Eukaryota; kingdom Metazoa; phylum Chordata; class Lepidosauria; order Squamata; family Lacertidae; genus Podarcis; species Podarcis cretensis. The sequence goes on from NC_137181.1 coordinate 50,932,587, forward strand.
GGGGCTTAGGGATTTTTTCAAAAAAATATTTTTCTGCCCCTTAAGTTGTCGAGGGCTGATTTCTTTTCCTGTAATAAAAAGACATCTGTTTCGACCGCCAAACCTTTCAGAGGAGCATTTACAAACGTTGGGCACCATTTTTGAATTAATTCCCAAAAGTCAGATTTTTGATGAAATTGTGACCCCGGGGCTTAGGGATTTTTTCAAAATATATTTTTCTGCCAGTTAAGTTGTCGAGGGCTGATTTCTTTTACTGTGATAAAAAGCCTTCTCTTACGACCGCCAAACCTTTCAGAGGAACATTTGCAACCGTTGGGCACCATTTCTGAGTCAATTGCCAAAAGTCAGGTTTTTGATGAAATTGTGACCCCGGGGCTTAGGGATTTTTTCAAAAAAATATTTTTCTGCTGGTTAAGTTGTCGAGGGCTGATTTCTTTTCCTGTGATAAAAAGACTTCTTTTTCGACCGCCAACCCCTTCTAGGGAGCATTTGCAACCGTTTTGCAACAGATTTGAGTCAATTGCCGAAAGTCAGATTTTTGATGATATTGTGACCCCGGGGCTTAGGGATTTTTTCAAAAAGATATTTTTCTGCCGGTTAAGTTGTCGAGGGCTGATTTCTTGTCCTGTGATAAAAAGCCTTCTCTTTCGACCGCCAAACCTTTCAGAGGAGCATTTGCAACCGTTTTGCACCAGTTTTGAGTCAATTGCCGAAAGTCAGGTTTTTGATGAAATTGTGACCCCAAGGCTTAGAGATTTTTTCAAAATATATTTTTCTGCCAGTTAAGTTGTCGAGGGCTGATTTCATGTCCTGTGATAAAAAGCCTTCTCTTTCGACCGCCAAACCTTTCAGAGGAGCATTTGCAACCGTTGGCCACCATTATTGAGTCAATTGCCAAAAGTCAGAGTTTTGATGAAATTGTCACCCCGGGGCTCAGGTATTTTTTCAAAATATATTTTTCTGCCGGTTAAGTTGTCGAGGGCTGATTTCTTGTCCTGTAATAAAAAGACATCTGTTTCGACCACCAAACCTTTCAGAGGAGCATTTGCAACCGTTGGGCAGCATTTTTGAATTAATTCCCGAAAGTCAGATTTTTGATGAAATTGTGACCCCGGGGCTTAGGGATTTTTTCAAAAAAATATTTTTCTGCCGGTTACGTTGTCGAGGGCTGATTTCTTGTCCTGTGATAAAAATCCTTCTGTTTCGACCGCCAAACCTTTCAGAGGAGCATTTGCAACCTTTGGGCACCTTTTATGAATCAATTGCCGAAATTCAGAGTTTTGATGAAATTGTGACCCCGGGGCTTAGGGATTTTTTCAAAAAAATATTTTTCTGCCGGTTAAGTTGTCGAGGGCTGATTTCTTTTCCTGTGATAAAAAGACACCTATTTCGACCGCCAAACCTTTCAGAGGAGCATTTGCAACCGTTGGGCACCATTTCTGAGTCAATTGCCAAAAGTCAGGTTTTTGATGAAATTGTGACCCCGGGGCTTAGGGATTTTTTCAAAAAAATATTTTTCTGCCCCTTAAGTTGTCGAGGGCTGATTTCTTTTCCTGTGATAAAAAGACATCTGTTTCGACCGCCAAACCTTTCAGAGGAGCATTTGCAACCGTTGGCCACCATTATTGAGTCAATTGCCAAAAGTCAGAGTTTTGATGAAATTGTCACCCCGGGGCTCAGGTATTTTTTCAAAATATATTTTTCTGCCGGTTAAGTTGTCGAGGGCTGATTTCTTGTCCTGTAATAAAAAGACATCTGTTTCGACCACCAAACCTTTCAGAGGAGCATTTGCAACCGTTGGGCAGCATTTTTGAATTAATTCCCGAAAGTCAGATTTTTGATGACATTGTGACCCCGGGGCTTAGGGATTTTTTCAAAAAAATATTTTTCTGCCGGTTACGTTGTCGAGGGCTGATTTCTTGTCCTGTGATAAAAATCCTTCTGTTTCGACCGCCAAACCTTTCAGAGGAGCATTTGCAACCTTTGGGCACCTTTTATGAATCAATTGCCGAAATTCAGAGTTTTGATGAAATTGTGACCCCGGGGCTTAGGGATTTTTTCAAAAAAATATTTTTCTGCCGGTTAAGTTGTCGAGGGCTGATTTCTTTTCCTGTGATAAAAAGACACCTATTTCGACCGCCAAACCTTTCAGAGGAGCATTTGCAACCGTTGGGCACCATTTCTGAGTCAATTGCCAAAAGTCAGGTTTTTGATGAAATTGTGACCCCGGGGCTTAGGGATTTTTTCAAAAAAATATTTTTCTGCCCCTTAAGTTGTCGAGGGCTGATTTCTTTTCCTGTGATAAAAAGACATCTGTTTCGACCGCCAAACCTTTCAGAGGAGCATTTACAACCGTTGGGCACCTTTTATGAATCAATTGCCGAAATTCAGAGTTTTGATGAAATTGTGACCCCGGGGCTTAGGGATTTTTTCAAAAAAATATTTTTCTGCCGGTTAAGTTGTCGAGGGCTGATTTCTTTTCCTGTGATAAAAAGACACCTGTTTCGACCGCCAAACCTTTCAGAGGAGCATTTGCAACCGTTGGGCACCATTTCTGAGTCAATTGCCAAAAGTCAGGTTTTTGATGAAATTGTGACCCCGGGGCTTAGGGATTTTTTCAAAAAAATATTTTTCTGCTGGTTAAGTTGTCGAGGGCTGATTTCTTTTCCTGTGATAAAAAGACATCTGTTTCGACCGCCAAACCTTTCAGAGGAGCATTTACAACCGTTGGGCACCATTTTTGAATTAATTCCCAAAAGTCAGATTTTTTATGAAATTGTGACCCCGGGGCTTAGGGATTTTTTCAAAATATATTTTTCTGCCAGTTAAGTTGTCGAGGGCTGATTTCTTTTACTGTGATAAAAAGCCTTCTCTTTCGACCGCCAAACCTTTCAGAGGAACATTTGCAACCGTTGGCCACCATTTCTGAGTCAATTGCCAAAAGTCAGGTTTTTGATGAAATTGTGACCCCGGGGCTTAGGGATTTTTTCAAAAAAATATTTTTCTGCCGGTTAAGTTGTCGAGGGCTGATTTCTTTTCCTGTGATAAAAAGACTTCTTTTTCGACCGCCAACCCCTTCTAGGGAGCATTTGCAACCGTTTTGCAACAGATTTGAGTCAATTGCCGAAAGTCAGATTTTTGATGATATTGTGACCCCGGGGCTTAGGGATTTTTTCAAAAAGATATTTTTCTGCCGGTTAAGTTGTCGAGGGCTGATTTCTTGTCCTGTGATAAAAAGCCTTCTCTTTCGACCGCCAAACCTTTCAGAGGAGCATTTGCAACCGTTTTGCACCAGTTTTGAGTCAATTGCCGAAAGTCAGGTTTTTGATGAAATTGTGACCCCAAGGCTTAGAGATTTTTACAAAATATGTTCTTCTGCCAGTTAAGTTGTCGAGGGCTGATTTCATGTCCTGTGATAAAAAGCCTTCTCTTTCGACCGCCAAACCTTTCAGAGGAGCATTTGCAACCGTTGGCCACCATTATTGAGTCAATTGCCAAAAGTCAGAGTTTTGATCAAATTGTCACCCCGGGGCTTAGGTATTTTTTCAAAATATATTTTTCTGCCGGTTAAGTTGTCGAGGGCTGATTTCTTGTCCTGTAATAAAAAGACATCTGTTTCGACCACCAAACCTTTCAGAGGAGCATTTGCAACCGTTGGGCACCATTTTTGAATTCATTCCCGAAAGTCAGATTTTTGATGAAATTGTGACCCCGGGGCTTAGGGATTTTTTCAAAAAAATATTTTTCTGCCGATTAAGTTGTCAAGGGCTGATTTCTTGTCCTGTGATAAAAAGTCTTCTGTTTCGACCGCCAAACCTTTCAGAGGAGCATTTACAACCGTTGGGCAGCATTTTTGAATTAATTCCCGAAAGTCAGATTTTTGATGAAATTGTGACCCCGGGGCTTAGGGATTTTTTCAAAAAAATATTTTTCTGCCGGTTACGTTGTCGAGGGCTGATTTCTTGTCCTGTGATAAAAAGCCTTCTGTTTCGACCGCCAAACCTTTCAGAGGAGCATTTGCAACCTTTGGGCACCTTTTATGAATCAATTGCCGAAATTCAGAGTTTTGATGAAATTGTGACCCCGGGGCTTAGGGATTTTTTCAAAAAAATATTTTTCTGCCGGTTAAGTTGTCGAGGGCTGATTTCTTTTCCTGTGATAAAAAGACACCTATTTCGACCGCCAAACCTTTCAGAGGAGCATTTGCAACCGTTGGGCACCATTTCTGAGTCAATTGCCAAAAGTCAGGTTTTTGATGAAATTGTGACCCCGGGGCTTAGGGATTTTTTCAAAAAAATATTTTTCTGCCCCTTAAGTTGTCGAGGGCTGATTTCTTTTCCTGTGATAAAAAGACATCTGTTTCGACCGCCAAACCTTTCAGAGGAGCATTTACAACCGTTGGGCACCATTTTTGAATTAATTCCCAAAAGTCAGATTTTTGATGAAATTGTGACCCCGGGGCTTAGGTATTTTTTTAAAATATATTTTTCTGCCGGTTAAGTTGTTGAGGGCTGATTTCTTTTGCTGTGATAAAAAGCCTTCTCTTTCAACCACCAAACCTTTCAGAGGAGCATTTGCAACCGTTGGGCACCATTTCTGAGTCAATTGCCGAAAGTCAGATTTTTGATGAAATTGTGACCCCGGGGCTTAGGGATTTTTTCAAAAAAATATTTTTCTGCCGGTTAAGTTGTCGAGCGCTGATTTCTTTTCCTGTGATAAAAAGACATCTGTTTCGAGCGCAAAAACTTTTAGAGGAGCATTAGAAACCGTTTGGCACCATTTTCGAGTCAATTGCCAAAAGTCAGGTTTTTGATGAAATTGTGACCACGGGGCTTAGGGATTTTTTCAAAAAAATATTTTTCTGCCGGTTAAGTTGTCAAGGGCTGATTTCTTGTCCTGTGATAAAAAGCCTTCTGTTTCGACCGCCAAACCTGTCAGAGGAGCATTTAAAACCGTTGGGCAGCATTTTTGAATTAATTCCCGAAAGTCAGATTTTTGATGAAATTGTGACCCCGGGGCTTAGGGATTTTTTCAAAAAAATATTTTTCTGCCGGTTACGTTGTCGAGGGCTGATTTCTTGTCCTGTGATAAAAATCCTTCTGTTTCGACCCCCAAACCTTTCAGAGGAGCATTTGCAACCGTTGGGCACCTTTTATGAATCAATTGCCGAAATTCAGAGTTTTGATGAAATTGTGACCCCGGGGCTTAGGGATTTTTTCAAAAAAATATTTTACTGCCGGTTAAGTTGTCGAGGGCTGATTTCTTTTCCTGTGATAAAAAGACACCTATTTCGACCGCCAAACCTTTCAGAGGAGCATTTTCAACCGTTGGGGACCATTTCTGAGTCAATTGCCGAAAGTCAGATTTTTGATGAAATTGTGACCCCAGGGCTTAGGGATTTTTTCAAAAAAATATTTTTCTGCCGGTTAAGTTGTCGAGGGCTGATTTTTTTCCTGTGATAAAAAGCATTCTCTTTTGACCGCCAAACCTTTCAGAGGAGCATTTGCAACCGTTGGGCACCATTTCTGAGTCATTTGCCGAAAGTCAGATTTTTGATGAAATTGTGACCCCGGGGCTTAGGGATATTTTCAAAAAAATATTTTTCTGCCGGTTAAGTTGTCGAGGGCTGATTTCTTATCTTGTGATAAAAAGCCTTCTGTTTCGACCGCCAAACCTTTCAGAGGAGCATTTGCAACCGTTGGGCACCATATCTGAGTCAATTGCCGAAAGTCAGATTTTTGATGAAATTGTGACCCCGGGGCTTAGGGATTTTTTCAAAAAAATATTTTTCTGCCGATTAAGTTGTCAAGGGCTGATTTCTTGTCCTGTGATAAAAAGTCTTCTGTTTCGACCGCCAAACCTTTCAGAGGAGCATTTACAACCGTTGGGCAGCATTTTTGAATTAATTCCCGAAAGTCAGATTTTTGATGAAATTGTGACCCCGGGGCTTAGGGATTTTTTCAAAAAAATATTTTTCTGCCGGTTAAGTTGTCGAGGGCTGATTTCTTGTCCTGTGATAAAAATCCTTCCGTTTCGACCGCCAAACCTTTCAGAGGAGCATTTGCAACCTTTGGGCACCTTTTATGAATCAATTGCCGAAATTCAGAGTTTTGATGAAATTGTGACCCCGGGGCTTAGGGATTTTTTCAAAAAAATATTTTTCTGCCGGTTAAGTTGTCGAGGGCTGATTTCTTTTCCTGTGATAAAAAGACACCTATTTCGACCGCCAAACCTTTCAGAGGAGCATTTGCAACCGTTGGGCACCATTTCTGAGTCAATTGCCAAAAGTCAGGTTTTTGATGAAATTGTGACCCCGGGGCTTAGGGATTTTTTCAAAAAAATATTTTTCTGCCCCTTAAGTTGTCGAGGGCTGATTTCTTTTCCTGTGATAAAAAGACATCTGTTTCGACCGCCAAAGCTTTCAGAGGAGCATTTACAACCGTTGGGCACCATTTTTGAATTAATTCCCAAAGGTCAGATTTTTGATGAAATTGTGACCCCGGGGCTTAGGGATTTTTACAAAATATATTTTTCTGCCAGTTAAGTTGTCGAGGGCTGATTTCTTGTCCTGTGATAAAAAGCCTTCTGTTTCGACCGCCAAACCTTTCAGAGGAGCATTTGCAACCGCTGGGCACCATTTTTGAATTAATTCCCGAAAGTCAGATTTTTGATGAAATTGTGACCCCGGGGCTTAGGGATATTTTCAAAATATATTTTTCTGCCGGTTAAGTTGTGAAGGGCTGATTTCTTGTCCTGTGATAAAAAGTCTTCTGTTTCGACCGCCAAACCTTTCAGAGGAGCATTTACAACCGTTGGGCAGCATTTTTGAATTAATTCCCGAAAGTCAGATTTTTGATGAAATTGTGACCCCGGGGCTTAGGGATTTTTTCAAAAAAATATTTTTCTGCCGGTTACGTTGTCGAGGGCTGATTTCTTGTCCTGTGATAAAAAGACACCTATTTCGACCGCCAAACCTTTCAGAGGAGCATTTGCAACCGTTGGGCACCATTTCTGAGTCAATTGCCAAAAGTCAGGTTTTTGATGAAATTGTGACCCCGGGGCTTAGGGATTTTTTCAAAAAAATATTTTTCTGCCCCTTAAGTTGTCGAGGGCTGATTTCTTTTCCTGTGATAAAAAGACATCTGTTTCGACCGCCAAACCTTTCAGAGGAGCATTTACAACCGTTGGGCACCTTTTATGAATCAATTGCCGAAATTCAGAGTTTTGATGAAATTGTGACCCCGGGGCTTAGGGATTTTTTCAAAAAAATATTTTTCTGCCGGTTAAGTTGTCGAGGGCTGATTTCTTTTCCTGTGATAAAAAGACACCTGTTTCGACCGCCAAACCTTTCAGAGGAGCATTTGCAACCGTTGGGCACCATTTCTGAGTCAATTGCCAAAAGTCAGGTTTTTGATGAAATTGTGACCCCGGGGCTTAGGGATTTTTTCAAAAAAATATTTTTCTGCCCCTTAAGTTGTCGAGGGCTGATTTCTTTTCCTGTGATAAAAAGACATCTGTTTCGACCGCCAAACCTTTCAGAGGAGCATTTACAACCGTTGGGCACCATTTTTGAATTAATTCCCAAAAGTCAGATTTTTGATGAAATTGTGACCCCGGGGCTTAGGGATTTTTTCAAAATATATTTTTCTGCCAGTTAAGTTGTCGAGGGCTGATTTCTTTTACTGTGATAAAAAGCCTTCTCTTTCGACCGCCAAACCTTTCAGAGGAACATTTGCAACCGTTGGCCACCATTTCTGAGTCAATTGCCAAAAGTCAGGTTTTTGATGAAATTGTGACCCCGGGGCTTAGGGATTTTTTCAAAAAAATATTTTTCTGCCGGTTAAGTTGTCGAGGGCTGATTTCTTTTCCTGTGATAAAAAGACTTCTTTTTCGACCGCCAACCCCTTCTAGGGAGCATTTGCAACCGTTTTGCAACAGATTTGAGTCAATTGCCGAAAGTCAGATTTTTGATGATATTGTGACCCCGGGGCTTAGGGATTTTTTCAAAAAGATATTTTTCTGCCGGTTAAGTTGTCGAGGGCTGATTTCTTGTCCTGTGATAAAAAGCCTTCTCTTTCGACCGCCAAACCTTTCAGAGGAGCATTTGCAACCGTTTTGCACCAGTTTTGAGTCAATTGCCGAAAGTCAGGTTTTTGATGAAATTGTGACCCCAAGGCTTAGAGATTTTTACAAAATATGTTCTTCTGCCAGTTAAGTTGTCGAGGGCTGATTTCATGTCCTGTGATAAAAAGCCTTCTCTTTCGACCGCCAAACCTTTCAGAGGAGCATTTGCAACCGTTGGCCACCATTATTGAGTCAATTGCCAAAAGTCAGAGTTTTGATCAAATTGTCACCCCGGGGCTTAGGTATTTTTTCAAAATATATTTTTCTGCCGGTTAAGTTGTCGAGGGCTGATTTCTTTTCCTGTGATAAAAAGACTTCTTTTTCGACCGCCAACCCCTTCTAGGGAGCATTTGCAACCGTTTTGCAACAGATTTGAGTCAATTGCCGAAAGTCAGATTTTTGATGAAATTGTGACCCCGGGGCTTAGGGATTTTTTCAAAAAAATATTTTTCTGCCGATTAAGTTGTCAAGGGCTGATTTCTTGTCCTGTGATAAAAAGTCTTCTGTTTCGACCGCCAAACCTTTCAGAGGAGCATTTACAACCGTTGGGCAGCATTTTTGAATTAATTCCCGAAAGTCAGATTTTTGATGAAATTGTGACCCCGGGGCTTAGGGATTTTTTCAAAAAAATATTTTTCTGCCGGTTACGTTGTCGAGGGCTGATTTCTTGTCCTGTGATAAAAATCCTTCTGTTTCGACCGCCAAACCTTTCAGAGGAGCATTTGCAACCTTTGGGCACCTTTTATGAATCAATTGCCGAAATTCAGAGTTTTGATGAAATTGTGACCCCGGGGCTTAGGGATTTTTTCAAAAAAATATTTTTCTGCCGGTTAAGTTGTCGAGGGCTGATTTCTTTTCCTGTGATAAAAAGACACCTATTTCGACCGCCAAACCTTTCAGAGGAGCATTTGCAACCGTTGGGCACCATTTCTGAGTCAATTGCCAAAAGTCAGGTTTTTGATGAAATTGTGACCCCGGGGCTTAGGGATTTTTTCAAAAAAATATTTTTCTGCCCCTTAAGTTGTCGAGGGCTGATTTCTTTTCCTGTGATAAAAAGACATCTGTTTCGACCGCCAAACCTTTCAGAGGAGCATTTACAACCGTTGGGCACCATTTTTGAATTAATTCCCAAAAGTCAGATTTTTGATGAAATTGTGACCCCGGGGCTTAGGTATTTTTTTAAAATATATTTTTCTGCCGGTTAAGTTGTTGAGGGCTGATTTCTTTTGCTGTGATAAAAAGCCTTCTCTTTCAACCACCAAACCTTTCAGAGGAGCATTTGCAACCGTTGGGCACCATTTCTGAGTCAATTGCCGAAAGTCAGATTTTTGATGAAATTGTGACCCCGGGGCTTAGGGATTTTTTCAAAAAAATATTTTTCTGCCGGTTAAGTTGTCGAGCGCTGATTTCTTTTCCTGTGATAAAAAGACATCTGTTTCGAGCGCAAAAACTTTTAGAGGAGCATTAGAAACCGTTTGGCACCATTTTCGAGTCAATTGCCAAAAGTCAGGTTTTTGATGAAATTGTGACCACGGGGCTTAGGGATTTTTTCAAAAAAATATTTTTCTGCCGGTTAAGTTGTCAAGGGCTGATTTCTTGTCCTGTGATAAAAAGCCTTCTGTTTCGACCGCCAAACCTGTCAGAGGAGCATTTAAAACCGTTGGGCAGCATTTTTGAATTAATTCCCGAAAGTCAGATTTTTGATGAAATTGTGACCCCGGGGCTTAGGGATTTTTTCAAAAAAATATTTTTCTGCCGGTTACGTTGTCGAGGGCTGATTTCTTGTCCTGTGATAAAAATCCTTCTGTTTCGACCCCCAAACCTTTCAGAGGAGCATTTGCAACCTTTGGGCACCTTTTATGAATCAATTGCCGAAATTCAGAGTTTTGATGAAATTGTGACCCCGGGGCTTAGGGATTTTTTCAAAAAAATATTTTACTGCCGGTTAAGTTGTCGAGGGCTGATTTCTTTTCCTGTGATAAAAAGACACCTATTTCGACCGCCAAACCTTTCAGAGGAGCATTTTCAACCGTTGGGGACCATTTCTGAGTCAATTGCCGAAAGTCAGATTTTTGATGAAATTGTGACCCCAGGGCTTAGGGATTTTTTCAAAAAAATATTTTTCTGCCGGTTAAGTTGTCGAGGGCTGATTTTTTTCCTGTGATAAAAAGCATTCTCTTTTGACCGCCAAACCTTTCAGAGGAGCATTTGCAACCGTTGGGCACCATTTCTGAGTCATTTGCCGAAAGTCAGATTTTTGATGAAATTGTGACCCCAGGGCTTAGGGATATTTTCAAAAAAATATTTTTCTGCCGGTTAAGTTGTCGAGGGCTGATTTCTTATCTTGTGATAAAAAGCCTTCTGTTTCGACCGCCAAACCTTTCAGAGGAGCATTTGCAACCGTTGGGCACCATATCTGAGTCAATTGCCGAAAGTCAGATTTTTGATGAAATTGTGACCCCGGGGCTTAGGGATTTTTTCAAAAAAATATTTTTCTGCCGATTAAGTTGTCAAGGGCTGATTTCTTGTCCTGTGATAAAAAGTCTTCTGTTTCGACCGCCAAACCTTTCAGAGGAGCATTTACAACCGTTGGGCAGCATTTTTGAATTAATTCCCGAAAGTCAGATTTTTGATGAAATTGTGACCCCGGGGCTTAGGGATTTTTTCAAAAAAATATTTTTCTGCCGGTTACGTTGTCGAGGGCTGATTTCTTTTCCTGTGATAAAAAGACACCTATTTCGACCGCCAAACCTTTCAGAGGAGCATTTGCAACCGTTGGGCACCATTTCTGAGTCAATTGCCAAAAGTCAGGTTTTTGATGAAATTGTGACCCCGGGGCTTAGGGATTTTTTCAAAAAAATATTTTTCTGCCCCTTAAGTTGTCGAGGGCTGATTTCTTTTCCTGTGATAAAAAGACATCTGTTTCGACCGCCAAACCTTTCAGAGGAGCATTTACAACCGTTGGGCACCATTTTTGAATTAATTCCCAAAGGTCAGATTTTTGATGAAATTGTGACCCCGGGGCTTAGGGATTTTTACAAAATATATTTTTCTGCCAGTTAAGTTGTCGAGGGCTGATTTCTTGTCCTGTGATAAAAAGCCTTCTGTTTCGACCGCCAAACCTTTCAGAGGAGCATTTGCAACCGCTGGGCACCATTTTTGAATTAATTCCCGAAAGTCAGATTTTTGATGAAATTGTGACCCCGGGGCTTAGGGATATTTTCAAAATATATTTTTCTGCCGGTTAAGTTGTGAAGGGCTGATTTCTTGTCCTGTGATAAAAAGTCTTCTGTTTCGACCGCCAAACCTTTCAGAGGAGCATTTACAACCGTTGGGCAGCATTTTTGAATTAATTCCCGAAAGTCAGATTTTTGATGAAATTGTGACCCCGGGGCTTAGGGATTTTTTCAAAAAAATATTTTTCTGCCGGTTAAGTTGTCGAGGGCTGAATTCTTTTCCTGTGATAAAAAGACACCTATTTCGACCGCCAAACCTTTCAGAGGAACATTTGCAACCGTTGGCCACCATTTCTGAGTCAATTGCCAAAAGTCAGGTTTTTGATGAAATTGTGACCCCGGGGCTTAGGGATTTTTTCAAAAAAATATTTTTCTGCTGGTTAAGTTGTCGAGGGCTGATTTCTTTTCCTGTGATAAAAAGACTTCTTTTTCGACCGCCAACCCCTTCTAGGGAGCATTTGCAACCGTTTTGCAACAGATTTGAGTCAATTGCCGAAAGTCAGATTTTTGATGATATTGTGACCCCGGGGCTTAGGGATTTTTTCAAAAAGATATTTTTCTGCCGGTTAAGTTGTCGAGGGCTGATTTCTTGTCCTGTGATAAAAAGCCTTCTCTTTCGACCGCCAAACCTTTCAGAGGAGCATTTGCAACCGTTTTGCACCAGTTTTGAGTCAATTGCCGAAAGTCAGGTTTTTGATGAAATTGTGACCCCAAGGCTTAGAGATTTTTTCAAAATATATTTTTCTGCCAGTTAAGTTGTCGAGGGCTGATTTCATGTCCTGTGATAAAAAGCCTTCTCTTTCGACCGCCAAACCTTTCAGAGGAGCATTTGCAACCGTTGGCCACCATTATTGAGTCAATTGCCAAAAGTCAGAGTTTTGATGAAATTGTCACCCCGGGGCTCAGGTATTTTTTCAAAATATATTTTTCTGCCGGTTAAGTTGTCGAGGGCTGATTTCTTGTCCTGTAATAAAAAGACATCTGTTTCGACCACCAAACCTTTCAGAGGAGCATTTGCAACCGTTGGGCAGCATTTTTGAATTAATTCCCGAAAGTCAGATTTTTGATGAAATTGTGACCCCGGGGCTTAGGGATTTTTTCAAAAAAATATTTTTCTGCCGGTTACGTTGTCGAGGGCTGATTTCTTGTCCTGTGATAAAAATCCTTCTGTTTCGACCGCCAAACCTTTCAGAGGAGCATTTGCAACCTTTGGGCACCTTTTATGAATCAATTGCCGAAATTCAGAGTTTTGATGAAATTGTGACCCCGGGGCTTAGGGATTTTTTCAAAAAAATATTTTTCTGCCGGTTAAGTTGTCGAGGGCTGATTTCTTTTCCTGTGATAAAAAGACACCTATTTCGACCGCCAAACCTTTCAGAGGAGCATTTGCAACCGTTGGGCACCATTTCTGAGTCAATTGCCAAAAGTCAGGTTTTTGATGAAATTGTGACCCCGGGGCTTAGGGATTTTTTCAAAAAAATATTTTTCTGCCCCTTAAGTTGTCGAGGGCTGATTTCTTTTCCTGTGATAAAAAGACATCTGTTTCGACCGCCAAACCTTTCAGAGGAGCATTTACAACCGTTGGGCACCTTTTATGAATCAATTGCCGAAATTCAGAGTTTTGATGAAATTGTGACCCCGGGGCTTAGGGATTTTTTCAAAAAAATATTTTTCTGCCGGTTAAGTTGTCGAGGGCTGATTTCTTTTCCTGTGATAAAAAGACACCTGTTTCGACCGCCAAACCTTTCAGAGGAGCATTTGCAACCGTTGGGCACCATTTCTGAGTCAATTGCCAAAAGTCAGGTTTTTGATGAAATTGTGACCCCGGGGCTTAGGGATTTTTTCAAAAAAATATTTTTCTGCCCCTTAAGTTGTCGAGGGCTGATTTCTTTTCCTGTGATAAAAAGACATCTGTTTCGACCGCCAAACCTTTCAGAGGAGCATTTACAACCGTTGGGCACCATTTTTGAATTAATTCCCAAAAGTCAGATTTTTGATGAAATTGTGACCCCGGGGCTTAGGGATTTTTTCAAAATATATTTTTCTGCCAGTTAAGTTGTCGAGGGCTGATTTCTTTTACTGTGATAAAAAGCCTTCTCTTTCGACCGCCAAACCTTTCAGAGGAACATTTGCAACCGTTGGCCACCATTTCTGAGTCAATTGCCAAAAGTCAGGTTTTTGATGAAATTGTGACCCCGGGGCTTAGGGATTTTTTCAAAAAAATATTTTTCTGCCGGTTAAGTTGTCGAGGGCTGATTTCTTTTCCTGTGATAAAAAGACTTCTTTTTCGACCGCCAACCCCTTCTAGGGAGCATTTGCAATCGTTTTGCAACAGATTTGAGTCAATTGCCGAAAGTCAGATTTTTGATGATATTGTGACCCCGGGGCTTAGGGATTTTTTCAAAAAGATATTTTTCTGCCGGTTAAGTTGTCGAGGGCTGATTTCTTGTCCTGTGATAAAAAGCCTTCTCTTTCGACCGCCAAACCTTTCAGAGGAGCATTTGCAACCGTTTTGCACCAGTTTTGAGTCAATTGCCGAAAGTCAGGTTTTTGATGAAATTGTGACCCCAAGGCTTAGAGATTTTTACAAAATATGTTCTTCTGCCAGTTAAGTTGTCGAGGGCTGATTTCATGTCCTGTGATAAAAAGCCTTCTCTTTCGACCGCCAAACCTTTCAGAGGAGCATTTGCAACCGTTGGCCACCATTATTGAGTCAATTGCCAAAAGTCAGAGTTTTGATCAAATTGTCACCCCGGGGCTTAGGTATTTTTTCAAAATATATTTTTCTGCCGGTTAAGTTGTCGAGGGCTGATTTCTTGTCCTGTAATAAAAAGACATCTGTTTCGACCACCAAACCTTTCAGAGGAGCATTTGCAACCGTTGGGCACCATTTTTGAATTCATTCCCGAAAGTCAGATTTTTGATGAAATTGTGACCCCGGGGCTTAGGGATTTTTTCAAAAAAATATTTTTCTGCTGATTAAGTTGTCAAGGGCTGATTTCTTGTCCTGTGATAAAAAGTCTTCTGTTTCGACCGCCAAACCTTTCAGAGGAGCATTTACAACCGTTGGGCAGCATTTTTGAATTAATTCCCGAAAGTCAGATTTTTGATGAAATTGTGACCCCGGGGCTTAGGGATTTTTTCAAAAAAATATTTTTCTGCCGGTTACGTTGTCGAGGGCTGATTTCTTGTCCTGTGATAAAAATCCTTCTGTTTCGACCGCCAAACCTTTCAGAGGAGCATTTGCAACCTTTGGGCACGTTTTATGAATCAATTGCCGAAATTCAGAGTTTTGATGAAATTGTGACCCCGGGGCTTAGGGATTTTTTCAAAAAAATATTTTTCTGCCGGTTAAGTTGTCGAGGGCTGATTTCTTTTCCTGTGATAAAAAGACACCTATTTCGACCGCCAAACCTTTCAGAGGAGCATTTGCAACCGTTGGGCACCATTTCTGAGTCAATTGCCAAAAGTCAGGTTTTTGATGAAATTGTGACCCCGGGGCTTAGGGATTTTTTCAAAAAAATATTTTTCTGCCCCTTAAGTTGTCGAGGGCTGATTTCTTTTCCTGTGATAAAAAGACATCTGTTTCGACCGCCAAACCTTTCAGAGGAGCATTTACAACCGTTGGGCACCATTTTTGAATTAATTCCCAAAAGTCAGATTTTTGATGAAATTGTGACCCCGGGGCTTAGGGATTTTTTCAAAAAAATATTTTTCTGCCGGTTAAGTTGTCGAGGGCTGATTTCTTTTCCTGTGATAAAAAGCCTTCTCTTTCGACCGCCAAACCTTTCAGAGGAACATTTGCAACCGTTGGCCACCATTTCTGAGTCAATTGCCAAAAGTCAGGTTTTTGATGAAATTGTGACCCCGGGGCTTAGGGATTTTTTCAAAAAAATATTTTTCTGCCGGTTAAGTTGTCGAGGGCTGATTTCTTTTCCTGTGATAAAAAGACTTCTTTTTCGACCGCCAACCCCTTCTAGGGAGCATTTGCAACCGTTTTGCAACAGATTTGAGTCAATTGCCGAAAGTCAGATTTTTGATGATATTGTGACCCCGGGGCTTAGGGATTTTTTCAAAAAGATATTTTTCTGCCGGTTAAGTTGTCGAGGGCTGATTTCTTGTCCTGTGATAAAAAGCCTTCTCTTTCGACCGCCAAACCTTTCAGAGGAGCATTTGCAACCGTTTTGCACCAGTTTTGAGTCAATTGCCGAAAGTCAGGTTTTTGATGAAATTGTGACCCCAAGGCTTAGAGATTTTTACAAAATATGTTTTTCTGCCAGTTAAGTTGTCGAGGGCTGATTTCATGTCCTGTGATAAAAAGCCTTCTCTTTCGACCGCCAAACCTTTCAGAGGAGCATTTGCAACCGTTGGCCACCATTATTGAGTCAATTGCCAAAAGTCAGAGTTTTGATCAAATTGTCACCCCGGGGCTTAGGTATTTTTTCAAAATATATTTTTCTGCCGGTTAAGTTGTCGAGGGCTGATTTCTTGTCCTGTAATAAAAAGACATCTGTTTCGACCACCAAACCTTTCAGAGGAGCATTTGCAACCGTTGGCCACCATTATTGAGTCAATTGCCAAAAGTCAGGTTTTTGATGAAATTGTGACCCTGGGGCTTAGGGATTTTTTCAAAATATATTTTTCTGCCAGTTAAGTTGTCGAGGGCTGATTTCTTTTACTGTGATAAAAAGCCTTCTCTTTCGACCGCCAAACCTTTCAGAGGAGCATTTGCAACCGTTGGGCACCATTTCTGAGTCAATTGCCAAAAGTCAAGTTTTTGATGAAATTGTGACCCCGGGGCTTCGGGATCTTTTCAAAAAAATATTTTTCTGCCGGTTAAGTTGTCGAGGGCTGATTTCTTTTCCTGTGATAAAAAGACTTCTGTTTCGACCGCCAACCCCTTCTAGGGAGCATTTGCAACCGTTTTGCTACAGATTTGAGTCAATTGCCGAAAGTCAGATTTTTGATGAAATTGTGACCCCGGGGCTTAGGTATTTTTTTAAAATATATTTTTCTGCCGGTTAAGTTGTCGAGGGCTGATTTCTTGTCCTGTGATAAAAAACCTTCTCTTTCGACGGCTAAACCTTTCAGGGGAGCATTTGCAACCGTTGAGCACCATTTATGAATCAATTACCGAAAGTCAGGTTTTTGATGAAATTGTGACCCCAAGGCTTAGAGATTTTTTCAAAATATATTTTTCTGCCAGTTAAGTTGTCGAGGGCTGATTTCTTGTCCTGTGATAAAAAGCCTTCTGTTTCGACCGCCAAACCTTTCAGAGGAGCATTTGCAACCGTTGGGCACCATTTTTGAATTACTTCCCGAAAGTCAGATTTTTTATGAAATTGTGTAGTAGTAAAATAGCTTTAAAGTAGTAGTAAAAGGATAGCAAGGTAGTAGTAAAATGATAGTAAAGCTGTAGTAAGGCAGTAGTAAAATGGTAGTAAAGCAGTAGTAAAGCAGTAGTAAAGTGGTATTAAAGTAGTAGTAAAGTGGTAGTCGTAGAGTAGTAAAGTAGTAGTAAAGTAGTGGTAAAGTAGTGCTAAAATAGTAGTAAGAATGACC
Organism: Podarcis cretensis; assembly: GCF_951804945.1. Lineage (NCBI taxonomy): Eukaryota > Metazoa > Chordata > Lepidosauria > Squamata > Lacertidae > Podarcis > Podarcis cretensis. The sequence goes on from NC_137181.1 coordinate 50,949,509, forward strand.
TCGGAAGTGTTCGTTGTACAAAAAGGCGCCATGTTGTTAGCCTCAATCACAGAGGTTTTTCCATTTGTTTCCATATAAAGTAGTGGGGCGGGGGAATGGCTTCTCAGTGTTTGTATGTTGATCCCTGTTTGTATGTTGATCACTATTATGTTAAAAAGTACACCAGAATTTAGTGGCGTTGGATATTTTGGGTCCCAAAATGTCCCCGCCAGCAGTGGCTGCATAAAATCCTTTAGTCAGAACTGAGCGATGGGCAACACACTGTCGTGAGTCAGGAGCTGTGGGAGGAGCCAGTAGTCAAAATAAGGGATTTGACTTAGATTATATCTTAGCGGCCCAGTGGTGTTTCCTACTTTCTTCAGAAGGCACCATTTTTGAGTGATTTTTTCAAAATGTGATGTTTTCAAAATGTGATTTTTTCAAAAAAATATTTTTCTGCAGGTTTAGTTGTCGAGGGCTGATTTCTTGTCCTGTAATAAAAAGCCTTCTCTTTCGACGAACAAACCTTTCAGAGGAGCATTTGCAACCGTTTTGCACCAGTTTTGAGTCAATTGCCGAAAGTCAGAGTTTTGATGAAATTGTGACCCCGGGGCTTAGGGATTTTTTCAAAAAAATATTTTTCTGCCGGTTAAGTTGTCGAGGGCTGATTTCTTGTCCTGTGATAAAAAGACATCTGTTTCGACCGGCAAACCTTTCAGAGGAGCATTTGGAACCGTTGGACACCATTTCCGAGTCAATTGCCGAAAGTCAGATTTTTGATGAAATTGTGACCCTGGGACGTAGGGATATTTTCAAAAAAATATTTTTCTGCCGGTTTAGTTGTCGAGGGCTGATTTCTTGTCCTGTAATAAAAAGACATCTGTTTCGACCGCCAAACCTTTCAGAGGAGCATTTGCAACCGTTGGGCACCATATCTGAGTCAATTGCTGAAAGTCAGAGTTTTGATGAAATTGTGACCCCGGGGCTTAGGGATATTTTCAAAAAAATATTTTTCTGCCGGTTAAGGATTTTCTGTCCTGTGATAAAAAGCCTTCTGTTTCGACCGCCAAACCTCTCAGGTGAGCATATGCAACCGTATGGCAGCATTTCTGAGTGAATGGCCGAAAGTCAGTTATTTCATCAAATTGTGACCCCGGGGCTTAGGGATTTTTAAAAAAAAAAAAAAAAATTCTGCCGCTTAAGGTGTTTTTTACCTTGCATTTTTAAGTTGTAAACCAACCTTAAATCTACGGATGAAGCGCAGTATGTACAATTAATAAAATAGTAATAATACTATTTGTTACTATAGACAGGCATGCCATTGTTCAGGAAGGTCTACTGTATAAATAGGGGTATAAATAGTAAAGTAGGATAAGTATTAAAGTAGCAGTAGTAAAGTGGAAGTAAAGTGGTAGTAAAGCAATAGTAAACCAGTAGTGAAGTAGCAGTTAAGTAATGGTAAAACAATAGTAAAGTGGTGGAATAGTAGTAAAATAGCAGTAAAGTAGTAGTAAAACAGTAGTAAAGTAGTAGTAATGGAGTAGTAAAATAGTAGTAAAATGGTAGTAAGGCAGTAGTGAAACAGCAGTAAGATAGTAGTAAAGTAGTAGTAAAATGGTCCAATAGTAAAGCGGTGGAATAATAGTAAAATAGCTTTAAAGTAGTAGTAAAAGGATAGCAAGGTAGTAGTAAAATGATAGTAAACCTGTAGTAAGGCAGTAGTAAAATGATAGTAAAGTAGTGGTAAAGTAATAGTAAAGTGGTAGTAAAGCAGCAGTAAAGCAGTAGTAAAGCAGTAGTAAAGTGGTAGTAAAGTAGTCTTAAAGTGGTAGTAAAGTAGTGGTAAAGCAGTAGTAAAGTAGTAGTAAAGTAGTGGTAAAGTAGTGCTAAAATAGTAGTAAGAATGACCTCGGAAGTGTTCGTTGTACAAAAAGGCGCCATGTTGTTAGCCTCAATCACAGAGGTTTTTCCATTTGTTTCCATATAAAGTAGTGGGGCGGGGGGAATGGCTTCTCAGTGTTTGTATGTTGATCCCTGTTTGTATGTTGTTCACTATTATGTTAAAAAGTACACCAGAATTTAGTGGCGTTGGATATTTTGGGTCCCAAAATGTCCCCGCCAGCAGTGGCTGCATAAAATCCTATAGTCAGAACTGAGCGATGGGCAACACACTGTCGTGAGTCAGGAGCTGTGGGAGGAGCCAGTAGTCAAAATAAGGGATTTGACTTAGATTATATCTTAGCGGCCCAGTGGTGTTTCCTACTTTCTTCAGTAGGCACCATTTTTGAGTGATTTTTTCAAAATGTGATTTTTTCAAAATGTGATTTTTTCAAAAAAATATTTTTCTGCCGGTTTAGTTGTCGAGGGCTGATTTCTAGTCCTGTAATAAAAAGCCTTCTCTTTCGACGAACAAACCTTTCAGAGGAGCATTTGCAACCGTTTTGCACCAGTTTTGAGTCAATTGCCGAAAGTCAGAGTTTTGATGAAATTGTGACCCCGGGGCTTAGGGATTTTTTCAAAAATATCTTTTTCTGCCGGTTAAGTTGTCGAGGGCTAATTTCTTTTCCTGTGATAAAAAGACATCTGTTTCGACCGCCAAACCTTTCAGAGGAGCATTTGCAACCGTTGGGCACCATTTCTGCCGGTTAAGTTGTTGAGGGCTGTTTTCTTTTCCTGTGATAAAAAGACATCTGTTTCGACCGGCAAACCTTTCAGAGGAGCATTTGGAACCGTTGGACACCATTATAGAGTAAATTGCCAAAAGTCAGAGTTTTGATGAAATTGTGACCCCGGGGCTTAGGGATTTTTTCAAAATACATTTTTCTGCCAGTTAAGTTGTCGAGGGCTGATTTCTTTTGCTGTGATAAAAAGCCCTCTCTTTCGACTACCAAACCTTTCAGAGGAGCATTTGCAACCGTTGGGCACCATTTCTGAGTCAATTGCCAAAAGTCAGAGTTTTGATGAAATTGTGACCCCGGGGCTTAGGGATTTTTTCAAAAAAATATTTTTCTGCCGGTTTAGTTGTCGAGGGCTGATTTCTTGTCCTGTAATAAAAAGCCTTCTCTTTCGACGACCAAACCTTTCAGAGGAGCATTTGCAACCGTTTTGCACCAGTTTTGAGTCAATTGCCGAAAGTCAGAGTTTTGATGAAATTGTGACCCCGGGGCTTAGGGATTTTTTCAAAAAAATATTTTTCTGCCGGTTAAGTTGTCGAGGGCTGATTTCTTTTCCTGTGATAAAAAGACATCTGTTTCGACCACAAAAACTTTCAGAGGAGCATTAGAAACTGTTTGGCACCATTTTTGAGTCAATTGCCAAAAGTCAGGTTTTTGATGAAATTGTGACCCCGGGGCGGAGGGATTTTTTCAAAACAAATTATTTCTGCCGATTACGTTGTCAAGGTCTGATTTCTTGTCCTGTGATAAAAAGACATCTGTTTCGACCGCCAAACCTTTCAGAGGAGCATTTGCAACCGTTGGGCACCATTTTTGAGTCAATTGCCGAAAGTCAGAGTTTTGATGAAATTGTGACCCCGGGGCTTAGGGATATTTTCAAAATATATTTTTCTGCCAGTTAAGTTGTCGAGGGCTGATTTCTTTTGCTGTGATAAAAAGCCTTCTCTTTCGACCACCAAACCTTTCAGAGGAGCATTTGCAACCGTTGGGCACAATTTCTGAGTCAATTACCGAAAGTCAGATTTTTGATGAAATTGTGACCCCGGGGCTTAGGGGTTTTTTCAAAAAGATATTTTTCTGCCGGTTACGTTGTCGAGGGCTGATTTCTTTTCCTGTGATAAAAAGACTTCTCTTTCGACCGCCAAACCTTTCAGAGGAGCATTTGCAACCGTTGGGCACCATTTCTGAGTCAATTGCCAAAAGTCAGGTTTTTGATGAAATTGTGACCCCGGGGCTTAGGGATTTTTTCAAAAATATATTTTTCTGCCGGTTAAGTTGTCGAGGGCTAATTTCTTTTCCTGTGATAAAAAGACATCTGTTTCGACCGCAAAAACTTTCAGAGGAGCATTAGAAATCGTTTGGCACCATTTTTGAGTCAATTGCCAAAAATCAGGTTTTTGATGAAATTGTGACCCCGGGGCGGAGGGATTTTTTGAAAAAAAATAATTTCTGCCGGTTACGTTGTCGAGGGCTAATTTCTTGTCCTGTGATAAAAAGCCTTCTCTTTCGACCGCCAAACCTTTCAAAGGAGCATTTGCAACCGTTGGGCACCATTTTTGACTCAATTTCCGAAAGTCAGATTTTTGATGAAATTGTGACCCCGGGGCTTAGGGTTTTTTTCCAAAAAATATTTTTCTGCCGGTTACGTTGTCGAGGGCTGATTTCTTGTCCTGTGATAAAAAGCCTTCTCTTTCGACCGCCAAACCTTTCAGAGGAGCATTTCCAACCATTGGGCACCATTTCTGAGTCAATTGCCAAAAGTCAGATTTTTGATGAAATTGTGACCCCGGGGCTTAGGGATTTTTTCAAAATATATTTTTCTGCCGGTTAAGTTGTCGAGGGCTGATTTCTTGTCCTGTGACAAAAAGCCTTCCCTTTCGACTGCCAAACCTTTCAGAGGAGCATTTGCAACCGTTGGGCACCATTATTGAGTCAATTGCCAAAGTCAGGTTTTTGATGAAATTGTTACCCCGGGGCTTAGGGATTTTTTCAAAAAAATATTTTTCTGCCGGTTAAGTTGTCGAGGGCTTATTTCTTTTCCTGTGATAAAAAGACTTCTGTTTCGACCGCCAACCCCTTCTAGGGAGCATTTGCAACCGTTTTGCAACAGATTTGATTCAATTGCCGAAAGTCAGATTTTTGATGAAATTGTGACCCCGGGGCTTAGGGATTTTTTCAAAAAGATATTTTTCTGCCGGTTAAGTTGTCGAGGGCTGATTTCTTGTCCTGTGATAAAAAGCCTTCTCTTTCGACCGCCAAACCTTTCAGAGGAGCATTTGCAACCGTTTTGCACCAGTTTTGAGTCAATTGCCGAAAGTCAGGTTTTTGATGAAATTGTGACCCCAAGGCTTAGAGATTTTTTCAAAATATATTTTTCTGCCAGTTAAGTTGTCGAGGGCTGATTTCATGTCCTGTGATAAAAAGCCTTCTCTTTCGACCGCCAAACCTTTCAGAGGAGCATTTGCAACCGTTGGCCACCATTATTGAGTCAATTGCCAAAAGTCAGAGTTTTGATGAAATTGTGACCCCGGGGCTTAGGGATTTTTTCAAAATATCTTTTTCTACCGGTTAAGTTGTCGAGGGCTGATTTCTTGTCCTGTAATAAAAAGACATCTGTTTCGACCACCAAACCTTTCAGAGGAGCATTTGCAACCGTTGGGCACCATTTTTGAGTCAATTGCCGAAAGTCAGGTTTTTGATGAAATTGTGACCCCAAGGCTTAGAGATTTTTTCAAAATATATTTTTCTGCCAGTTAAGTTGTCGAGGGCTGATTTCATGTCCTGTGATAAAAAGCCTTCTCTTTCGACCGCCAAACCTTTCAGAGGAGCATTTGCAACCGTTGGCCACCATTATTGAGTCAATTGCCAAAAGTCAGAGTTTTGATGAAATTGTGACCCCGGGGCTTAGGGATTTTTTCAAAATATCTTTTTCTGCCGGTTAAGTTGTCGAGGGCTGATTTCTTATCTTGTGATAAAAAGCCTTCTGTTTCGACCGCCAAACCTTTCAGAGGAGCATTTGCAACCGTTGGGCACCATATCTGAGTCATTTGCCGAAAGTCAGATTTTTGATGAAATTGTGACCCCGGGGCTTAGGGATTTTTTCAAAAAAATATTTTCCTGCCGGTTAAGTTGTCAAGGGCTAATTTCTTTTCATGTGATAAAAAGACATCTGTTTCGACCACCAAACCTTTCAGAGGAGCGTTTGGACCCGTTGGACACCATTATAGAGTCAATTGCCAAAAGTCAGAGTTTTGATGAAATTGTGACCCCGGGGCTTAGGGATTTTTTCAAAATATATTTTTCTGCCGGTTAAGTTGTCGAGGGCTGATTTCTTATCTTGTGATTAAAAGCCTTATCTTTCGTCCGCCAAACCTTTCAGAGGAGCATTTGCAACCGTTGGGCACCATTTCCGAGTCAATTGCCAAAAGTCAGATTTTTGATGAAATTGTGACCCCGGGGCTTAGGGATTTTTTCAAAAAAATATTTTTCTGCCGGTTAAGTTGTCGAGGGCTGATTTCTTTTCCTGTGATAAAAAGACATCTGTATCGACCGCCAAACCTTTCAGAGGAGCATTTGCAACCGTTGGGCACCATTTCTGAGTCAATTGCCGAAAGTCAGATTTTTGATGAAATTGTGACCCCTGGGCTTAGGGATTTTTTCAAAATATATTTTTCTGCCAGTTAAGTTGTCGAGGGCTGATTTCTTTTACTGTGATAAAAAGCCTTCTCTTTCGACCGCCAAACCTTTCAGAGGAACATTTGCAACCGTTGGCCACCATTTTTGAGTCAATTGCCAAAAGTCAGGTTTTTGATGAAATTGTGACCCCGGGGCTTAGGGATTTTTTCAAAAAAATATCTTTCTGCCGATTAAGTTGTCGAGGGCTGATTTCTTTTCCTGTGATAAAAAGACATCTGTTTCGACCGCCAAACCTTTCAGAGGAGCATTTGCTACCGTTGGGCACCATTTTTGAATTAATTCCCAAAAGTCAGATTTTTGATGAAATTGTGACCCCGGGGCTTAGGGATATTTTCAAAAAAATATTTTTCTGCCAGTTAAGTTGTCGAGGGCTGATTTCTTTTCCTGTGATAAAAAGACATCTGTTTCGACCGCCAAAGCTTTCAGAGGAGCATTTACAACCGTTGGGCACCATTTTTGAATTAATTCCCAAAAGTCAGATTTTTGATGAAATTGTGACCCCGGGGCTTAGGGATTTTTTCAAAATATATTTTTCTGCCGGTTAAGTTGTCGAGGGCTGATTTCTTTTACTGTGATAAAAAGCCTTCTCTTTCGACCGCCAAACCTTTCAGAGGAGCATTTGCAACCGTTTTGCACCAGTTTTGAGTCAATTTCCGAAAGTCAGATTTTTGATGAAATTGTGACCCCGGGGCTTAGGTATTTTTTTAAAATATATTGTTCTGCCGGTTAAGTTGTCGAGGGCTGATTTCTTTTCCTGTGATAAAAAACCTTCTCTTTCGACGGCTAAACCTTTCAGGGGAGCATTTGCAACCGTTGAGCACCATTTATGAATCAATTACCGAAAGTCAGGTTTTTGATGAAATTGTGACCCCAAGGCTTAGAGATTTTTTCAAAATATATTTTTCTGCCAGTTAAGTTGTCAAGGGCTGATTTCTTGTCCTGTGATAAAAAGCCTTCTGTATCGACCGTCAAACCTTTCAGTGGAGCATTTGCAACCGTTGGGCACCATTTTTGAGTGAATTGCCAAAAGTCAGGGTTTGAAGAAATTGTGACCCCGGGGCTTAGGGATTTTTTCAAAATATATTTTTCTGCCAGTTAAGTTGTCGAGGGCTGATTTCTTTTACTGTGATATAAAGCCTTCTCTTTCAACCGCCAAACCTTTCAGAGGAGCATTTGCAACCGTTTGGCACCATTTTTGAGTCAATTGCCGAAAGTAAGAGTTTTGATGAAATTGTGACCTCCGGGGCTTAGGGATTTTTTCAAAAAAATCTTTTTCTGCCGGTTAAGGATTTTCTGTCCTGTGATAAAAAGCCTTCTGTTTCGACCGCCAAACCTCTCAGGTGAGCATATGCAACCGTATGGCAGCATTTTTTAGTGAATGGCCGAAAGTCAGTTTTTTCATCAAATTGTGACCCCGGGGCTTAGGGATTTTAAAAAAAAAAAAAAAAATTCTGCCGCTTAAGGTGCTTTTTACCTTGCCTTTTTAAGTTGTAAACCAACCTTAAATCTACGGGTGAAGCGCAGTATATACAATTAATAAAATAGTAACAATACTATTTGTTACTATAGACAGGCATGCCATTGTTCAGGAAGGTCTACTGTATAAATAGGGGTATAAATAGTAAAGTAGGATAAGTATTAAAGTAGCAGTAGTAAAGTGGAAGTAAAGTGGTAGTAAAGCAATAGTAAACCAGTAGTGAAGTAGCAGTTAAGTAATGGTAAAACAATAGTAAAGTGGTGGAATAGTAGTAAAATAGCAGTAAAGTAGTAGTAAAACAGTAGCAAAGTAGTAGTAATGGAGTAGTAAAATAGTAGTAAAATGGTAGTAAGGCAGTAGTGAAACAGCAGTAAGATAGTAGTAAAGTAGTAGTAAAATGGTCCAATAGTAAAGCGGTGGAATAGTAGTAAAATAGCTTTAAAGTAGTAGTAAAAGGATAGCAAGGTAGTAGTAAAATGATAGTAAAGCTGTAGTAAGGCAGTAGTAAAATGGTAGTAAAGTGGTAGTAAAGTAGTGGTAAAGCAGGAGTAAAGTAATAGTAAAGTAGTGGTAAAGTAATAGTAAAGTGGTAGTAAAGCAGTAGTAAAGCAGTAGTAAAGCAGTAGTAAAGCAGTAGTAAAGCAGTAGAAAAGTGGTAGTAAAGTAGTAGTAAAGTGGTAGTCGTAGAGTAGTAAAGTAGTAGTAAAGTAGTAGTAAAGTAGTGGTAAAGTAGTGCTAAAATAGTAGTAAGAATGACTTCGGAAGTGTTCGTTGTACAAAAAGGCGCCATGTTGTTAGCCTCAATCACAGAGGTTTTTCCATTTGTTTCCATATAAAGTAGTGGGGCGGGGGGAATGGCTTCTCAGTGTTTGTATGTTGATCCCCGGGGCTTAGGGATTTTTTCAAAAAAATATTTTTCTGCCAGTTAAATTGTCGAGGGCTGATTTCTTTTGCTGTGATAAAAAGCCTTCTGTTTCGACCGCCAAACCTTTCAGAGGAGCATTTGCAACCGTTGGGCACCATTTCTGAGTCAATTGCCAAAAGTCAGATTTTTGATGAAATTGTGACCCCGGGGCTTAGGGATTTTTTCAAAAAAATATTTTTCTGCCGGTTAAGTTGTCGAGGGCTGATTTCTTTTGCTGTGATAAAATGCCTTCTCTTTCGACCGCCAAACCTTTCAGAGGAGCATTTGCAACCGTTGGGCACCATTTCTGAGTCAATTGCCGAAAGTCAGAGTTTTGATGAAATTGTGATCCAGGGGCTTAGGGATTTTTTCAAAAAAATATTTTTCTGCCGGTTAAGTTGTCGAGGGCTGATTTCTTGTCCTGTGATAAAAAGACATCTGTTTCGACCGGCAAACCTTTCAGAGGAGCATTTGGAACCGTTGGACACCATTATAGAGTAAATTGCCAAAAGTCAGAGTTTTGATGAATTTGTGACCCCGGGGCTTAGGGATTTTTTCAAAATATCTTTTTCTGCCGGGTAAGTTGTCGAGGGCTGATTTCATATCTTGTGATAAAAAGCCTTCTCTTTCGACCGCCAAACCTTTCAGAGGTTCATTTGCAACCGTTGGGCACCATTTCTGAGTCAATTGCCAAAAGTCAGATTTTTGATGAAATTGTGACCCCGGGGCTTAGGGATTTTTTCAAAAAAATCTTTTTCTGCCGGTTTAGTTGTTGAGGGCTGATTTCTTGTCCTGTAATAAAAAGACATCTGTTTCGACCGCCAAACCTTTCAGAGGTGCATTTGCAACCGTTGGGCACCATATCTGAGTCAATTGCCAAAAGTCAGAGTTTTGATGAAATTGTGACCCCGGGGCTTAGGGATTTTTTCAAAAAAATCTTTTTCTGCCGGTTTAGTTGTCGAGGGCTGATTTCTTGTCCTGTAATAAAAAGACATCTGTTTCGACCGCCAAACCTTTCAGAGGTGCATTTGCAACCGTTGGGCACCATATCTGAGTCAATTGCCAAAAGTCAGAGTTTTGATGAAATTGTGACCCCGGGCTTAGGGATTTTTTCAAAAAAATATTTTTCTGCCGGTTAAGTTGTCGAGGGCTGATTTCTTTTGCTGTGATAAAAAGCCTTCTCTTTCGACCACCAAACCTTTCAGAGGAGCATTTGCAACCGTTGGGCACCATTTCTGAGTCAATTGCCGAAAGTCCCGGGGCTTAGGGATATTTTCAAAAAAATATTTTTCTGCCGGTTAAGTTGTCGAGGGCTGATTTCTTTTCCTGTGATAAAAAGACATCTGTATCGACCGCCAAACCTTTCAGAGGAGCATTTGCAACCGTTGGGCACCACTTCTGAGTCAATTGCCAAAAGTCAGAGTTTTGATGAAATTGTGACCCCGGGGCTTAGGGATTTTTTCAAAAAAATCTTTTTCTGCCGGTTTAGTTGTCGAGGGCTGATTTCTTGTCCTGTAATAAAAAGACATCTGTTTCGACCGCCAAACCTTTCAGAGGTGCATTTGCAACCGTTGGGCACCATATCTGAGTCAATTGCCAAAAGTCAGAGTTTTGATGAAATTGTGACCCCGGGGCTTAGGGATTTTTTCAAAAAAATCTTTTTCTGCCGGTTTAGTTGTCGAGGGCTGATTTCTTGTCCTGTAATAAAAAGACATCTGTTTCGACCGCCAAACCTTTCAGAGGTGCATTTGCAACCGTTGGGCACCATTTCTGAATCAATTGCTGAAAGTCAGATTTTTGATGAAATTGTGACCCCGGGGCTTAGGGATTTTTTCAAAATATATTTTTCTACCGGTTAAGTTGTCAAGGGCTGATTTCTTTTCCTGTGATAAAAAGCCTTCTCTTTCGACCACCAAACCTTTCAGAGGAGTATTTGCAACCGTTGGGCACCATTTCTGAGTCAATTGCCGAAAGTCAGATTTTTGATGAAATTGTGACCCCAGGGCTTAGGGATTTTTTCAAAAAATATTTTTCTGCCGGTTAAGTTGTCGAGGGCTGATTTCTTTTCCTGTGATAAAAAGACATCTGTATCGACCGCCAAACCTTTCAGAGGAGCATTTGCAACCGTTTGGCACCATTTTTGAGTCAATTGCCGAAAGTCAGAGTTTTGATGAAATTGTGACCCCGGGGCTTAGGGATTTTTTCAAAATATATTTTTCTGCCAGTTAAGTTGTCGAGGGCTGATTTCTTTTCCTGTGATAAAAAGACATCTGTATCGACCGCCAAACCTTTCAGAGGAGCATTTGCATCCGTTGGGCACCATTTCTGAGTCAATTGCCAAAAGTCAGGTTTTTGATGAAATTGTGACCCCGGGGCTTAGGGATTTTTTCAAAATATATTTTTCTGCCAGTTAAGTTGTCGAGGGCTGATTTCTTTTACTGTGATAAAAAGCCTTCTCTTTCGACCGCCAAACCTTTCAGAGGAACATTTGCAACCGTTGGCCACCATTTTTGAGTCAATTGCCAAAAGTCAGGTTTTTGATGAAATTGTGACCCCGGGGCTTAGGGATTTTTTCAAAAAAATATTTTTCTGCCGGTTAAGTTGTCGAGGGCTGATTTCTTTTCCTGTGATAAAAAGACATCTGTTTCGACCGCCAAACCTTTCAGAGGAGCATTTGCAATCGTTGGGCACCATTTTTGAATTAATTCCCAAAAGTCAGATTTTTGATGAAATTGTGACCCCGGGGCTTAGGGATATTTTCAAAAAAATATTTTTCTGCCGGTTAAGTTGTCGAGGGCTGATTTCTTTTCCTGTGATAAAAAGACATCTGTTTCGACCGCCAAACCTTTCAGAGGAGCATTTACAACCGTTGGGCACCATTTTTGAATTAATTCCCAAAAGTCAGATTTTTGATGAAATTGTGACCCCGGGGCTTAGGGATTTTTTCAAAATATATTTTTCTGCCAGTTAAGTTGTCGAGGGCTGATTTCTTTTACTGTGATAAAAAGCCTTCTCTTTCGACCGCCAAACCTTTCAGAGGAGCATTTGCAACCGTTTTGCACCAGTTTTGAGTCAATTTCCGAAAGTCAGATTTTTGATGAAATTGTGACCCCGGGGCTTAGGTATTTTTTTAAAATATATTTTTCTGCCGGTTAAGTTGTCGAGGGCTGATTTCTTGTCCTGTGATAAAAAACCTTCTCTTTCGACGGCTAAACCTTTCAGGGGAGCATTTGCAACCGTTGAGCACCATTTATGAATCAATTGCCAAAAGTCAGGGTTTGAAGAAATTGTGACCCCGGGGCTTAGGGATTTTTTCAAAATATATTTTTCTGCCAGTTAAGTTGTCGAGGGCTGATTTCTTTTACTGTGATATAAAGCCTTCTCTTTCAACCGCCAAACCTTTCAGAGGAGCATTTGCAACCGTTTGGCACCATTTTTGAGTCAATTGCCGAAAGTAAGAGTTTTGATGAAATTGTGACCTCCGGGGCTTAGGGATTTTTTCAAAAAAATCTTTTTCTGCCGGTTAAGGATTTTCTGTCCTGTGATAAAAAGCCTTCTGTTTCGACCGCCAAACCTCTCAGGTGAGCATATGCAACCGTATGGCAGCATTTTTGAGTGAATGGCCGAAAGTCAGTTTTTTCATCAAATTGTGACCCCGGGGCTTAGGGATTTTTTTTAAAAAAAAAAAAAATTCTGCCGCTTAAGGTGCTTTTTACCTTGCCTTTTTAAGTTGTAAACCAACCTTAAATCTACGGGTGAAGCGCAGTATATACAATTAATAAAATAGTAACAATACTATTTGTTACTATAGACAGGCATGCCATTGTTCAGGAAGGTCTACTGTATAAATAGGGGTATAAATAGTAAAGTAGGATAAGTTTTAAAGTAGCAGTAGTAAAGTGGAAGTAAAGTGGTAGTAAAGCAATAGTAAACCAGTAGTGAAGTAGCAGTTAAGTAATGGTAAAACAATAGTAAAGTAGTGGAATAGTAGTAAAATAGCAGTAAAGTAGTAGTAAAACAGTAGCAAAGTAGTAGTAATGGAGTAGTAAAATAGTAGTAAAATGGTAGTAAGGCAGTAGTGAAACAGCAGTAAGATAGTAGTAAAGTAGTAGTAAAATGGTCCAATAGTAAAGCGGTGGAATAGTAGTAAAATAGCTTTAAAGTAGTAGTAAAAGGATAGCAAGGTAGTAGTAAAATGATAGTAAAGCTGTAGTAAGGCAGTAGTAAAATGGTAGTAAAGTGGTAGTAAAGTAGTGGTAAAGCAGGAGTAAAGTAATAGTAAAGTAGTGGTAAAGTAATAGTAAAGTGGTAGTAAAGCAGTAGTAAAGCAGTAGTAAAGCAGTAGTAAAGTGGTAGTAAAGTAGTAGTAAAGTGGTAGTCGTAGAGTAGTAAAGTAGTAGTAAAGTAGTAGTAAAGTAGTGGTAAAGTAGTGCTAAAATAGTAGTAAGAATGACCTCGGAAGTGTTCGTTGTACAAAAAGGCGCCATGTTGTTAGCCTCAATCACAGAGGTTTTTCCATTTGTTTCCATATAAAGTAGTGGGGCGGGGGGAATGGCTTCTCAGTGTTTGTATGTTGATCCCCGGGGCTTAGGGATTTTTTCAAAAAAATATTTTTCTGCCAGTTAAATTGTCGAGGGCTGATTTCTTTTGCTGTGATAAAAAGCCTTCTGTTTCGACCGCCAAACCTTTCAGAGGAGCATTTGCAACCGTTGGGCACCATTTCTGAGTCAATTGCCAAAAGTCAGATTTTTGATGAAATTGTGACCCCGGGGCTTAGGGATTTTTTCAAAAAAATATTTTTCTGCCGGTTAAGTTGTCGAGGGCTGATTTCTTTTGCTGTGATAAAAAGCCTTCTCTTTCGACCGCCAAATCTTTCAGAGGAGCATTTGCAACCGTTGGGCACCATTTCTGAGTCAATTGCCGAAAGTCAGAGTTTTGATGAAATTGTGACCCAGGGGCTTAGGGATTTTTTCAAAAAAATATTTTTCTGCCGGTTAAGTTGTCGAGGGCTGATTTCTTGTAATGTGATAAAAAGACATCTGTTTCGACCGGCAAACCTTTCAGAGGAGCATTTGGAACCGTTGGACACCATTATAGAGTAAATTGCCAAAAGTCAGAGTTTTGATGAAATTGTGACCCCGGGGCTTAGGGATTTTTTCAAAATATCTTTTTCTGCCGGGTAAGTTGTCGAGGGCTGATTTCTTATCTTGTGATAAAAAGCCTTCTCTTTCGACCGCCAAACCTTTCAGAGGTGCATTTGCAACCGTTGGGCACCATTTCTGAGTCAATTGCCAAAAGTCAGATTTTTGATGAAATTGTGACCCCGGGGCTTAGGGATTTTTTCAAAAAAATCTTTTTCTGCCGGTTTAGTTGTTGAGGGCTGATTTCTTGTCCTGTAATAAAAAGACATCTGTTTCGACCGCCAAACCTTTCAGAGGTGCATTTGCAACCGTTGGGCACCATATCTGAGTCAATTGCCAAAAGTCAGAGTTTTGATGAAATTGTGACCCCGGGGCTTAGGGATTTTTTCAAAAAAAATCTTTTTCTGCCGGTTTAGTTGTCGAGGGCTGATTTCTTGTCCTGTAATAAAAAGACATCTGTTTCGACCGCCAAACCTTTCAGAGGTGCATTTGCAACCGTTGGGCACCATATCTGAGTCAATTGCCAAAAGTCAGAGTTTTGATGAAATTGTGACCCCGGGCTTAGGGATTTTTTCAAAAAAATATTTTTCTGCCGGTTAAGTTGTCGAGGGCTGATTTCTTTTGCTGTGATAAAAAGCCTTCTCTTTCGACCACCAAACCTTTCAGAGGAGCATTTGCAACCGTTTTGCACCATTTCTGAGTCAATTGCCGAAAGTCAGAGTTTTGATTAAATTGTGACCCCGGGGCTTAGGGATTTTTTCCAAAAAATATTTTTCTGCCGGTTAAGTTGTCGAGGGCTGATTTCTTTTCCTGTGATAAAAAGACATCTGTATCGACCGCCAAACCTTTCAGAGGAGCATTTGCAACCGTTGGGCACCACTTCTGAGTCAATTGCCAAAAGTCAGAGTTTTGATGAAATTGTGACCCCGGGGCTTAGGGATTTTTTCAAAAAAATCTTTTTCTGCCGGTTTAGTTGTCGAGGGCTGATTTCTTGTCCTGTAATAAAAAGACATCTGTTTCGACCGCCAAACCTTTCAGAGGTGCATTTGCAACCGTTGGGCACCATATCTGAGTCAATTGCCAAAAGTCAGAGTTTTGATGAAATTGTGACCCCGGGGCTTAGGGATTTTTTCAAAAAAATCTTTTTCTGCCGGTTTAGTTGTCGAGGGCTGATTTCTTGTCCTGTAATAAAAAGACATCTGTTTCGACCGCCAAACCTTTCAGAGGTGCATTTGCAACCGTTGGGCACCATTTCTGAATCAATTGCTGAAAGTCAGATTTTTGATGAAATTGTGACCCCGGGGCTTAGGGATTTTTTCAAAATATATTTTTCTACCGGTTAAGTTGTCAAGGGCTGATTTCTTTTCCTGTGATAAAAAGCCTTCTCTTTCGACCACCAAACCTTTCAGAGGAGTATTTGCAACCGTTGGGCACCATTTCTGAGTCAATTGCCGAAAGTCAGATATTTGATGAAATTGTGACCCCAGGGCTTAGGGATTTTTTCAAAAAATATTTTTCTGCCGGTTAAGTTGTCGAGGGCTGATTTCTTTTCCTGTGATAAAAAGACATCTGTATCGACCGCCAAACCTTTCAGAGGAGCATTTGCAACCGTTTGGCACCATTTTTGAGTCAATTGCCGAAAGTCAGAGTTTTGATGAAATTGTGACCCCGGGGCTTAGGGATTTTTTCAAAATATATTTTTCTGCCAGTTAAGTTGTCGAGGGCTGATTTCTTTTACTGTGATAAAAAGACATCTGTATCGACCGCCAAACCTTTCAGAGGAGCATTTGCAACCGTTTGGCACCATTTTTGAGTCAATTGCCGAAAGTCAGAGTTTTGATGAAATTGTGACCCCGGGGCTTAGGGATTTTTTCAAAATATATTTTTCTGCCAGTTAAGTTGTCGAGGGCTGATTTCTTTTACTGTGATAAAAAGCCTTCTCTTTCGACCGCCAAACCTTTCAGAGGAACATTTGCAACCGTTGGCCACCATTTTTGAGTCAATTGCCAAAAGTCAGGTTTTTGATGAAATTGTGACCCCGGGGCTTAGGGATTTTTTCAAAAAAATATTTTTCTGCCGGTTAAGTTGTCGAGGGCTGATTTCTTTTCCTGTGATAAAAAGACATCTGTTTCGACCGCCAAACCTTTCAGAGGAGCATTTGCAACCGTTGGGCACCATTTTTGAATTAATTCCCAAAAGTCAGATTTTTGATGAAATTGTGACCCCGGGGCTTAGGGATATTTTCAAAAAAATATTTTTCTGCCGGTTAAGTTGTCGAGGGCTGATTTCTTGTCCTGTGATAAAAAGCCTTCTGTTTCGACCGCCAAACCTTTCAGAGGAGCATTTACAACCGTTGGGCACCATTTTTGAATTAATTCCCAAAAGTCAGATTTTTGATGAAATTGTGACCCCGGGGCTTAGGGATATTTTCAAAATATATTTTTCTGCCAGTTAAGTTGTCGAGGGCTGATTTCTTTTACTGTGATAAAAAGCCTTCTCTTTCGACCGCCAAACCTTTCAGAGGAGCATTTGCAACCGTTTTGCACCAGTTTTGAGTCAATTTCCGAAAGTCAGATTTTTGATGAAATTGTGACCCCGGGGCTTAGGTATTTTTTTAAAATATATTTTTCTGCCGGTTAAGTTGTCGAGGGCTGATTTCTTGTCCTGTGATAAAAAACCTTCTCTTTCGACGGCTAAACCTTTCAGGGGAGCATTTGCAACCGTTGAGCACCATTTATGAATCAATTGCCAAAAGTCAGGGTTTGAAGAAATTGTGACCCCGGGGCTTAGGGATTTTTTCAAAATATATTTTTCTGCCAGTTAAGTTGTCGAGGGCTGATTTCTTTTACTGTGATATAAAGCCTTCTCTTTCAACCGCCAAACCTTTCAGAGGAGCATTTGCAACCGTTGGGCACCATTTTTGAGTCAATTGCCGAAAGTAAGATTTTTGATGAAATTGTGACCTCCGGGGCTTAGGGATTTTTTCAAAAAAATCTTTTTCTGCCGGTTAAGGATTTTCTGTCCTGTGATAAAAAGCCTTCTGTTTCGACCGCCAAACCTCTCAGGTGAGCATATGCAACCGTATGGCAGCATTTTTGAGTGAATGGCCGAAAGTCAGTTTTTTCATCAAATTGTGACCCCGGGGCTTAGGGATTTTTTTTAAAAAAAAAAAATTCTGCCGCTTAAGGTGCTTTTTACCTTGCCTTTTTAAGTTGTAAACCAACCTTAAATCTACGGGTGAAGCGCAGTATATACAATTAATAAAATAGTAACAATACTATTTGTTACTATAGACAGGCATGCCATTGTTCAGGAAGGTCTACTGTATAAATAGGGGTATAAATAGTAAAGTAGGATAAGTTTTAAAGTAGCAGTAGTAAAGTGGAAGTAAAGTGGTAGTAAAGCAATAGTAAACCAGTAGTGAAGTAGCAGTTAAGTAATGGTAAAACAATAGTAAAGTGGTGGAATAGTAGTAAAATAGCAGTAAAGTAGTAGTAAAACAGTAGCAAAGTAGTAGTAATGGAGTAGTAAAATAGTAGTAAAATGGTAGTAAGGCAGTAGTGAAACAGCAGTAAGATAGTAGTAAAGTAGTAGTAAAATGGTCCAATAGTAAAGCGGTGGAATAGTAGTAAAATAGCTTTAAAGTAGTAGTAAAAGGATAGCAAGGTAGTAGTAAAATGATAGTAAAGCTGTAGTAAGGCAGTAGTAAAATGGTAGTAAAGTGGTAGTAAAGTAGTGGTAAAGCAGGAGTAAAGTAATAGTAAAGTAGTGGTAAAGTAATAGTAAAGTGGTAGTAAAGCAGTAGTAAAGCAGTAGTAAAGCAGTAGTAAAGTGGTAGTAAAGTAGTAGTAAAGTGGTAGTCGTAGAGTAGTAAAGTAGTAGTAAAGTAGTAGTAAAGTAGTGGTAAAGTAGTGCTAAAATAGTAGTAAGAATGACCTCGGAAGTGTTCGTTGTACAAAAAGGCGCCATGTTGTTAGCCTCAATCACAGAGGTTTTTCCATTTGTTTCCATATAAAGTAGTGGGGCGGGGGGAATGGCTTCTCAGTGTTTGTATGTTGATCCCCGGGGCTTAGGGATTTTTTCAAAAAAATATTTTTCTGCCAGTTAAATTGTCGAGGGCTGATTTCTTTTGCTGTGATAAAAAGCCTTCTGTTTCGACCGCCAAACCTTTCAGAGGAGCATTTGCAACCGTTGGGCACCATTTCTGAGTCAATTGCCAAAAGTCAGATTTTTGATGAAATTGTGACCCCGGGGCTTAGGGATTTTTTCAAAAAAATATTTTTCTGCCGGTTAAGTTGTCGAGGGCTGATTTCTTTTGCTGTGATAAAAAGCCTTCTCTTTCGACCGCCAAACCTTTCAGAGGAGCATTTGCAACCGTTGGGCACCATTTCTGAGTCAATTGCCGAAAGTCAGAGTTTTGATGAAATTGTGACCCAGGGGCTTAGGGATTTTTTCAAAAAAATATTTTTCTGCCGGTTAAGTTGTCGAGGGCTGATTTCTTGTCCTGTGATAAAAAGACATCTGTTTCGACCGGCAAACCTTTCAGAGGAGCATTTGGAACCGTTGGACACCATTATAGAGTAAATTGCCAAAAGTCAGAGTTTTGATGAAATTGTGACCCCGGGGCTTAGGGATTTTTTCAAAATATCTTTTTCTGCCGGGTAAGTTGTCGAGGGCTGATTTCTTATCTTGTGATAAAAAGCCTTCTCTTTCAACCGCCAAACCTTTCAGAGGAGCATTTGCAACCGTTGGGCACCATTTCTGAGTCAATTGCCAAAAGTCAGATTTTTGATGAAATTGTGACCCCGGGGCTTAGGGATTTTTTCAAAAAAATCTTTTTCTGCCGGTTTAGTTGTCGAGGGCTGATTTCTTGTCCTGTAATAAAAAGACATCTGTTTCGACCGCCAAACCATTCAGAGGTGCATTTGCAGCCGTTGGGCACCATATCTGAGTCAATTGCCAAAAGTCAGAGTTTTGATGAAATTGTGACCCCAGGGCTTAGGGATTTTTTCAAAAAAATCTTTTTCTGCCGGTTTAGTTGTCGAGGGCTGATTTCTTGTCCTGTAATAAAAAGACATCTGTTTCGACCGCCAAACCTTTCAGAGGTGCATTTGCAACCGTTGGGCACCATATCTGAGTCAATTGCCAAAAGTCAGAGTTTTGATGAAATTGTGACCCCGGGGCTTAGGGATTTTTTCAAAATATATTTTTCTGCCAGTTAAGTTGTCGAGGGCTGATTTCTTTTACTGTGATAAAAAGCCTTCTCTTTCGACCGCCAAACCTTTCAGAGGAACATTTGCAACCGTTGGCCACCATTTTTGAGTCAATTGCCAAAAGTCAGGTTTTTGATGAAATTGTGACCCCGGGGCTTAGGGATTTTTTCAAAAAAATATTTTTCTGCCGGTTAAGTTGTCGAGGGCTGATTTCTTTTCCTGTGATAAAAAGACATCTGTTTCGACCGCCAAACCTTTCAGAGGAGCATTTGCAACCGTTGGGCACCATTTTTGAATTAATTCCCAAAAGTCAGATTTTTGATGAAATTGTGACCCCGGGGCTTAGGGATATTTTCAAAAAAATATTTTTCTGCCGGTTAAGTTGTCGAGGGCTGATTTCTTGTCCTGTGATAAAAAGCCTTCTGTTTCGACCGCCAAACCTTTCAGAGGAGCATTTACAACCATTGGGCACCATTTTTGAATTAATTCCCAAAAGTCAGATTTTTGATGAAATTGTGACCCCGGGGCTTAGGGATATTTTCAAAATATATTTTTCTGCCAGTTAAGTTGTCGAGGGCTGATTTCTTGTCCTGTGATAAAAAGACATCTGTATCGACCGCCAAACCTTTCAGAGGAGCATTTGCAACCGTTTGGCACCATTTTTGAGTCAATTGCCGAAAGTCAGAGTTTTGATGAAATTGTGACCCCGGGGCTTAGGGATTTTTTCAAAATATATTTTTCTGCCAGTTAAGTTGTCGAGGGCTGATTTCTTTTCCTGTGATAAAAAGACATCTGTATCGACCGCCAAACCTTTCAGAGGAGCATTTGCATCCGTTGGGCACCATTTCTGAGTCAATTGCCAAAAGTCAGATTTTTGATAAAATTGTGACCCCGGGGCATAGGGATTTTTTCAAAAAAATATTTTTCTGGCGGTTTAGTTGTCGAGGGCTGATTTCTTTTCCTGTGATAAAAAGCCTTCTCTTTCGACCGCCAAACCTTTCAGAGGAGCATTTGCAACCGTTGGGCACCATTTCTGAGTCAATTGCCGAAAGTCAGATTTTTGCTGAAATTGTGAGCCCTGGGCTTAGGGATTTTTTCAAAAAAATCTTTTTCTGCCGGTTTAGTTGTCGAGGGCTGATTTCTTGTCCTGTAATAAAAAGACATCTGTTTCGACCGCCAAAGCTTTCAGAGGAGCATTTGCAACCGTTGGGCACCATATCTGAGTCAATTGCTGAAAGTCAGAGTTTTGATGAAATTGTGACCCCGGGGCTTAGGGATTTTTTCAAAAAAATATTTTTCTGCCGGTTAAGTTGTCGAGGGCTGATTTCTTTTCCTGTGATAAAAAGACATCTGTTTCGACCGCCAAACCTTTCAGAGGAGCATTTGCAACCGTTGGGCACCATTTCTGAGTCAATTGCCGAAAGTCAGAGTTTTGATGAAATTGTGACCCCGGGGCTTAGGGATTTTTTCAAAAAAATATTTTTCTGCCGGTTAAGTTGTCGAGGGCTGATTTCTTGTCCTGTGATAAAAAGACATCTGTTTCGACCGGCAAACCTTTCAGAGGAGCATTTGGAACCGTTGGACACCATTATAGAGTAAATTGCCAAAAGTCAGAGTTTTGATGAAATTGTGACCCCAAGGCTTACAGATTTTTTCAAAATATCTTTTTCTGCCGGTTAAGTTGTCGAGGGCTGAATTCTTATCTTGTGATAGAAAGCCTTCTCTTTCGACCGCCAAACCTTTCAGAGGAGCATTTGCAACCATTGGGCACGATTTCTGAGTCAATTGCTGAAAGTCAGAGTTTTGATGAAATTGTGACCCCGGGGCTTAGGGATTTTTTCAAAAAAATATTTTTCTGCCGGTTAAGTTGTCGAGGGCTGATTTCTTGTCCTGTAATAAAAAGACATCTGTTTCGACCGCCAAACCTTTCAGAGGTGCATTTGCAACCGTTGGGCACCATATCTGAGTCAATTGCCAAAAGTCAGAGTTTTGATGAAATTGTGACCCCGGGGCTTAGGTATTTTTTCAAAAAAATATTTTTCTGCCGGTTAAGTTGTCGAGGGCTGATTTCTTTTGCTGTGATAAAAAGCCTTCTCTTTCGACCACCAAACCTTTCAGAGGAGCATTTGCAACCGTTGGGCACCATTTCTGAGTCAATTGCCGAAAGTCAGAGTTTTGATGAAATTGTGACCCCGGGGTTTAGGGATTTTTTCAAAATATATTCTTCTACCGGTTAAGTTGTCAAGGGCTGATTTCTTTTCCTGTGATAAAAAGCCTTCTCTTTCGACCGCCAAACCTTTCAGAGGAGCATTTGCAACCGTTGGGCACCATTTCTGAGTCAATTGCCGAAAGTCAGATTTTTGATGAAATTGTGACCCCGGGGCTTAGGGATTTTTTCAAAATATATTTTACTGCCAGTTAAGTTGTCGAGGGCTGATTTCTTTTACTGTGATATAAAGCCTTCTCTTTCAACCGCCAATCCTTTCAGGGGAGCATTTGCAACCGTTGGGCACCATTTTTGAGTCAATTGCCGAAAGTCCGATTTTTGATGAAATTGTGACCCCGGGGCTTAGGGATTTTTTCCAAAAAATATTTTTCTGCCGGTTAAGTTGTCGAGGGCTAATTTCTTTTCCTGTGATAAAAAGACATCTGTTTCGACCGCAAAAACTTTCAGAGGAGCATTAGAAACCGTTGGGCACCATTTTTGAGTCAATTGCCGAAAGCCAGATTTTTGATGAAATTGTGACCCTGGGATTTAGGGATTTTTTCAAAAAAATATTTTTCTGCCGGTTTAGTTGTCGAGGGCTGATTTCTTGTCCTGTAATAAAAAGCCTTCTCTTTCGACGACCAAACCTTTCAGAGGAGCATTTGCAACCGTTTTGCACCAGTTTTGAGTCAATTGCCGAAAGTCAGAGTTTTGATGAAATTGTGACCCCGGGGCTTAAGGATTTTTTCAAAAAAATATTTTTCTGCCGGTTAAGTTGTCGAGGGCTAATTTCTTTTCCTGTGATAAAAAGACATCTGTTTCGACCGCCAAACCTTTCAGAGGAGCATTTGCAACCGTTGGGCACCATATCTGAGTCAATTGCTGAAAGTCAGAGTTTTGATGAAATTGTGACCCCGGGGCTTAGGGGTTTTTTCAAAAAAATATTTTTCTGCCGGTTAAGTTGTCGAGGGCTGATTTCTTATCTTGTGATAAAAAGCCTTCTCTTTCGACCGCCAAACCTTTCAGAGGAGCATTTGCAACCGTTGGGCACCATTTCTGAGTCAATTGCCAAAAGTCAGATTTTTGATGAAATTGTGACCCCGGGGCTTAGGGATATTTTCAATAATAATAATAATAATAATAATAATTTATTATTTGTACCCCGCCCATCTGGCTGGGTTTCCCAGCCACTCTGGGCGGCTTCCAACAGAAATGAAAAATACACTAAAATGTCACATATTAAAAACTTCCCTGAACAGGGCTGCCTTCAGATGTTTTCTGAATGTCAGGTAGTTGTCCATCGCCTTGACATCCGATGGGAGGGCATTCCACAGGGCGGGCGCCACCACCGAGAAGGCCCTCTGCCTGGTTCCCTGCAACTTGGCCTCTCGCAGTGAGGGAACCACCAGAAGGCCCTCGGAGCTGGACCTCAGTGTCCGGGCAGACCGATGGGGGAGGAGACGCTCCTTCAGATATACTGGACCGAGGCCATTTAGGGCTTTAAAGGTCAGCACCAACACTTTGAATTGTGCTCGGAAACGTACTGGGAGCCAATGTAGGTCTTTCAAGACCGGTGTTATATGGTCTCGGCGGCCGCTCCCAGTCACCAGTCTAGCTGCCGCATTCTGGATTAGTTGTAGTTTCCGGGTCACCTTCAAAGGTAGCCCCACGTAGAGCGCATTGCAGTAGTCCAAGCGGGAGATAACCAGAGCATGTACCACTCTGGCGAGACAGTCTGCAGGCAGATAGGGTCTCAGCCTACGTACCAGATGGAGCTGGTAAACAGCTGCCCTGGATACAGATTTGACCTGTGCCTCCATGGACAGCTGTGAGTCCAAAATGACTCCCAGGCTGCGCACCTGGTCCTTCAGGGGCACAGTTACCCCATTCAGGACCAGGGAATCCTCCACACCTGCCCGCCTCCTGTCCCCCAAAAACAGTACTTCTGTCTTGTCAGGATTCAACCTCAATCTGTTAGCCGCCATCCATCCTCCAACCGCTTCCAGACACTCACACAGGACCTTTACCGCCTTCACTGGTTCTGATTTAAAAGAGAGGTAGAGCTGGGTATCATCTGCATACTGATGAACACCCAGCCCAAACCTCCTGATGATCCCTCCCAGCGGCTGCATGTAGATGTTGAAAAGCATGGGGGAGAGGACAGAACCCTGAGGCACCCCACAAGTGAGAGCCCAGGGGTCTGAACACTCATCCCCCACCACCACTTTCTGAACACGGCCCAGGAGGAAGGAGCGGAACCACTGTATGACAGTGCCCCCAGCTCCCAGCCCCTCAAGACGGTCCAGAAGGATGTCATGGTCGATGGTATCAAATGCCGCTGAGAGATCCAGCAGAACTAGGAAACAGCTCTCACCTTTGTCCCTAGCCCGCCGGAGATCATCAACCAGTGCAACCAAGGCAGTTTCAGTCCCATGATGAGGCCTGAATCCCGACTGGAAGGGATCCAAATGGTCCGCTTCTTCCAGGCGTGCCTGGAGTTGTTCAGCAACCACTCGCTCAATCACCTTGCCCAAGAATGGAAGGTTTGAGACTGGGCGATAATTGGCCATCGTGGCCGCATCTAAAGATGGTTTTTTAAGAAGCGGTTTAATAACCGCCTCTTTCAGCGGGTCTGGGAAGGCTCCCTCACGGAGGGAAGCATTCACCACCCCACGAAGCCCATCGCCCAGTCCTTCCCGGCTAGCTTTTATAAGCCAGGATGGGCAAGGATCCAGGAGACAGGTGGTTGGCTTCACTCGTCCAAGCAGCCTGTCCACATCCTCGGAGGTAACAGATTGGAATTGATCCCACACAACTTGACCAGACAGGACTCTAGCACTCTCCCGCCCCGGCCCTGCTCCCACGGTGGAGTCTACTTCTTCCCGAATCTGAGCGATTTTATCTGCAAAAAAATTTGCAAAATCATTGCAGGAGAACATGTGGCCCGTACTGGGCCCCGATGTTACAGGTGGTTCCGCTAAATTGTGAACCACCTGAAAGAGTCTCCTGCTGCTGTTTTCTGCAGATGCAATAGAGGCGGTGAAGAAAGTCTTCTTCGCCGTCGCTATCGCCACTTGGTAGGCTCGACGTTGAGCTCTAACCTGTGTCCGGTCAGATTCAGAATGGGTTATCCGCCACCGGCGCTCTAGCCGTCTCAACAATTGTTTCATTGCCCTCAGATCCGTGGAAAACCACGGGGCTCTCCGGGCTCCATGCAATCGGAGAGGGCGCTTCGGAGCCAAACAGTCAATAGCCCTGGTTAACTCCACATTCCAGCGGGCCACCAGGGAATTGGCTGAAAGGCCATCAACATGGGATAAAGCATCCCCTACCACTCTCTGGAAACCATTTGGATCCATTAAGTGGCGGGGGCCATATTTTTCTGCCGGTTAAGTTGTCGAGGGCTGATTTCTTTTCCTGTGATAAAAAGACATCTGTATCGACCGCCAAACCTTTCAGAGGAGCATTTGCAACCGTTGGGCACCATTTCTGAGTCAATTGCCAAAAGTCAGAGTTTTGATGAAATTGTGACCCCGGGGCTTAGGGATTTTTTCAAAAAAATCTTTTTCTGCCAGTTTAGTTGTCGAGGGCTGATTTCTTGTCCTGTAATAAAAAGACATCTGTTTCGACCGCCAAACCTTTCAGAGGTGCATTTGCAACCGTTGGGCACCATATCTGAGTCAATTGCCAAAAGTCAGAGTTTTGATGAAATTGTGACCCCGGGGCTTAGGGATTTTTTCAAAAAAATATTTTTCTGCCGGTTAAGTTGTCGAGGGCTGATTTCTTTTGCTGTGATAAAAAGCCTTCTGTTTCGACCACCAAACCTTTCAGAGGAGCATTTGCAACCGTTGGGGACCATTTCTGAGTCAATTGCCAAAAGTCAGATTTTTGATGAAATTGTGACCCCGGGGCTTAGGGATTTTTTCAAAAAAATATTTTTCTGCCGTTTAAGTTGTCGAGGGCTGATTTCTTGTCCTGTAATAAAAAGACATCTGTTTCGACCGCCAAACCTTTCAGAGGTGCATTTGCAACCGTTGGGCACCATATCTGAGTCAATTGCCAAAAGTCAGAGTTTTGATGAAATTGTGACCCCGGGGCTTAGGTATTTTTTCAAAAAAATATTTTTCTGCCGGTTAAGTTGTCGAGGGCTGATTTCTTTTGCTGTGATAAAAAGCCTTCTCTTTCGACCACCAAACCTTTCAGAGGAGCATTTGCAACCGTTGGGCACCATTTCTGAGTCAATTGCCGAAAGTCAGAGTTTTGATGAAATTGTGACCCCGGGGCTTAGGGATTTTTTCAAAAAAATCTTTTTCTGCCGGTTAAGTTGTCGAGGGCTGATTTCTTGTCCTGTAATAAAAAGACATCTGTTTCGACCGCCAAACCTTTCAGAGGTGCATTTGCAACCGTTGGGCACCATATCTGAGTCAATTGCCAAAAGTCAGAGTTTTGATGAAATTGTGACCCCGGGGCTTAGGGATTTTTTCAAAAAAATATTTTTCTGCCGGTTAAGTTGTCGAGGGCTGATTTCTTTTGCTGTGATAAAAAGCCTTCTGTTTCGACCACCAAACCTTTCAGAGGAGCATTTGCAACCGTTGGGCACCATTTCTGAGTCAATTGCCAAAAGTCAGATTTTTGATGAAATTGTGACCCCGGGGCTTAGGGATTTTTTCAAAAAAATATTTTTCTGCCGGTTAAGTTGTCGAGGGCTGATTTCTTTTCCTGTGATAAAAAGACATCTGTATCGACCGCCAAACCTTTCAGAGGAGCATTTGCAACCGTTGGGCACCACTTCTCAGTCAATTGCCAAAAGTCAGATTTTTGATGAAATTGTGACCCCGGTGCTTAGGAATTTTTTCAAAATATATTTTACTGCCAGTTAAGTTGTCGAGGGCTGATTTCTTTTACTGTGATATAAAGCCTTCTCTTTCAACCGCCAATCCTTTCAGGGGAGCATTTGCAACCGTTTGGCACCATTTTTGAGTCAATTGCCGAAAGTCAGATTTTTGATGAAATTGTGACCCCGGGGCTTAGGGATTTTTTCCAAAAAATATTTTTCTGCCGGTTAAGTTGTCGACGGCTAATTTCTTTTCCTGTGATAAAAAGACATCTGTTTCGACTGCAAAAACTTTCAGAGGAGCATTAGAAACCGTTTGGCACCATTTTTGAGTCAATTGCCGAAAGCCAGATTTTTGATGAAATTGTGACCCTGGGATTTAGGGATTTTTTCAAAAAAATATTTTTCTGCCGGTTTAGTTGTCGAGGGCTGATTTCTTGTCCTGTAATAAAAAGCCTTCTCTTTCGACGACCAAACCTTTCAGAGGAGCATTGGCAACCGTTGAGCACCATTTCTGAGTCAATTGCCGAAAGTCAGAGTTTTGATGAAATTGTGACCCCGGGGCTTAGGGATTTTTTCAAAAAAAATTTTTTCTGCCGGTTAAGTTGTCGAGGGCTGATTTCTTGTCCTGTGATAAAAAGACATCTGTTTCGACCGGCAAACCTTTCAGAGGAGCATTTGGAACCGTTGGACACCATTATAGAGTAAATTGCCAAAAGTCAGAGTTTTGATGAAATTGTGACCCCGGGGCTTAGGGATTTTTTCAAAATATCTTTTTCTGCCGGTTAAGTTGTCGAGGGCTGAATTCTTATCTTGTGATAGAAAGCCTTCTCTTTCGACCACCAAACCTTTCAGAGGAGCATTTGCAACCGTTGGGCACCATATCTGAGTCAATTGCCAAAAGTCAGAGTTTTGATGAAATTGTGACCCCGGGGCTTAGGGATTTTTTCAAAAAAATCTTTTTCTGCCGGTTTAGTTGTCGAGGGCTGATTTCTTGTCCTGTAATAAAAAGACATCTGTTTCGACCGCCAAACCTTTCAGAGGTGCATTTGCAACCGTTGGGCACCATATCTGAGTCAATTGCCAAAAGTCAGAGTTTTGATGAAATTGTGACCCCGGGGCTTAGGGATTTTTTCAAAAAAATATTTTTCTGCCGGTTAAGTTGTCGAGGGCTGATTTCTTGTCCTGTGATAAAAAGACATCTGTTTCGACCGGCAAACCTTTCAGAGGAGCATTTGGAACCGTTGGACACCATTATAGAGTAAATTGCCAAAAGTCAGAGTTTTGATGAAATTGTGACCCCGGGGCTTAGGGATTTTTTCAAAATATCTTTTTCTGCCGGTTAAGTTGTCGAGGGCTGAATTCTTATCTTGTGATAGAAAGCCTTCTCTTTCGACCGCCAAACCTTTCAGAGGAGCATTTGCAACCGTTGGGCACCATATCTGAGTCAATTGCCAAAAGTCAGAGTTTTGATGAAATTGTGACCCCGGGGCTTAGGGATTTTTTCAAAAAAATCTTTTTCTGCCGGTTTAGTTGTCGAGGGCTGATTTCTTGTCCTGTAATAAAAAGACATCTGTTTCGACCGCCAAACCTTTCAGAGGTGCATTTGCAACCGTTGGGCACCATATCTGAGTCAATTGCCAAAAGTCAGAGTTTTGATGAAATTGTGACCCCGGGGCTTAGGGATTTTTTCAAAAAAATATTTTTCTGCCGGTTAAGTTGTCGAGGGCTGATTTCTTTTGCTGTGATAAAAAGCCTTCTCTTTCGACCACCAAACCTTTCAGAGGAGCATTTGCAACCGTTGGGCACCATTTCTGAGTCAATTGCCAAAAGTCAGATTTTTGATGAAATTGTGACCCCGGGGCTTAGGGATTTTTTCAAAAAAATATTTTTCTGCCGGTTAAGTTGTCGAGGGCTGATTTCTTTTCCTGTGATAAAAAGACATCTGTATCGACCGCGAAACCTTTCAGAGGAGCATTTGCAACCGTTGGGCACCATTTCTGAGTCAATTGCCAAAAGTCAGAGTTTTGATGAAATTGTGACCCCGGGGCTTAGGGATTTTTTCAAAAAAATCTTTTTCTGCCAGTTTAGTTGTCGAGGGCTGATTTCTTGTCCTGTAATAAAAAGACATCTGTTTCGACCGCCAAACCTTTCAGAGGTGCATTTGCAACCGTTGGGCACCATATCTGAGTCAATTGCCAAAAGTCAGAGTTTTGATGAAATTGTGACCCCGGGGCTTAGGGATTTTTTCCAAAAAAGTATTTTTCTGCCGGTTAAGTTGTCGAGGGCTGATTTCTTTTGCTGTGATAAAAAGCCTTCTGTTTCGACCACCAAACCTTTCAGAGGAGCATTTGCAACCGTTGGGGACCATTTCTGAGTCAATTGCCAAAAGTCAGATTTTTGATGAAATTGTGACCCCGGGGCTTAGGGATTTTTTCAAAAAAATATTTTTCTGCCGTTTAAGTTGTCGAGGACTGATTTCTTGTCCTGTAATAAAAAGACATCTGTTTCGACCGCCAAACCTTTCAGAGGTGCATTTGCAACCGTTGGGCACCATATCTGAGTCAATTGCCAAAAGTCAGAGTTTTGATGAAATTGTGACCCCGGGGCTTAGGTATTTTTTCAAAAAAATATTTTTCTGCCGGTTAAGTTGTCGAGGGCTGATTTCTTGTCCTGTAATAAAAAGACATCTGTTTCGACCGCCAAACCTTTCAGAGGTGCATTTGCAACCGTTGGGCACCATATCTGAGTCAATTGCCAAAAGTCAGAGTTTTGATGAAATTGTGACCCCGGGGCTTAGGGATTTTTTCAAAAAAATATTTTTCTGCCGGTTAAGTTGTCGAGGGCTGATTTCTTTTGCTGTGATAAAAAGCCTTCTGTTTCGACCACCAAACCTTTCAGAGGAGCATTTGCAACCGTTGGGGACCATTTCTGAGTCAATTGCCAAAAGTCAGATTTTTGATGAAATTGTGACCCCGGGGCTTAGGGATTTTTTCAAAAAAATATTTTTCTGCCGTTTAAGTTGTCGAGGGCTGATTTCTTGTCCTGTAATAAAAAGACATCTGTTTCGACCGCCAAACCTTTCAGAGGTGCATTTGCAACCGTTGGGCACCATATCTGAGTCAATTGCCAAAAGTCAGAGTTTTGATGAAATTGTGACCCCGGGGCTTAGGTATTTTTTCAAAAAAATATTTTTCTGCCGGTTAAGTTGTCGAGGGCTGATTTCTTTTGCTGTGATAAAAAGCCTTCTCTTTCGACCACCAAACCTTTCAGAGGAGCATTTGCAACCGTTGGGCACCATTTCTGAGTCAATTGCCGAAAGTCAGAGTTTTGATGAAATTGTGACCCCGGGGCTTAGGGATTTTTTCAAAAAAATCTTTTTCTGCCGGTTAAGTTGTCGAGGGCTGATTTCTTGTCCTGTAATAAAAAGACATCTGTTTCGACCGCCAAACCTTTCAGAGGTGCATTTGCAACCGTTGGGCACCATATCTGAGTCAATTGCCAAAAGTCAGAGTTTTGATGAAATTGTGACCCCGGGGCTTAGGGATTTTTTCAAAAAAATATTTTTCTGCCGGTTAAGTTGTCGAGGGCTGATTTCTTTTGCTGTGATAAAAAGCCTTCTGTTTCGACCACCAAACCTTTCAGAGGAGCATTTGCAACCGTTGGGCACCATTTCTGAGTCAATTGCCAAAAGTCAGATTTTTGATGAAATTGTGACCCCGGGGCTTAGGGATTTTTTCAAAAAAATATTTTTCTGCCGGTTAAGTTGTCGAGGGCTGATTTCTTTTCCTGTGATAAAAAGACATCTGTATCGACCGCCAAACCTTTCAGAGGAGCATTTGCAACCGTTGGGCACCACTTCTCAGTCAATTGCCAAAAGTCAGAGTTTTGATGAAATTGTGACCCCGGTGCTTAGGAATTTTTTCAAAATATATTTTACTGCCAGTTAAGTTGTCGAGGGCTGATTTCTTTTACTGTGATATAAAGCCTTCTCTTTCAACCGCCAATCCTTTCAGGGGAGCATTTGCAACCGTTTGGCACCATTTTTGAGTCAATTGCCGAAAGTCAGATTTTTGATGAAATTGTGACCCCGGGGCTTAGGGATTTTTTCCAAAAAATATTTTTCTGCCGGTTAAGTTGTCGACGGCTAATTTCTTTTCCTGTGATAAAAAGACATCTGTTTCGACTGCAAAAACTTTCAGAGGAGCATTAGAAACCGTTTGGCACCATTTTTGAGTCAATTGCCGAAAGCCAGATTTTTGATGAAATTGTGACCCTGGGATTTAGGGATTTTTTCAAAAAAATATTTTTCTGCCGGTTTAGTTGTCGAGGGCTGATTTCTTGTCCTGTAATAAAAAGCCTTCTCTTTCGACGACCAAACCTTTCAGAGGAGCATTGGCAACCGTTGAGCACCATTTCTGAGTCAATTGCCGAAAGTCAGAGTTTTGATGAAATTGTGACCCCGGGGCTTAGGGATTTTTTCAAAAAAAAATTTTCTGCCGGTTAAGTTGTCGAGGGCTAATTTCTTTTCCTGTGATAAAAAGACATCTGTTTCGACCGGCAAACCTTTCAGAGGAGCATTTGCAACCGTTGGGCACCATATCTGAGTCAATTGCTGAAAGTCAGAGTTTTGATGAAATTGTGACCACGGGGCTTAGGGGTTTTTTCAAAAAAATATTTTTCTGCCGGTTAAGTTGTCGAGGGCTGATTTCTTATCTTGTGATAAAAAGCCTTCTCTTTCGACCGCCAAACCTTTCAGAGGAGCATTTGCAACCGTTGGGCACCATTTCTGAGTCAATTGCCAAAAGTCAGATTTTTGATGAAATTGTGACCCCGGGGCTTAGGGATATTTTCAAAAAAATATTTTTCTGGCGGTTAAGTTGTCGAGGGCTGATTTCTTTTCCTGTGATAAAAAGCCTTCTCTTTCGACCGCCAAACCTTTCAGAGGAGCATTTGCAACCGTTGGGCACCATTTCTGAGTCAATTGCCGAAAGTCAGATTTTTGCTGAAATTGTGAGCCCGGGGCTTAGGGATTTTTTCAAAAAAATCTTTTTCTGCCAGTTTAGTTGTCGAGGGCTGATTTCTTGTCCTGTGATAAAAAGACATCTGTTTCGACCGGCAAACCTTTCAGAGGAGCATTTGGAACCGTTGGACACCATTATAAGGTAAATTGCCAAAAGTCAGAGTTTTGATGAAATTGTGACCCCGGGGCTTAGGGATTTTTTCATAATATCTTTTTCTGCCGGTTAAGTTGTCGAGGGCTGATTTCTTATCTTGTGATAAAAAGCCTTCTCTTTCGACCGCCAAACCTTTCAGAGGAGCATTTGCAACCGTTGGGCACCATTTCTGAGTCAATTGCCAAAAGTCAGATTTTTGATGAAATTGTGACCCCGGGGCTTAGGGATTTTTTCAAAAAAATCTTTTTCTGCCGGTTAAGTTGTCGAGGGCTGATTTCTTTTGCTGTGATAAAAAGCCTTCTCTTTCGACCACCAAACCTTTCAGAGGAGCATTTGCAACCGTTGGGCACCATTTCTGAGTCAATTGCCGAAAGTCAGAGTTTTGATGAAATTGTGACCCCGGGGCTTAGGGATTTTTTCAAAAAAATATTTTTCTGCTGGTTAAGTTGTCGAGGGCTGATTTCTTATCTTGTGATAAAAAGCCTTCTCTTTCGACCGCCAAATCTTTCAGAGGAGCATTTGCAACCGTTGGGCACCATTTCTGAGTCAATTGCCAAAAGTCAGATTTTTGATGAAATTGTGACCCCGGGGCTTAGGGATATTTTCAAAAAAATATTTTTCTGCCGGTTAAGTTGTCGAGGGCTGATTTCTTTTCCTGTGATAAAAAGACATCTGTTTCGACCGCCAAACCTTTCAGAGGAGCTTTTGCAACCGTTGGGCACCATATCTGAGTCAATTGCCAAAAGTCAGAATTTTGATGAAATTGTGACCCCGGGGCTTAGGGATTTTTTCAAAAAAATATTTTTCTGCCGGTTAAGTTGTCGAGGGCTGATTTCTTTTGCTGTGATAAAAAGCCTTCTCTTTCGACCACCAAACGTTTCAGAGGAGCATTTGCAACCGTTGGGCACCATTTCTGAGTCAATTGCCGAAAGTCAGAGTTTTGATGAAATTGTGACCCCGGGGCTTAGGGATTTTTTCAAAAAAATATTTTTCTGCTGGTTAAGTTGTCGAGGGCTGATTTCTTATCTTGTGATAAAAAGCCTTCTCTTTCGACCGCCAAACCTTTCAGAGGAGCATTTGCAACCGTTGGGCACCATTTCTGAGTCAATTGCCAAAAGTCAGATTTTTGATGAAATTGTGACCCCGGGGCTTAGGGATATTTTCAAAAAAATATTTTTCTGCCGGTTAAGTTGTCGAGGGCTGATTTATTTTCCTGTGATAAAAAGACATCTGTATCGACCGCCAAACCTTTCAGAGGAGCATTTGCAACCGTTGGGCACCACTTCTGAGTCAATTGCCAAAAGTCAGAATTTTGATGAAATTGTGACCCCGGGGCTTAGGGATATTTTCAAAAAAATATTTTTCTGCCGGTTAAGTTGTCGAGGGCTGATTTCTTTTCCTGTGATAAAAAGACATCTGTATCGACCGCCAAACCTTTCAGAGGAGCATTTGCAACCGTTGGGCACCATTTCTGAGTCAATTGCCAAAAGTCAGAATTTTGATGAAATTGTGACCCCGGGGCTTAGGGATTTTTTCAAAAAAATATTTTTCTGCCGGTTAAGTTGTCGAGCGCTGATTTCTTATCTTGTGATAAAAAGCCTTCTCTTTCAAACGCCAAACCTTTCAGAGGAGCATTTGCAACCGTTGGGCACCATTTCTGAGTCAATTGCCAATAGTCAGATTTTTGATGAAATTGTGACCCCGGGGCTTAGGGATATTTTCAAAAAAATATTTTTCTGCCGGTTAAGTTGTCGAGCGCTGATTTCTTTTCCTGTGATAAAAAGACATCTGTATCGACCACCAAACCTTCAGGAGGAGCATTTGCAACCGTTGGGCACCATTTCTGAGTCAATTGCCAAAAGTCAGAGTTTTGATGAAATTGTGACCCGGGGGCTTAGGGATTTTTTTCAAAAAAATATTTTTCTGCCGGTTAAGTTGTCGAGGGCTGATTTCTTATCTTGTGATAAAAAGCCTTCTCTTTCGACCGCCAAACCTTTCAGAGGAGCATTTGCAACCGTTGGGCACCATTTCTGAGTCAATTGCCAAAAGTCAGATTGTTGATGAAATTGTGACCCCGGGGCTTAGGGATTTTTTCAAAAAAATATTTTTCTGCCAGTTAAATTGTCGAGGGCTGATTTCTTTTCCTGTGATAAAAAGCCTTCTGTTTCGACCGCCAAACCTTTCAGAGGAGCATTTGCAACCGTTTTGCACCATTTCTGAGTCAATTGCTGAAAGTCAGATTTTTGATGAAATTGTGACCCCGGGGCTTAGGGATTTTTTAAAAAAAATATTTTTCTGCCGGTTAAGTTGTTGAGGGCTGTTTTCTTTTCCTGTGATAAAAAGACATCTGTTTCAACCGGCAAACCTTTCAGAGGAGTATTTGGAACCGTTGGACACCATTATAGATTAAATTGCCAAAAGTCAGAATTTTGATGAAATTGTGACCCCGGGGCTTAGGGATTTTTTCAAAATACATTTTTCTGCCAGTTATGTTGTCGAGGGCTGATTTCTTTTGCTGTGATAAAAAGCCCTCTCTTTCGACTACCAAACCTTTCAGAGGAGCATTTGCAACCGTTGGGCACCATTTCTGAGTCAATTGCCGAAAGCCAGATTTTTGATGAAATTGTGACCCCGGGATTTAGGGATTTTTTCAAAAAAATATTTTTCTGCCGGTTTAGTTGTCGAGGGCTGATTTCTTGTCCTGTAATAAAAAGCCTTCTCTTTCGACGACCAAACCTTTCAGAGGAGCATTTGCAACCGTTTTGCACCAGTTTTGAATCAAATGCCGAAAGTCAGAGTTTTGATGAAATTGTGACCCCGGGGCTTAGGGGTTTTTTCAAAAAGATATTTTTCTGGCGGTTAAGTTGTCGAGGGCTGATTTCTTTTCCTGTGATAAAAAGCCTTCTCTTTCGACCGCCAAACCTTTCAGAGGAGCATTTGCAACCGTTGGGCACCATTTCTGAGTCAATTGCCGAAAGTCAGATTTTTGCTGAAATTGTGAGCCCGGGGCTTAGGGATTTTTTCAAAAAAATCTTTTTCTGCCGGTTTAGTTGTCGAGGGCTGATTTCTTGTCCTGTGATAAAAAGACATCTGTTTCGACCGGCAAACCTTTCAGAGGAGCATTTGGAACCGTTGGACACCATTATAAGGTAAATTGCCAAAAGTCAGAGTTTTGATGAAATTGTGACCCCGGGGCTTAGGGATTTTTTCATAATATCTTTTTCTGCCGGTTAAGTTGTCGAGGGCTGATTTCTTATCTTGTGATAAAAAGCCTTCTCTTTCGACCGCCAAACCTTTCAGAGGAGCATTTGCAACCGTTGGGCACCATTTCTGAGTCAATTGCCAAAAGTCAGATTTTTGATGAAATTGTGACCCCGGGGCTTAGGGATTTTTTCAAAAAAATCTTTTTCTGCCGATTTAGTTGTCGAGGGCTGATTTCTTGTCCTATAATAAAAAGACATCTGTTTCGACCGCCAAACCTTTCAGAGGAGCTTTTGCAACCGTTGGCCACCATATCTGAGTCAATTGCCAAAAGTCAGAATTTTGATGAAATTGTGACCCCGGGGCTTAGGGATTTTTTCAAAAAAATATTTTTCTGCCGGTTAAGTTGTCGAGGGCTGATTTCTTTTGCTGTGATAAAAAGCCTTCTCTTTCGACCACCAAACCTTTCAGAGGAGCATTTGCAACCGTTGGGCACCATTTCTGAGTCAATTGCCGAAAGTCAGAGTTTTGATGAAATTGTGACCCCGGGGCTTAGGGATTTTTTCAAAAAAATATTTTTCTGCTGGTTAAGTTGTCGAGGGCTGATTTCTTATCTTGTGATAAAAAGTCTTCTCTTTCGACCGCCAAACCTTTCAGAGGAGCATTTGCAACCGTTGGGCACCATTTCTGAGTCAATTGCCAAAAGTCAGATTTTTGATGAAATTGTGACCCCGGGGCTTAGGGATATTTTCAAAAAAATATTTTTCTGCCGGTTAAGTTGTCGAGGGCTGATTTCTTTTCCTGTGATAAAAAGACATCTGTTTCGACCGCCAAACCTTTCAGAGGAGCTTTTGCAACCGTTGGCCACCATATCTGAGTCAATTGCCAAAAGTCAGAGTTTTGATGAAATTGTGACCCCGGGGCTTAGGGATTTTTTCAAAAAAATATTTTTCTGCCGGTTAAGTTGTCGAGGGCTGATTTCTTTTGCTGTGATAAAAAGCCTTCTCTTTCGACCACCAAACCTTTCAGAGGAGCATTTGCAACCGTTGGGCACCATTTCTGAGTCAATTGCCGAAAGTCAGATTTTTGCTGAAATTGTGAGCCCGGGGCTTAGGGATTTTTTCAAAAAAATATTTTTCTGCCGGTTAAGTTGTCGAGGGCTGATTTCTTATCTTGTGATAAAAAGCCTTCTCTTTCAAACGCCAAACCTTTCAGAGGAGCATTTGCAACCGTTGGGCACCATTTCTGAGTCAATTGCCAAAAGTCAGATTTTTGATGAAATTGTGACCCCGGGGCTTAGGGATATTTTCAAAAAAATATTTTTCTGCCGGTTAAGTTGTCGAGGGCTGATTTCTTTTCCTGTGATAAAAAGACATCTGTATCGACCACCAAACCTTCAGGAGGAGCATTTGCAACCGTTGGGCACCATTTCTGAGTCAATTGCCGAAAGTCAGAGTTTTGATGAAATTGTGACCCGGGGGCTTAGGGATTTTTTCAAAAAAATATTTTTCTGCCGGTTAAGTTGTCGAGGGCTGATTTCTTATCTTGTGATAAAAAGCCTTCTCTTTCGACCGCCAAACCTTTCAGAGGAGCATTTGCAACCGTTGGGCACCATTTCTGAGTCAATTGCCAAAAGTCAGATTTTTTATGAAATTGTGACCCCGGGGCTTAGGGATATTTTCGAAAAAATATTTTTCTGCTGGTTAAGTTGTCGAGGGCTGATTTCTTTTCCTGTGATAAAAAGACATCTGTATCGACCGCCAAACCTTTCAGAGGAGCATTTGCAACCGTTGGGCACCACTTCTGAGTCAATTGCCAAAAGTCAGAGTTTTGATGAAATTGTGACCCCGGGGCTTAGGGATTTTTTCAAAAAAATATTTTTCTGCCAGTTAAATTGTCGAGGGCTGATTTCTTTTCCTGTGATAAAAAGCCTTCTGTTTCGACCGCCAAACCTTTCAGAGGAGCATTTGCAACCGTTTTGCACCATTTCTGAGTCAATTGCTGAAAGTCAGATTTTTGATGAAATTGTGACCCCGGGGCTTAGGGATTTTTTAAAAAAAATATTTTTCTGCCGGTTAAGTTGTTGAGGGCTGTTTTCTTTTCCTGTGATAAAAAGACATCTGTTTCGACCGGCAAACCTTTCAGAGGAGCATTTGGAACCGTTGGACACCATTATAGATTATATTGCCAAAAGTCAGAATTTTGATGAAATTGTGACCCCGGGGCTTAGGGATTTTTTCAAAATACATTTTTCTGCCAGTTATGTTGTCGAGGGCTGATTTCTTTTGCTGTGATAAAAAGCCCTCTCTTTCGCTACCAAACCTTTCAAAGGAGCATTTGCAACCGTTGGGCACCATTTCTGAGTCAATTGCCGAAAGCCAGATTTTTGATGAAATTGTGACCCCGGGATTTAGGGATTTTTTCAAAAAAATATTTTTCTGCCGGTTTAGTTGTCGAGGGCTGATTTCTTGTCCTGTAATAAAAAGCCTTCTCTTTCGACGACCAAACCTTTCAGAGGAGCATTTGCAACCGTTTTGCACCAGTTTTGAGTCAATTGCCGAAAGTCAGAGTTTTGATGAAATTGTGACCCCAAGGCTTACAGATTTTTTCAAAATATATTTTTCTGCCAGTTAAGTTGTCGAGGGCTGATTTCTTGTCCTGTGATAAAAAGCCTTCTCTTTCGACCGCCAAACCTTTCAGAGGAGCATTTGCAACCGTTGGGCACCATTTCTGAGTCAATTGCCGAAAGTCAGATTTTTGCTGAAATTGTGAGCCCGGGGCTTAGGGATTTTTTCAAAAAAATCTTTTTCTGCCGGTTTAGTTGTCGAGGGCTGATTTCTTTTGCTGTGATAAAAAGCCTTCTGTTTCGACCACCAAACCTTTCAGAGGAGCATTTGCAACCGTTGGGCACCATTTCTGAGTCAATTGCCAAAAGTCAGATTTTTGATGAAATTGTGACCCCGGGGCTTAGGGATTTTTTCAAAAAAATATTTTTCTGCCGGTTAAGTTGTCGAGGGCTGATTTCTTTTCCTGTGATAAAAAGACATCTGTTTCGACCGCCAAACCTTTCAGAGGAGCTTTTGCAACCGTTGGCCACCATATCTGAGTCAATTGCCAAAAGTCAGAATTTTGATGAAATTGTGACCCCGGGGCTTAGGGATTTTTTCAAAAAAATATTTTTCTGCCGGTTAAGTTGTCGAGGGCTGATTTCTTGTCCTGTGATAAAAAGACATCTGTTTCGACCGGCAAACCTTTCAGAGGAGCATTTGGAACCGTTGGACACCATTTCCGAGTCAATTGCCGAAAGTCAGATTTTTGCTGAAATTGTGAGCCCTGGGCTTAGGGATTTTTTCAAAAAAATCTTTTTCTGCCGGTTTAGTTGTCGAGGGCTGATTTCTTGTCCTGTAATAAAAAGACATCTGTTTCGACCGCCAAAGCTTTCAGAGGAGCATTTGCAACCGTTGGGCACCATATCTGAGTCAATTGCTGAAAGTCAGAGTTTTGATGAAATTGTGACCCCGGGGCTTAGGGATTTTTTCAAAAAAATATTTTTCTGCCGGTTAAGTTGTCGAGGGCTGATTTCTTTTCCTGTGATAAAAAGACATCTGTATCGACCGCGAAACCTTTCAGAGGAGCATTTGCAACCGTTGGGCACCATTTCTGAGTCAATTGCCGAAAGTCAGAGTTTTGATGAAATTGTGACCCCGGGGCTTAGGGATTTTTTCAAAAAAATATTTTTCTGCCGGTTAAGTTGTCGAGGGCTGATTTCTTGTCCTGTGATTAAAAGACATCTGTTTCGACCGGCAAACCTTTCAGAGGAGCATTTGGAACCGTTGGACACCATTATAGAGTAAATTGCCAAAAGTCAGAGTTTTGATGAAATTGTGACCCCGGGGCTTAGGGATTTTTTCAAAATATCTTTTTCTGCCGGTTAAGTTGTCGAGGGCTGAATTCTTATCTTGTGATAGAAAGCCTTCTCTTTCGACCACCAAACCTTTCAGAGGAGCATTTGCAACCGTTGGGCACCATATCTGAGTCAATTGCCAAAAGTCAGAGTTTTGATGAAATTGTGACCCCGGGGCTTAGGGATTTTTTCAAAAAAATATTTTTCTGCCGGTTAAGTTGTCGAGGGCTGATTTCTTATCTTGTGATAAAAAGCCTTCTCTTTCGACCGCCAAACCTTTCAGAGGAGCATTTGCAACCGTTGGGCACCATTTCTGAGTCTATTGCCAAAAGTCAGATTTTTGATGAAATTGTGACCCCGGGGCTTAGGGATATTTTCAAAAAAATATTTTTCTGCCGGTTAAGTTGTCGAGGGCTGATTTCTTTTCCTGTGATAAAAAGACATCTGTATCGACCGCCAAACCTTTCAGAGGAGCATTTGCAACCGTTGGGCACCATATCTGAGTCAATTGCCAAAAGTCAGAGTTTTGATGAAATTGTGACCCCGGGGCTTAGGGATTTTTTCAAAAAACATATTTTTCTGCCGGTTAAGTTGTCGAGGGCTGATTTCTTTTCCTGTGATAAAAAGCCTTCTCTTTCGACCACCAAACCTTTCAGAGGAGCATTTGCAACCGTTGGGCACCATTTCTGAGTCAATTGCCAAAAGTCAGATTTTTGATGAAATTGTGACCCCGGGGCTTAGGGATTTTTTCAAAAAAATATTTTTCTGCCGGTTAAGTTGTCGAGGGCTGATTTCTTTTCCTGTGATAAAAAGACATCTGTATCGACCGCGAAACCTTTCAGAGGAGCATTTGCAACCGTTGGGCACCATTTCTGAGTCAATTGCCAAAAGTCAGAGTTTTGATGAAATTGTGACCCCGGGGCTTAGGGATTTTTTCAAAAAAATCTTTTTCTGCCGGTTTAGTTGTCGAGGGCTGATTTCTTGTCCTGTAATAAAAAGACATCTGTTTCGACCGGCAAACCTTTCAGAGGTGCATTTGCAACCGTTGGGCACCATATCTGACTCAATTGCTGAAAGTCAGAGTTTTGATGAAATTGTGACCACGGGGCTTAGGGATATTTTCAAAAAAATATTTTTCTGCTGGTTAAGTTGTCGAGGGCTGATTTCTTGTCCTGTGATAAAAAGACATCTGTTTCGACCGGCAAACCTTTCAGAGGAGCATTTGGAACCGTTGGACACCATTATAAGGTAAATTGCCAAAAGTCAGAGTTTTGATGAAATTGTGACCCCGGGGCTTAGGGATTTTTTCATAATATCTTTTTCTGCCGGTTAAGTTGTCGAGGGCTGATTTCTTTTGCTGTGATAAAAAGCCTTCTCTTTCGACCACCAAACCTTTCAGAGGAGCATTTGCAACCGTTGGGCACCATTTCTGAGTCAATTGCCGAAAGTCAGAGTTTTGATGAAATTGTGACCCCGGGGCTTAGGGATTTTTTCAAAAAAATATTTTTCTGCTGGTTAAGTTGTCGAGGGCTGATTTCTTATCTTGTGATAAAAAGCCTTCTCTTTCGACCACCAAACCTTTCAGAGGAGCATTTGCAACCGTTGGGCACCATTTCTGAGTCAATTGCCAAAAGTCAGATTTTTGATGAAATTGTGACCCCGGGGCTTAGGGATATTTTCAAAAAAATATTTTTCTGCCGGTTAAGTTGTCGAGGGCTGATTTCTTTTCCTGTGATAAAAAGACATCTGTATCGACCGCCAAACCTTTCAGAGGAGCATTTGCAACCGTTGGGCACCACTTCTGAGTCAATTGCCAAAAGTCAGATTTTTGATGAAATTGTGACCCCGGGGCTTAGGGATATTTTCAAAAAAATATTTTTCTGCCGGTTAAGTTGTCGAGGGCTGATTTCTTTTCCTGTGATAAAAAGACATCTGTTTCGACCGCCAAACCTTTCAGAGGAGCTTTTGCAACCGTTGGCCACCATATCTGAGTCAATTGCCAAAAGTCAGAGTTTTGATGAAATTGTGACCCCGGGGCTTAGGGATTTTTTCAAAAAAATATTTTTCTGCCGGTTAAGTTGTCGAGGGCTGATTTCTTTTGCTGTGATAAAAAGCCTTCTCTTTCAAACGCCAAACCTTTCAGAGGAGCATTTGCAACCGTTGGGCACCATTTCTGAGTCAATTGTCAATAGTCAGATTTTTGATGAAATTGTGACCCCGGGGCTTAGGGATATTTTCAAAAAAATATTTTTCTGCCGGTTAAGTTGTCGAGCGCTGATTTCTTTTCCTGTGATAAAAAGACATCTGTATCGACCACCAAACCTTCAGGAGGAGCATTTGCAACCGTTGGGCACCATTTCTGAGTCAATTGCCGAAAGTCAGAGTTTTGATGAAATTGTGACCCGGGGGCTTAGGGATTTTTTCAAAAAAATATTTTTCTGCCGGTTAAGTTGTCGAGGGCTGATTTCTTATCTTGTGATAAAAAGCCTTCTCTTTCGACCGCCAAACCTTTCAGAGGAGCATTTGCAACCGTTGGGCACCATTTCTGAGTCAATTGCCAAAAGTCAGATTGTTGATGAAATTGTGACCCCGGGGCTTAGGGATTTTTTCAAAAAAATATTTTTCTGCCAGTTAAATTGTCGAGGGCTGATTTCTTTTCCTGTGATAAAAAGCCTTCTGTTTCGACCGCCAAACCTTTCAGAGGAGCATTTGCAACCGTTTTGCACCATTTCTGAGTCAATTGCTGAAAGTCAGATTTTTGATGAAATTGTGACCCCGGGGCTTAGGGATTTTTTTAAAAAAATATTTTTCTGCCGGTTAAGTTGTTGAGGGCTGTTTTCTTTTCCTGTGATAAAAAGACATCTGTTTCGACCGGCAAACCTTTCAGAGGAGTATTTGGAACCGTTGGACACCATTATAGATTAAATTGCCAAAAGTCAGAATTTTGATGAAATTGTGGCCCCGGGGCTTAGGGATTTTTTCAAAATACATTTTTCTGCCAGTTATGTTGTCGAGGGCTGATTTCTTTTGCTGTGATAAAAAGCCTGTGAAACGATCTTGATAAGATCTTAATTGCACTGGCCATCTAATTGCTTTATGGCCTCAATTAGCCCCAGTGGTCCGGCACGCTCCCAGCCAAGCTGCGCAGACCTTTGCTTTCTCCGGTTTCGTATAGCAGAGTAAGAAACACAGCGGATCAAAACTGTCGCAGTCTGCTTCAGATCCAGACAAACACACGAAGCACCTGTGTGTGTCCAAATTTCATCAGTTCTTTATTGTAGCAAATATTTACAGCTCAGCATTTCCCAAAATCTCCTGGACTGCTAGCATTCATGGCTTCCGTCCGTCTCTCTCAGAGACACAGAGAGAACAACAAACTCCTCCCTCCTTTCCCACGTCAGAATGGGAGGCACACTCAGAACAAACATTAACCCAGTAAGTTCTGAACCCCAACACCCCCTCTTGCAGAGCATTCTGACAAGACCTGTGGATGTACCTTTGCAGACCTCTGTGAGATCAATCCCTTCCCCAATGCCTTGCGCCCTCTCCTGGCGTTCCTGTCAGGCATCTGTGGAACATCCTCACAACTCTCAGATTCGCACTGTGCGAAACTTACCCACGCACCTGTGGCCTGATACCTCTCAGGTGGAATTCCCTTCGTTGTGCGACTGGACCTCCTGGGCACAAACTCAGGCACTGCCTCTGACTCACTGTGGTCAGCAGGTGTGTCCTTTGCATCCTGGGATTCCCCCTCTGACTTAACACGTCTTCGAACCTTTGGAAGTACCCTCACAGGAGAACTAGGCTCACTCTTGGGCTCCCTTTTTACAACTTGCGGAGATGCCCCATCCTGCTCCTGACTTTGGTCAGTGAGCTGATCGTCATCAGCAGACTCAGCCCCTGGCTCTCCTTCCTCCTCATCAGAACCTTCCTGCTCTGAATCGGAAAGACATTCTGAAAGAATATCACGTCTGGCAGGGGTCTTTGACCTTTCCTCCTGCTTACAGAACTCAGCGTGTTTACTGATCAGCAGCTTACTCTGATCACCTGACGGGTACGCAAACCTCCATGCACGAGCCGTTGGCTCATACCCACAGAAGATCATTTTCTGGAACTTGGGTTCACCTGGCCCTCGCAAAGCTTCAGGCACCAGCAGCGAGGCCGTTGATCCGAACTCACGGAGGAAGTGAACCTGAGGCTTCCTCCCGTGAAGCATGAAAAACGGTGTGTCTCCTACCACTGAATTGTAGGACCTATTCCAGGTGAAGCTCACATATTTAACTGCCTCCATCCAAAACTTTGGAGGTAACCCAGAATCTAACAGCATCACCTGTGCAGCCTTAACCAGAGCCTCACTTTTGAGCTCTGCCACCCCCCTCTGTTGAGGAGAAGTCACTGTGTGACTTATCCCTTTCTTGTGAAAGAACTTCTGCAAAGCAGACCCAGTAAACTGTGAACCTCTGTCACCAGCAATTTCCCTGACTCTGGTGGAGAACATTAGTTCCACCTCCTCAATCCAACGACTAATCAGCTGTGCTGCATCTTCCTTGGATTTGAGACCATGTGTCCAGGTGTTCTGCGAAAAATCATCCTGCAGTGTCAGCAGAAACCTGGCCCCTCCCAAACTTGGTTCCTTCATGGGACCCAACAGATCTATGTGCACAAGATCAAAAGGTTT
The DNA here is from genome assembly GCF_951804945.1 of Podarcis cretensis. NCBI lineage: Eukaryota > Metazoa > Chordata > Lepidosauria > Squamata > Lacertidae > Podarcis > Podarcis cretensis. Next base: position 50,992,594 of record NC_137181.1, read on the forward strand.
TGTGGTTACCCTCTCCACCCTGGGGTAACTGCACCCTCTTACCTTTGCCTGTCTGCAAGCCTGACAATCTAGGACTCTTGCACATTCCGCAATTCTACAGCCTTTGGAAACCTCAGGTAGCACCTGTAGTTCTTCAAGACAAGCATGCGCTGTCTTCCTGTGCCATGCACACGAACATGAAACATGAGTGGGGACTGTAGCACGCAGGGCTTGTGCTTTCTCAACCTTCCCCTCACCCTCCAGGGACGTTTTAAGAATGAAGAGATCATTCTGCCCCTTTGCAACTCTGACCAGTTGCTTCCCTCCTTTGGAGATTGTACAAACATCATGTTCAAAGCAAACCTTAAACCCCTTTTTTAACAAATAAGGCACAGATAAAATACAGTGTTGCACTCCCGGCACAATGCAAACTTCCATCTGCTCCTGCAAAACAGAAAACAACACATTTACAATTTTATTCACATTTTTCTTTTCCCCACTTGCAAACTGAACAGTTTTCCCAGCCGGAATTGCCTTGCAATTCCACATCTCGACTGCAGGGGTCTCTTGAATCAGGTTGCAGTTAGCTGCTGAGTCGATTACAAAACGAAAATCAGTGTGTCCCTCAGAGCTGTCCTCAAACAAAGCCATACTGGCAACAAACGTCCCGCTGCCCCCTGTCTTTGGGCTTTTGCAGCAGTTCTGTCTGGTTGTCTTGGCAACCAACTCCCCCTTGCTCAGGACCTTGGCAGCTTCCGTAGAAGTAGCCTCCTCCGTTGCCTTGGAGACCGGCCTGGCCTCTGCGTTCCCACGCGACTCTTTAGGCCTTATCTTCACTTTGCCCAGGTGGCCGACCTTGAAGCGTCTAGCTCTCCGCCGCTTCCCAGCCTTTGGCTGAGGACAACAATCCCCAGTGGAAAAATACTGCCCAGGGCTCCTTTCAGCTGGCCTGGCCCCCCTTCTCCCGGAAGAGCCCTCTGTGCCAGCCCTGCCCTCGCTGAAACTGCGTTTCACTTCAGCACTCACAGTGGAAAACTTTTGAAACTTGCCTTTGGAATTCTCAGCCCCCCCGACTTGTCTCTCAGGGACTGGGGCTTCAGCCATTTCCAGGCTCTGCATGACTCCTCCAGGGCTCTGGCATCCTGCTGAAGTTTCACACAAACTTCTCAGCACCTCCCAGGCAGCCCTTGCTGACTTTACGCCCTCCAAACTGGGCAAAAGTGATGCATGTACGCATGCCTTTAGCATAGCAAGCTCTCTTTGCATTCTCTGCTGGCTTTCTTCAGGCAACGCAGCCTCAAAGCCTGTAACGTCTGTCCCTTCAGGACCCAAGGGAAGTGGTTCTCTCTGGCTTACATTCCAAAGCCCAGTAACCAGGAACCAACCCCTTACTCTTCTGGACCAGGTTGCCCAACTTCTTAAAGTGAGCTTTTCAAGCGGAACGTCCTCAAAGACCTGGCTGTCTGCCATTCTCTCCTCTTTCCCGGGGCCCCTCAGCTGTACTCACGTTTCACCAGTCAGCCCTCCGGCACCCGATTTCTCAGCTGCTTTTCCAGCTCTCTGCCTCAGCAACTCTTGCCTCTTAGAAGCAGGCAAAACACAGAACGCAGACCTCCGCTCTGCTTCAGTAGCGTCTTCCAGCTATTGCCAAGCTGACTTCAAGACTTCAAAGCTCACCGGCAGACTCTTAGCAACAGTTTTATTAGCGGTAATTAGGTCCTCCCATAACCTGTGAAACGATCTTGATAAGATCTTAATTGCACTGGCCATCTAATTGCTTTATGGCCTCAATTAGCCCCAGTGGTCCGGCACGCTCCCAGCCAAGCTGCGCAGACCTTTGCTTTCTCCGGTTTCGTATAGCAGAGTAAGAAACACAGCGGATCAAAACTGTCGCAGTCTGCTTCAGATCCAGACAAACACACGAAGCACCTGTGTGTGTCCAAATTTCATCAGTTCTTTATTGTAGCAAATATTTACAGCTCAGCATTTCCCAAAATCTCCTGGACTGCTAGCATTCATGGCTTCCGTCCGTCTCTCTCAGAGACACAGAGAGAACAACAAACTCCTCCCTCCTTTCCCACGTCAGAATGGGAGGCACACTCAGAACAAACATTAACCCAGTAAGTTCTGAACCCCAACAAAGCCCTCTCTTTCGACTACCAAACCTTTCAGAGGAGCATTTGCAACCGTTGGGCACCATTTCTGAGTCAATTGCCGAAAGCCAGATTTTTGATGAAATTGTGACCCCGGGATTTAGGGATTTTTTCAAAAAAATATTTTTCTGCCGGTTTAGTTGTCGAGGGCTGATTTCTTGTCCTGTAATAAAAAGACTTCTCTTTCGACGACCAAACCTTTCAGAGGAGCATTTGCAACCGTTTTGCACCAGTTTTGAGTCAATTGCCGAAAGTCAGAGTTTTGATGAAATTGTGACCCCGGGGCTTAGGGGTTTTTTCAAAAAGATATTTTTCTGCCGGTTAAGTTGTCGAGGGCTGATTTCTTTTCCTGTGATAAAAAGCCTTCTCTTTAGACCGCCAAACATTTCAGAGGAGCATTTGCAACCGTTGGGCACCATTTCTGAGTCAATTGCCAAAAGTCAGATTTTTGATGAAATTGTGACCCCGGGGCTTAGGGATATTTTGAAAAAAATATTTTTCTGGCGGTTAAGTTGTCGAGGGCTGATTTCTTTTCCTGTGATAAAAAGCCTTCTCTTTCGACCGCCAAACCTTTCAGAGGAGCATTTGCAACCGTTGGGCACCATTTCTGAGTCAATTGCCGAATGTCAGATTTTTGCTGAAATTGTGAGCCCGGGGCTTAGGGATTTTTTCAAAAAAATCTTTTTCTGCCGGTTTAGTTGTCGAGGGCTGATTTCTTGTCCTGTGATAAAAATACATCTGTTTCGACCGGCAAACCTTTCAGAGGAGCATTTGGAACCGTTGGACACCATTATAAGGTAAATTGCCAAAAGTCAGAGTTTTGATGAAATTGTGACCCCGGGGCTTAGGGATTTTTTCATAATATCTTTTTCTGCCGGTTAAGTTGTCGAGGGCTGATTTCTTATCTTGTGATAAAAAGCCTTCTCTTTCGACCGCCAAACCTTTCAGAGGAGCATTTGCAACCGTTGGGCACCATTTCTGAGTCAATTGCCAAAAGTCAGATTTTTGATGAAATTGTGACCCCGGGGCTTAGGGATTTTTTCAAAAAAATCTTTTTCTGCCGGTTTAGTTGTCGAGGGCTGATTTCTTGTCTTGTAATAAAAAGACATCTGTTTCGACCGCCAAACCTTTCAGAGGAGCATTTGCAACCGTTGGGCACCATTTCTGAGTCAATTGCCGAAAGTCAAAGTTTTGATGAAATTGTGACCCCGGGGCTTAGGGATTTTTTCAAAAAAATATTTTTCTGCTGGTTAAGTTGTCGAGGGCTGATTTCTTATCTTGTGATAAAAAGTCTTCTCTTTCGACCGCCAAACCTTTCAGAGGAGCATTTGCAACCGTTGGGCACCATTTCTGAGTCAATTGCCAAAAGTCAGATTTTTGATGAAATTGTGACCCCGGGGCTTAGGGATATTTTCAAAAAAATATTTTTCTGCCGGTTAAGTTGTCGAGGGCTGATTTCTTTTCCTGTGATAAAAAGACATCTGTTTCGACCGCCAAACCTTTCAGAGGAGCTTTTGCAACCGTTGGCCACCATATCTGAGTCAATTGCCAAAAGTCAGAGTTTTGATGAAATTGTGACCCCGGGGCTTAGGGATTTTTTCAAAAAAATATTTTTCTGCCGGTTAAGTTGTCGAGGGCTGATTTCTTTTGCTGTGATAAAAAGCCTTCTCTTTCGACCACCAAACCTTTCAGAGGAGCATTTGCAACCGTTGGGCACCATTTCTGAGTCAATTGCCGAAAGTCAGAATTTTGATGACTTAGGGATTTTTTCAAAAAAATATTTTTCTGCCGGTTAAGTTGTCGAGGGCTGATTTCTTATCTTGTGATAAAAAGCCTTCTCTTTCGACCACCAAACCTTTCAGAGGAGCATTTGCAACCGTTGGGCACGATTTCTGAGTCAATTGCCAAAAGTCAGATTTTTTATGAAATTGTGACCCCGGGGCTTAGGGATATTTTCGAAGAAATATTTTTCTGCTGGTTAAGTTGTCGAGGGCTGATTTCTTTTCCTGTGATAAAAAGACATCTGTATCGACCGCCAAACCTTTCAGAGGAGCATTTGCAACCGTTGGGCACCACTTCTGAGTCAATTGCCAAAAGTCAGAGTTTTGATGAAATTGTGACCCCGGGGCTTAGGGATTTTTTCAAAAAAATATTTTTCTGCCAGTTAAATTGTCGAGGGCTGATTTCTTTTCCTGTGATAAAAAGCCTTCTGTTTCGACCGCCAAACCTTTCAGAGGAGCATTTGCAACCGTTTTGCACCATTTCTGAGTCAATTGCTGAAAGTCAGATTTTTGATGAAATTGTGACCCCGGGGCTTAGGGATTTTTTAAAAAAAATATTTTTCTGCCGGTTAAGTTGTTGAGGGCTGTTTTCTTTTCCTGTGATAAAAAGACATCTGTTTCGACCGGCAAACCTTTCAGAGGAGCATTTGGAACCGTTGGACACCATTATAGATTATATTGCCAAAAGTCAGAATTTTGATGAAATTGTGACCCCGGGGCTTAGGGATTTTTTCTTAATACATTTTTCTGCCAGTTATGTTGTCGAGGGCTGATTTCTTTTGCTGTGATAAAAACCCCTCTCTTTCGACTACCAAACCTTTCAAAGGAGCATTTGCAACCGTTGGGCACCATTTCTGAGTCAATTGCCGAAAGCCAGATTTTTGATGAAATTGTGAACCCGGGATTTAGGGATTTTTTCAAAAAAATATTTTTCTGCCGGTTTAGTTGTCGAGGGCTGATTTCTTGTCCTGTAATAAAAAGCCTTCTCTTTCGACGACCAAACCTTTCAGAGGAGCATTTGCAACCGTTTTGCACCATTTCTGAGTCAATTGCCGAAAGTCAGAGTTTTGATGAAATTGTGACGCCGGGGCTTAGGGATTTTTTCAAAAAAATATTTTTCTGCCGGTTAAGTTGTCGAGGGCTGATTTCTTTTCCTGTGATAAAAAGACATCTGTTTCGACCACAAAAACTTTCAGAGGAGCATTAGAAACCGTTTGGCACCATTTTTGAGTCAATTGCCAAAAGTCAGGTTTTTGATGAAATTGTGACCCCGGGGCGGAGGGATTTTTTCAAAACAAATTATTTCTGCCGATTACGTTGTCAAGGTCTGATTTGTTGTCCTGTGATAAAAAGACATCTGTTTCGACCGCCAAACCTTTCAGAGGAGCATTTGCAACCGCTGGGCACCATTTTTGAGTCAATTGCCGAAAGTCAGAGTTTTGATGAAATTGTGACCCCGGGGCTTAGGGATTTTTTCAAAAAATATTTTTCTGCCGGTTAAGTTGTCGAGGACTGATTTCTTTTCCTGTGATAAAAAGACATCTGTATCGACCGCCAAACCTTTAAGAGGAGCATTTGCATCCGTTGGGCACCATTTCTGAGTCAATTGCCGAAAGTCAGATTTTTGATGAAATTGTGACCCCGGGGCTTAGGGATATTTTCAAAAAAATATTTTTCTGCCGGTTAAGTTGTCGAGGGCTGATTTCTTTTCCTGTGATAAAAAGACATCTGTTTCGACCGCCAAACCTTTCAGAGGAGCATTTACAACCGTTGGGCACCATTTTTGAATTAATTCCCAAAAGTCAGATTTTTGATGAAATTGTGACCCCGGGGCTTAGGGATTTTTTCAAAATATATTTTTCTGCCAGTTAAGTTGTCGAGGGCTGATTTCTTTTACTGTGATAAAAAGCCTTCTCTTTCGACCGCCAAACTTTTCAGAGGAACATTTGCAACCGTTGACCACCATTTTTGAGTCAATTGCCAAAAGTCAGGTTTTTGATGAAATTGTGACCCCGGGGCTTAGGGATTTTTTCAAAAAAATATTTTTCTGCCGGTTAAGTTGTCGAGGGCTGATTTCTTTTACTGTCATAAAAAGCCTTCTCTTTCGACCGCCAAACCATTCAGAGGAGCATTTGCAACCGTTTTGCACCAGTTTTGAGTCAATTGCCGAAATTCAGATTTTTGATGAAATTGTGACCCCGGGGCTTAGGTATTTTTTTAAAATATATTTTTCTGCCGGTTAAGTTGTCGAGGGCTGATTTCTTGTCCTGTGATAAAAAACCTTCTCTTTCGACGGCTAAACCTTTCAGGGGAGCATTTGCAACCGTTGAGCACCATTTATGAATCAATTACCGAAAGTCAGGTTTTTTATGAAATTGTGTTGTAGTAAAATAGCTTTAAAGTAGTAGTAAAAGGATAGCAAGGTAGTAGTAAAATGATAGTAAAGCTGTAGTAAGGCAGTAGTAAAATGGTAGTAAAGCAGTAGTAAAGCAGTAGTAAAGCAGTAGTAAAGCAGTAGTAAAGTGGTAGTAAAGTAGTAGTAAAGTGGTAGTCGTAGAGTAGTAAAGTAGTAGTAAAGTAGTGGTAAAGTAGTGCTAAAATAGTAGTAAGAATGACCTCGGAAGTGTTCGTTGTACAAAAAGGCGCCATGTTGTTAGCCTCAATCACAGAGGTTTTTCCATTTGTTTCCATATAAAGTAGTGGGGCGGGGGAATGGCTTCTCAGTGTTTGTATGTTGATCCCTGTTTGTATGTTGATCACTATTATGGTAAAAGTAAACCAGAATTTAGTGTCGTTGGATATTTTGGGTCCCAAAATGTCCCCGCCAGCAGTGGCTGCATAAAATCCTTTAGTCAGAACTGAGCGATGGGCAACACACTGTCGTGAGTCAGGAGCTGTGGGAGGAGCCAGTAGTCAAAATAAGGGATTTGACTTAGATTATATCTTAGCGGCCCAGTGGTGTTTCCTACTTTCTTCAGTAGGCACCTTTTTTGAGTGATTTTTTCAAAATGTGATTTTTTCAAAATGTGATTTTTTCAAAAAAATATTTTTCTGCCGGTTTAGTTGTCGAGGGCTGATTTCTTGTCCAGTAATAAAAAGCCTTCTCTTTCGACGAACAAACCTTTCAGAGGAGCATTTGCAACCGTTTTGCACCAGTTTTGAGTCAATAGCCGAAAGTCAGAGTTTTGATGAAATTGTGACCCCGGGGCTTAGGGATTTTTTCAAAAATATCTTTTTCTGCCGGTTAAGTTGTCGAGGGCTAATTTCTTTTCCTGTGATAAAAAGACATCTGTTTCGACCGCAAAAACTTTCAGAGGAGCATTAGAAACCTTTTGGCACCATTTCTGAGTCAATTGCCAAAAGTCAGATTTTTGATGAAATTGTGACCCCGGGGCTTAGGGATATTTTCAAAAAAATATTTTTCTGCCGTTTAAGTTGTAGAGGGCTGATTTCTTTTCCTGTGATAAAAAGCCTTCTCTTTCGACCGCCAAACCTTTCAGAGGAGCATTTGCAACCGTTGGGCACCATTTCTGCCGGTTAAGTTGTTGAGGGCTGTTTTCTTTTCCTGTGATAAAAAGACATCTGTTTCGACCGGCAAACCTTTCAGAGGAGCATTTGGAACCGTTGGACACCATTATAGAGTAAATTGCCAAAAGTCAGAGTTTTGATGAAATTGTGACCCCGGGGCTTAGGGATTTTTTCAAAATACATTTTTCTGCCAGTTAAGTTGTCGAGGGCTGATTTCTTTTGCTGTGATAAAAAGCCTTCTCTTTCGACTACCAAACCTTTCAGAGGAGCATTTGCAACCGTTGGGCACCATTTCTGAGTCAATTGCCGAAAGCCAGATTTTTGATGAAATTGTGACCCCGGGATTTAGGGATTTTTTCAAAAAAATATTTTTCTGCCGGTTTAGTTGTCGAGGGCTGATTTCTTGTCCTGTAATAAAAAGCCTTCTCTTTCGACGACCAAACCTTTCAGAGGAGCATTTGCAACCGTTTTGCACCAGTTTTGAGTCAATTGCCGAAAGTCAGAGTTTTGATGAAATTGTGACCCCGGGGCTTAGGGATTTTTTCAAAAAAATATTTTTCTGCCGGTTAAGTTGTCGAGGGCTGATTTCTTTTCCTGTGATAAAAAGACATCTGTTTCGACCACAAAAACTTTCAGAGGAGCATTAGAAACTGTTTGGCACCATTTTTGAGTCAATTGCCAAAAGTCAGGTTTTTGATGAAATTGTGACCCCGGGGCGGAGGGATTTTTTCAAAACAAATTATTTCTGCCGATTACGTTGTCGAGGTCTGATTTCTTCTCCTGTGATAAAAAGACATCTGTTTCGACCGCCAAACCTTTCAGAGGAGCATTTGCAACCGTTGGGCACCATTTTTGAGTCAATTGCCGAAAGTCAGAGTTTTGATGAAATTGTGACCCCGGGGCTTAGAGATATTTTCAAAATATATTTTTCTGCCAGTTAAGTTGTCGAGGGCTGATTTCTTTTGCTGTGATAAAAAGCCTTCTCTTTCGACCACCAAACCTTTCAGAGGAGTATTAGAAATCGTTTGGCACCATTTTTGAGTCAATTGCCAAAAATCAGGTTTTTGATGAAATTGTGACCCCGGGGCGGAGGGATTTTTTGAAAAAAAATAATTTCTGCCGGTTACGTTGTCGAGGGCTAATTTCTTGTCCTGTGATAAAAAGCCTTCTCTTTCGACCGCCAAACCTTTCAGAGGAGCATTTCCAACCATTGGGCACCATTTCTGAGTCAATTGCCAAAAGTCAGATTTTTGATGAAATTGTGACCCCGGGGCTTAGGGATTTTTTCAAAATATATTTTTCTGCCGGTTAAGTTGTCGAGGGCTGATTGCTTGTCCTGTGATAAAAAGCCTTCCCTTTCGACTGCCAAACCTTTCAGAGGAGCATTTGCAACCGTTGGGCACCATTATTGAGTCAATTGCCAAAGTCAGGTTTTTGATGAAATTGTGACCCCGGGGCTTAGGGATTTTTTCAAAAAAATATTTTTCTGCCGGTTAAGTTGTCGAGGGCTTATTTTTTTTCCTGTGATAAAAAGACTTCTGTTTCGACCACCAACCCCTTCTAGGGAGCATTTGCAACCGTTTTGCAACAGATTTGATTCAATTGCCGAAAGTCAGATTTTTGATGAAATTGTGACCCCGGGGCTTAGGGATTTTTTCAAAAAGATATTTTTCTGCCGGTTAAGTTGTCGAGGGCTGATTTCTTGTCCTGTGATAAAAAGCCTTCTCTTTCGACCGCCAAACCTTTCAGTGGAGCATTTGCAACCGTTTTGCACCAGTTTTGAGTCAATTGCCGAAAGTCAGGTTTTTGATGAAATTGTGACCCCAAGGCTTAGAGATTTTTTCAAAATATATTTTTCTGCCAGTTAAGTTGTCGAGGGCTGATTTCATGTCCTGTGATAAAAAGCCTTCTCTTTCGACCGCCAAACCTTTCAGAGGAGCATTTGCAACCGTTGGCCACCATTATTGAGTCAATTGCCAAAAGTCAGAGTTTTGATGAAATTGTGACCCCGGGGCTTAGGTATTTTTTCAAAATATATTTTTCTACCGGTTAAGTTGTCGAGGGCTGATTTCTTGTCCTGTAATAAAAAGACATCTGTTTCGACCACCAAACCTTTCAGAGGAGCATTTGCAACCGTTGGGCACCATTTTTGAGTCAATTGCCAAAAGTCAGGTTTTTGATGAAATTGTGACCCCGGGGCTTAGGGATTTTTTCAAAATATCTTTTTCTGCCGGTTAAGTTGTCGAGGGCTGATTTCTTATCTTGTGATAAAAAGCCTTCTGTTTCGACCGCCAAACCTTTCAGAGGAGCATTTGCAACCGTTGGGCACCATATCTGAGTCATTTGCCGAAAGTCAGATTTTTGATGAAATTGTGACCCCGGGGCTTAGGGATTTTTTCAAAAAAATATTTTTCTGCCGGTTAAGTTGTCGAGGGCTGATTTCTTGTCCTGTGATAAAAAGACACCTGTTTCGACCGCCAAACCTTTCAGAGGAGCATTTGCAACCGTTGGGCACCATTTCTGAGTCAATTGCCGAAAGTCAGATTTTTGATGAAATTTTGACCCCGGGGCTTAGGGATATTTTCAAAAAAATATTTTTCTGCCGGTTAAGTTGTTGAGGGCTGATTTCTTTTCCTGTGATAAAAAGACACCTGTTTCGACCGCCAAACCTTTCAGAGGAGCATTTGCAACCGTTGGGCACCATTTCTGAGTCAATTGCCAAATGTCAGGTTTTTGATGAAATTGTGACCCCGGGGCTTAGGGATTTTTTCAAAAATATCTTTTTCTGCCGGTTAAGTTGTCGAGGGCTGATTTCTTTTCCTGTGATAAAAAGACACCTGTTTCGACCGCCAAACCTTTCAGAGGAGCATTTGCAACCGTTTTGCACCAGTTTTGAGTCAATTGCCGAAAGTCAGATTTTTGATGAAATTGTGACCCCGGGGCTTAGGGATTTTTTCAAAATATATTTTTCTGCCGGTTAAGTTGTCGAGGGCTGATTTCTTTTCCTGTGATAAAAAGACACCTGTTTCGACCGCCAAACCTTTCAGAGGAGCATTTGCAACCATTGGGCACCATTTCTGAGTCAATTGCCGAAAGTCAGATTTTTGATGAAATTGTGACCCCGGGGCTTAGGGATTTTTTCAAAATATATTTTTCTGCCGGTTAAATTGTCGAGGGCTGATTTCTTGTCCTGTGATAAAAAGCTTTCTCTTTCGACCTCCAAACCTTTCAGAGGAGCATTTGCAACCGTTGGGCACCATTTCTGAGTCAATTGCCGAAAGTCAGATTTTTGATGAAATTTTGACCCCGGGGCTTAGGGATATTTTCAAAAAAATATTTTTCTGCCGGTTAAGTTGTCGAGGGCTGATTTCTTTTCCTGTGATAAAAAGACACCTGTTTCGACCGCCAAACCTTTCAGAGGAGCATTTGCAACCGTTTTGCACCAGTTTTGAGTCAATTTCCGAAAGTCAGATTTTTGATGAAATTGTGACCCCGGGGCTTAGGTATTTTTTTAAAATATATTTTTCTGCCGGTTAAGTTGTCGAGGGCTGATTTCTTGTCCTGTGATAAAAAACCTTCTCTTTCGACGGCTAAACCTTTCAGGGGAGCATTTGCAACCGTTGAGCACCATTTATGAATCAATTGCCAAAAGTCAGGGTTTGAAGAAATTGTGACCCCGGGGCTTAGGGATTTTTTCAAAATATATTTTTCTGCCAGTTAAGTTGTCGAGGGCTGATTTCTTTTACTGTGATATAAAGCCTTCTCTTTCAACCGCCAAACCTTTCAGAGGAGCATTTGCAACCGTTGGGCACCATTTTTGAGTCAATTGCCGAAAGTAAGATTTTTGATGAAATTGTGACCTCCGGGGCTTAGGGATTTTTTCAAAAAAATCTTTTTCTGCCGGTTAAGGATTTTCTGTCCTGTGATAAAAAGCCTTCTGTTTCGACCGCCAAACCTCTCAGGTGAGCATATGCAACCGTATGGCAGCATTTTTGAGTGAATGGCCGAAAGTCAGTTTTTTCATCAAATTGTGACCCCGGGGCTTAGGGATTTTTTTAAAAAAAAAAAAAATTCTGCCGCTTAAGGTGCTTTTTACCTTGCCTTTTTAAGTTGTAAACCAACCTTAAATCTACGGGTGAAGCGCAGTATATACAATTAATAAAATAGTAACAATACTATTTGTTACTATAGACAGGCATGCCATTGTTCAGGAAGGTCTACTGTATAAATAGGGGTATAAATAGTAAAGTAGGATAAGTTTTAAAGTAGCAGTAGTAAAGTGGAAGTAAAGTGGTAGTAAAGCAATAGTAAACCAGTAGTGAAGTAGCAGTTAAGTAATGGTAAAACAATAGTAAAGTGGTGGAATAGTAGTAAAATAGCAGTAAAGTAGTAGTAAAACAGTAGCAAAGTAGTAGTAATGGAGTAGTAAAATAGTAGTAAAATGGTAGTAAGGCAGTAGTGAAACAGCAGTAAGATAGTAGTAAAGTAGTAGTAAAATGGTCCAATAGTAAAGCGGTGGAATAGTAGTAAAATAGCTTTAAAGTAGTAGTAAAAGGATAGCAAAGGTAGTAGTAAAATGATAGTAAAGCTGTAGTAAGGCAGTAGTAAAATGGTAGTAAAGTGGTAGTAAAGTAGTGGTAAAGCAGGAGTAAAGTAATAGTAAAGTAGTGGTAAAGTAATAGTAAAGTGGTAGTAAAGCAGTAGTAAAGCAGTAGTAAAGCAGTAGTAAAGTGGTAGTAAAGTAGTAGTAAAGTGGTAGTCGTAGAGTAGTAAAGTAGTAGTAAAGTAGTAGTAAAGTAGTGGTAAAGTAGTGCTAAAATAGTAGTAAGAATGACCTCGGAAGTGTTCGTTGTACAAAAAGGCGCCATGTTGTTAGCCTCAATCACAGAGGTTTTTCCATTTGTTTCCATATAAAGTAGTGGGGCGGGGGGAATGGCTTCTCAGTGTTTGTATGTTGATCCCCGGGGCTTAGGGATTTTTTCAAAAAAATATTTTTCTGCCAGTTAAATTGTCGAGGGCTGATTTCTTTTGCTGTGATAAAAAGCCTTCTGTTTCGACCGCCAAACCTTTCAGAGGAGCATTTGCAACCGTTGGGCACCATTTCTGAGTCAATTGCCAAAAGTCAGATTTTTGATGAAATTGTGACCCCGGGGCTTAGGGATTTTTTCAAAAAAATATTTTTCTGCCGGTTAAGTTGTCGAGGGCTGATTTCTTTTGCTGTGATAAAAAGCCTTCTCTTTCGACCGCCAAATCTTTCAGAGGAGCATTTGCAACCGTTGGGCACCATTTCTGAGTCAATTGCCGAAAGTCAGAGTTTTGATGAAATTGTGACCCAGGGGCTTAGGGATTTTTTCAAAAAAATATTTTTCTGCCGGTTAAGTTGTCGAGGTCTGATTTCTTGTCCTGTGATAAAAAGACATCTGTTTCGACCGGCAAACCTTTCAGAGGAGCATTTGGAACCGTTGGACACCATTATAGAGTAAATTGCCAAAAGTCAGAGTTTTGATGAAATTGTGACCCCGGGGCTTAGGGATTTTTTCAAAATATCTTTTTCTGCCGGGTAAGTTGTCGAGGGCTGATTTCTTATCTTGTGATAAAAAGCCTTCTCTTTCGACCGCCAAACCTTTCAGAGGTGCATTTGCAACCGTTGGGCACCATTTCTGAGTCAATTGCCAAAAGTCAGATTTTTGATGAAATTGTGACCCCGGGGCTTAGGGATTTTTTCAAAAAAATCTTTTTCTGCCGGTTTAGTTGTTGAGGGCTGATTTCTTGTCCTGTAATAAAAAGACATCTGTTTCGACCGCCAAACCTTTCAGAGGTGCATTTGCAACCGTTGGGCACCATATCTGAGTCAATTGCCAAAAGTCAGAGTTTTGATGAAATTGTGACCCCGGGGCTTAGGGATTTTTTCAAAAAAAATCTTTTTCTGCCGGTTTAGTTGTCGAGGGCTGATTTCTTGTCCTGTAATAAAAAGACATCTGTTTCGACCGCCAAACCTTTCAGAGGTGCATTTGCAACCGTTGGGCACCATATCTGAGTCAATTGCCAAAAGTCAGAGTTTTGATGAAATTGTGACCCCGGGCTTAGGGATTTTTTCAAAAAAATATTTTTCTGCCGGTTAAGTTGTCGAGGGCTGATTTCTTTTGCTGTGATAAAAAGCCTTCTCTTTCGACCACCAAACCTTTCAGAGGAGCATTTGCAACCGTTGGGCACCATTTCTGAGTCAATTGCCGAAAGTCAGAGTTTTGATTAAATTGTGACCCCGGGGCTTAGGGATTTTTTCAAAAAAATATTTTTCTGCCGGTTAAGTTGTCGAGGGCTGATTTCTTTTCCTGTGATAAAAAGACATCTGTATCGACCGCCAAACCTTTCAGAGGAGCATTTGCAACCGTTGGGCACCACTTCTGAGTCAATTGCCAAAAGTCAGAGTTTTGATGAAATTGTGACCCCGGGGCTTAGGGATTTTTTCAAAAAAATCTTTTTCTGCCGGTTTAGTTGTCGAGGGCTGATTTCTTGTCCTGTAATAAAAAGACATCTGTTTCGACCGCCAAACCTTTCAGAGGTGCATTTGCAACCGTTGGGCACCATATCTGAGTCAATTGCCAAAAGTCAGAGTTTTGATGAAATTGTGACCCCGGGGCTTAGGGATTTTTTCAAAAAAATCTTTTTCTGCCGGTTTAGTTGTCGAGGGCTGATTTCTTGTCCTGTACTAAAAAGACATCTGTTTCGACCGCCAAACCTTTCAGAGGTGCATTTGCAACCGTTGGGCACCATTTCTGAATCAATTGCTGAAAGTCAGATTTTTGATGAAATTGTGACCCCGGGGCTTAGGGATTTTTTCAAAATATATTTTTCTACCGGTTAAGTTGTCAAGGGCTGATTTCTTTTCCTGTGATAAAAAGCCTTCTCTTTCGACCACCAAACCTTTCAGAGGAGTATTTGCAACCGTTGGGCACCATTTCTGAGTCAATTGCCGAAAGTCAGATATTTGATGAAATTGTGACCCCAGGGCTTAGGGATTTTTTCAAAAAATATTTTTCTGCCGGTTAAGTTGTCGAGGGCTGATTTCTTTTCCTGTGATAAAAAGACATCTGTATCGACCGCCAAACCTTTCAGAGGAGCATTTGCAACCGTTTGGCACCATTTTTGAGTCAATTGCCGAAAGTCAGAGTTTTGATGAAATTGTGACCCCGGGGCTTAGGGATTTTTTCAAAATATATTTTTCTGCCAGTTAAGTTGTCGAGGGCTGATTTCTTTTACTGTGATAAAAAGCCTTCTCTTTCGACCGCCAAACCTTTCAGAGGAACATTTGCAACCGTTGGCCACCATTTTTGAGTCAATTGCCAAAAGTCAGGTTTTTGATGAAATTGTGACCCCGGGGCTTAGGGATTTTTTCAAAAAAATATTTTTCTGCCGGTTAAGTTGTCGAGGGCTGATTTCTTTTCCTGTGATAAAAAGACATCTGTTTCGACCGCCAAACCTTTCAGAGGAGCATTTGCAACCGTTGGGCACCATTTTTGAATTAATTCCCAAAAGTCAGATTTTTGATGAAATTGTGACCCCGGGGCTTAGGGATATTTTCAAAAAAATATTTTTCTGCCGGTTAAGTTGTCGAGGGCTGATTTCTTGTCCTGTGATAAAAAGCCTTCTGTTTCGACCGCCAAACCTTTCAGAGGAGCATTTACAACCGTTGGGCACCATTTTTGAATTAATTCCCAAAAGTCAGATTTTTGATGAAATTGTGACCCCGGGGCTTAGGGATATTTTCAAAATATATTTTTCTGCCAGTTAAGTTGTCGAGGGCTGATTTCTTTTACTGTGATAAAAAGCCTTCTCTTTCGACCGCCAAACCTTTCAGAGGAGCATTTGCAACCGTTTTGCACCAGTTTTGAGTCAATTTCCGAAAGTCAGATTTTTGATGAAATTGTGACCCCGGGGCTTAGGTATTTTTTTAAAATATATTTTTCTGCCGGTTAAGTTGTCGAGGGCTGATTTCTTGTCCTGTGATAAAAAACCTTCTCTTTCGACGGCTAAACCTTTCAGGGGAGCATTTGCAACCGTTGAGCACCATTTATGAATCAATTGCCAAAAGTCAGGGTTTGAAGAAATTGTGACCCCGGGGCTTAGGGATTTTTTCAAAATATGTTTTTCTGCCAGTTAAGTTGTCGAGGGCTGATTTCTTTTACTGTGATATAAAGCCTTCTCTTTCAACCGCCAAACCTTTCAGAGGAGCATTTGCAACCGTTGGGCACCATTTTTGAGTCAATTGCCGAAAGTAAGATTTTTGATGAAATTGTGACCTCCGGGGCTTAGGGATTTTTTCAAAAAAATCTTTTTCTGCCGGTTAAGGATTTTCTGTCCTGTGATAAAAAGCCTTCTGTTTCGACCGCCAAACCTCTCAGGTGAGCATATGCAACCGTATGGCAGCATTTTTGAGTGAATGGCCGAAAGTCAGTTTTTTCATCAAATTGTGACCCCGGGGCTTAGGGATTTTTTTTAAAAAAAAAAAAATTCTGCCGCTTAAGGTGCTTTTTACCTTGCCTTTTTAAGTTGTAAACCAACCTTAAATCTACGGGTGAAGCGCAGTATATACAATTAATAAAATAGTAACAATACTATTTGTTACTATAGACAGGCATGCCATTGTTCAGGAAGGTCTACTGTATAAATAGGGGTATAAATAGTAAAGTAGGATAAGTTTTAAAGTAGCAGTAGTAAAGTGGAAGTAAAGTGGTAGTAAAGCAATAGTAAACCAGTAGTGAAGTAGCAGTTAAGTAATGGTAAAACAATAGTAAAGTGGTGGAATAGTAGTAAAATAGCAGTAAAGTAGTAGTAAAACAGTAGCAAAGTAGTAGTAATGGAGTAGTAAAATAGTAGTAAAATGGTAGTAAGGCAGTAGTGAAACAGCAGTAAGATAGTAGTAAAGTAGTAGTAAAATGGTCCAATAGTAAAGCGGTGGAATAGTAGTAAAATAGCTTTAAAGTAGTAGTAAAAGGATAGCAAGGTAGTAGTAAAATGATAGTAAAGCTGTAGTAAGGCAGTAGTAAAATGGTAGTAAAGTGGTAGTAAAGTAGTGGTAAAGCAGGAGTAAAGTAATAGTAAAGTAGTGGTAAAGTAATAGTAAAGTGGTAGTAAAGCAGTAGTAAAGCAGTAGTAAAGCAGTAGTAAAGTGGTAGTAAAGTAGTAGTAAAGTGGTAGTCGTAGAGTAGTAAAGTAGTAGTAAAGTAGTAGTAAAGTAGTGGTAAAGTAGTGCTAAAATAGTAGTAAGAATGACCTCGGAAGTGTTCGTTGTACAAAAAGGCGCCATGTTGTTAGCCTCAATCACAGAGGTTTTTCCATTTGTTTCCATATAAAGTAGTGGGGCGGGGGGAATGGCTTCTCAGTGTTTGTATGTTGATCCCCGGGGCTTAGGGATTTTTTCAAAAAAATATTTTTCTGCCAGTTAAATTGTCGAGGGCTGATTTCTTTTGCTGTGATAAAAAGCCTTCTGTTTCGACCGCCAAACCTTTCAGAGGAGCATTTGCAACCGTTGGGCACCATTTCTGAGTCAATTGCCAAAAGTCAGATTTTTGATGAAATTGTGACCCCGGGGCTTAGGGATTTTTTCAAAAAAATATTTTTCTGCCGGTTAAGTTGTCGAGGGCTGATTTCTTTTGCTGTGATAAAAAGCCTTCTCTTTCGACCGCCAAACCTTTCAGAGGAGCATTTGCAACCGTTGGGCACCATTTCTGAGTCAATTGCCGAAAGTCAGAGTTTTGATGAAATTGTGACCCAGGGGCTTAGGGATTTTTTCAAAAAAATATTTTTCTGCCGGTTAAGTTGTCGAGGGCTGATTTCTTGTCCTGTGATAAAAAGACATCTGTTTCGACCGCCAAACCTTTCAGAGGAGCATTTGGAACCGTTGGACACCATTATAGAGTAAATTGCCAAAAGTCAGATTTTTGATGAAATTGTGACCCCGGGGCTTAGGGATTTTTTCAAAAAAATCTTTTTCTGCCGGTTTAGTTGTCGAGGGCTGATTTCTTGTCCTGTAATAAAAAGACATCTGTTTCGACCGCCAAACCTTTCAGAGGTGCATTTGCAACCGTTGGGCACCATATCTGAGTCAATTGCCAAAAGTCAGAGTTTTGATGAAATTGTGACCCCGGGCCTTAGGGATTTTTTCAAAAAAATCTTTTTCTGCCGGTTTAGTTGTCGAGGGCTGATTTCTTGTCCTGTAATAAAAAGACATCTGTTTCGACCGCCAAACCTTTCAGAGGTGCATTTGCAACCGTTGGGCACCATATCTGAGTCAATTGCCAAAAGTCAGAGTTTTGATGAAATTGTGACCCCGGGGCTTAGGGATTTTTTCAAAAAATATTTTTCTGCCGGTTAAGTTGTCGAGGGCTGATTTCTTGTCCTGTGATAAAAAGACATCTGTATCGACCGCCAAACCTTTCAGAGGAGCATTTGCAACCGTTTGGCACCATTTTTGAGTCAATTGCCGAAAGTCAGAGTTTTGATGAAATTGTGACCCCGGGGCTTAGGGATTTTTTCAAAATATATTTTTCTGCCAGTTAAGTTGTCGAGGGCTGATTTCTTTTCCTGTGATAAAAAGACATCTGTATCGACCGCCAAACCTTTCAGAGGAGCATTTGCATCCGTTGGGCACCATTTCTGAGTCAATTGCCAAAAGTCAGGTTTTTGATGAAATTGTGACCCCGGGGCTTAGGGATTTTTTCAAAATATATTTTTCTGCCAGTTAAGTTGTCGAGGGCTGATTTCTTTTACTGTGATATAAAGCCTTCTCTTTCAACCGCCAAACCTTTCAGGGGAGCATTTGCAACCGTTTGGCACCATTTTTGAGTCAATTGCCAAAAGTCAGATTTTTGCTGAAATTGTGATCCCGGGTTTAGGGATTTTTTCAAAAAAATCCTTTTCTGCCGGTTAAGGATTTTCTGTCCTGTGATAAAAAGCCTTCTGTTTCGACCGCCAAACCTCTCAGGTGAGCATATGCAACCGTATGGCAGCATTTTTGAGTGAATGGCCGAAAGTCAGTTTTTTCATCAAATTGTGACCCCGGGGCTTAGGGATTTTTTTTTAAAAAAAAAAAATTCTGCCGCTTAAGGTGTTTTTTACCTTGCATTTTTAAGTTGTAAACCAACCTTAAATCTACGGATGAAGCGCAGTATATACAATTAATAAAATAGTAACAATACTATTTGTTACTATAGACAGGCATGCCATTGTTCAGGAAGGTCTACTGTATAAATAGGGGTATAAATAGTAAAGTAGGATAAGTATTAAAGTAGCAGTAGTAAAGTGGAAGTAAAGTGGTAGTAAAGCAATAGTAAACCAGTAGTGAAGTAGCAGTTAAGTAATGGTAAAACAATAGTAAAGTGGTAGAATTGTAGTAAAATAGCAGTAAAGTAGTAGTAAAAGAGTAGTAAAGTAGTAGTAATGGAGTAGTAAAATAGTAGTAAAATGGTAGTAAGGCAGTAGTGAAACAGCAGTAAGATAGTAGTAAAGTAGTAGTAAAATGGTCCAATAGTAAAGCGGTGGAATAGTAGTAAAATAGCTTTAAAGGATAGCAAGGTAGTAGTAAAATGATAGTACAGCTGTAGTAAGGCAGTAGTAAAATGGTAGTAAAGTAGTGGTAAAGTAATAGTAAAGTGGTAGTAAAGCAGCAGTAAAGCAGTAGTACACCAGTAGTTAAGTGGTAGTAAAGTAGTCTTAAAGTGGTAGTAAAGTAGTGGTAAAGCAGTAGTAAAGTAGTAGTAAAGTAGTAGTAAAGTGGTAGTCGTAGAGTAGTAAAGTAGTAGTAAAGTAGTAGTAAAGTAGTGGTAAAGTAGTGCTAAAATAGTAGTAAGAATGACCTCGGAAGTGTTCGTTGTACAAAAAGGCGCCATGTTGTTAGCCTCAATCACAGAGGTTTTTCCATTCGTTTCCATATAAAGTAGTGGGGCGGAGGGAATGGCTTCTCAGTGTTTGTATGTTGATCCCTGTTTGTATGTTGATCACTATTATGTTAAAAAGTACACCAGAATTTAGTGGCGTTGGATATTTTGGGTCCCAAAATGTCCCCGCCAGCAGTGGCTGCATAAAATCCTTTAGTCAGAACTGAGCGATGGGCAACACACTGTCGTGAGTCAGGAGCTGTGGGAGGAGCCAGTAGTCAAAATAAGGGATTTGACTTAGATTATATCTTAGCGGCCCAGTGGTGTTTCCTACTTTCTTCAGTAGGCACCATTTTTGAGTGATTTTTTCAAAATGTGATTTTTTCAAAATGTGATTTTTTCAAAAAAATATTTTTCTGCCAGTTAAGTTGTCGAGGGCTGATTTCTTGTCCTGTAATAAAAAGCCTTCTCTTTCGACGAACAAACCTTTCAGAGGAGCATTTGCAACCGTTTTGCACCAGTTTTGAGTCAATTGCCGAAAGTCAGAGTTTTGATGAAATTGTGACCCCGGGGCTTAGGGATTTTTTCAAAAATATCTTTTTCTGCCGGTTAAGTTGTCGAGGGCTGATTTTTTATCTTGTGATAAAAAGACATCTGTTTCGACCGCCAAACCTTTCAGAGGAGCATTTGCAACCGTTGGGCACCATTTCTGGATCAATTGCCAAAAGTCAGATTTTTGATGAAATTGTGACCCCGGGGCTTAGGGATATTTTCAAAAAAATATTTTTCTGCCGGTTTAGTTGTCGAGGGCTGATCTCTTGTCCTGTAATAAAAAGACATCTGTTTCGACCGCCAAACCTTTCAGTAGTGCATTTGCAACCGTTGGGCACCATATCTGAGTCAATTGCCAAAAGTCAGAGTTTTGATGAAATTGTGACCCCGGGGCTTAGGGATTTTTTCAAAAAAATATTTTTCTGCCGGTTAAGTTGTCGAGGGCTGATTTCTTTTGCTGTGATAAAAAGCCTTCTCTTTCGACCACCAAACCTTTCAGAGGAGCATTTGCAACCGTTGGGCACCATTTCTGAGTCAATTGCCAAAAGTCAGATTTTTGATGAAATTGTGACCCCGGGGCTTAGGGATTTTTTCAAAAAAATATTTTTCTGCCGGTTAAGTTGTCGAGGGCTTATTTCTTTTCCTGTGATAAAAAGACATCTGTATCGACCGCCAAACCTTTCAGAGGAGCATTTGCAACAGTTGGGCACCACTTCTGAGTCAATTGCCAAAAGTCAGAGTTTTGATGAAATTGTGACCCCGGGGCTTAGGGATTTTTTCAAAAAAATATTTTTCTGCCAGTTAAATTGTCGAGGGCTGATTTCTTGTCCTGTAATAAAAAGCCTTCTGTTTCGACCGCCAAACCTTTCAGAGGAGCATTTGCAACCGTTGGGCACCATTTCTGAGTCAATTGCTGAAAGTCAGATTTTTGATGAAATTGTGACCCCGGGGCTTAGGGATTTTTTCAAAATATATTTTTCTACCGGTTAAGTTGTCAAGGGCTGATTTCTTTTCCTGTGATAAAAAGCCTTCTCTTTCGACCGCCAAACCTTTCAGAGGAGCATTTGCAACCGTTGGGCACCATTTCTGAGTCAATTGCCGAAAGTCAGATTTTTGATGAAATTGTGACCCCGGGGCTTAGGGATTTTTTCAAAATATATTTTACTGCCAGTTAAGTTGTCGAGGGCTGATTTCTTTTACTGTGATATAAAGCCTTCTCTTTCAACCGCCAATCCTTTCAGGGGAGCATTTGCAACCGTTGGGCACCATTTTTGAGTCAATTGCCGAAAGTCAGATTTTTGATGAAATTGTGACCCCGGGGCTTAGGGATTTTTTCCAAAAAATATTTTTCTGCCGGTTAAGTTGTCGAGGGCTAATTTCTTTTCCTGTGATAAAAAGACATCTGTTTCGACCGCAAAAACTTTCAGAGGAGCATTAGAAACCGTTTGGCACCATTTTTGAGTCAATTGCCGAAAGCCAGATTTTTGATGAAATTGTGACCCTGGGATTTAGGGATTTTTTCAAAAAAATATTTTTCTGCCAGTTTAGTTGTCGAGGGCTGATTTCTTGTCCTGTAATAAAAAGCCTTCTCTTTCGACGACCAAACCTTTCAGAGGAGCATTTGCAACCGTTTTGCACCAGTTTTGAGTCAATTGCCGAAAGTCAGAGTTTTGATGAAATTGTGACCCCGGGGCTTAAGGATTTTTTCAAAAAAATATTTTTCTGCCGGTTAAGTTGTCGAGGGCTAATTTCTTTTCCTGTGATAAAAAGACATCTGTTTCGACCGCCAAACCTTTCAGAGGAGCATTTGCAACCGTTGGGCACCATATCTGAGTCAATTGCTGAAAGTCAGAGTTTTGATGAAATTGTGACCCCGGGGCTTAGGGGTTTTTTCAAAAAGATATTTTTCTGCCGGTTAAGTTGTCGAGGGCTGATTTCTTATCTTGTGATAAAAAGCCTTCTCTTTCGACCGCCAAACCTTTCAGAGGAGCATTTGCAACCGTTTTGCACCAGTTTTGAGTCAATTGCCGAAAGTCAGAGTTTTGATGAAATTGTGACGCCAAGGCTTAGAGATTTTTTCAAAATATATTTTTCTGCCGGTTAAGTTGTCGAGGGCTGATTTCTTTTCCTGTGATAAAAAGACATCTGTATCGACCGCCAAACCTTTCAGAGGAGCATTTGCAACCGTTGGGCACCATTTCTGAGTCAATTGCCAAAAGTCAGATTTTTGATGAAATTGTGACCCCGGGGCTTAGGGATTTTTTCAAAAATTTATTTTTCTGCCGGTTACGTTGTCGAGGGCTGATTTCTTTTCCTGTGATAAAAAGCCTTCTCTTTCGACCGCCAAACCTTTCAGAGGAGCATTTGCAACCGTTGGGTACCATTTCTGAGTCAATTGCCGAAAGTCAGATTTTTGCTGAAATTGTGAGCCCTGGGCTTAGGGATTTTTTCAAAAAAATCTTTTTCTGTCGGTTTAGTTGTTGAGGGCTGATTTCTTGTCCTGTAATAAAAAGACATCTGTTTCGACCGCCAAACCTTTCAGAGGAGCATTTGCAACCGTTGGGCACCATTTCTGAGTCAATTGCCGAAAGTCAGAGTTTTGATGAAATTGTGACCCCGGGGCTTAGGGATTTTTTCAAAAAAATATTTTTCTGCCGGTTAAGTTGTCGAGGGCTGATTTCTTGTCCTGTGATAAAAAGACATCTGTTTCGACCGGCAAACCTTTCAGAGGAGCATTTGGAACCGTTGGACACCATTATAGAGTAAATTGCCAAAAGTCAGAGTTTTGATGAAATTGTGACCCCGGGGCTTAGGGATTTTTTCAAAATATCTTTTTCTGCCGGTTAAGTTCTCGAGGGCTGAATTCTTATCTTGTGATAGAAAGCCTTCTCTTTCGACCGCCAAACCTTTCAGAGGAGCATTAGAAACCGTTGGGCACGATTTCTGAGTCAATTGCTGAAAGTCAGAGTTTTGATGAAATTGTGACCCCGGGGCTTAGGGATTTTTTCAAAAAAATATTTTTCTGCCGGTTAAGTTGTCGAGGGCTGATTTCTTGTCCTGTAATAAAAAGACATCTGTTTCGACCGCCAAACCTTTCAGAGGTGCATTTGCAACCGTTGGGCACCATATCTGAGTCAATTGCCAAAAGTCAGAGTTTTGATGAAATTGTGACCCCGGGGCTTAGGTATTTTTTCAAAAAAATATTTTTCTGCCGGTTAAGTTGTCGAGGGCTGATTTCTTTTGCTGTGATAAAAAGCCTTCTCTTTCGACCACCAAACCTTTCAGAGGAGCATTTGCAACCGTTGGGCACCATTTCTGAGTCAATTGCCGAAAGTCAGAGTTTTGATGAAATTGTGACCCCGGGGCTTAGGGATTTTTTCAAAAAAATATTTTTCTGCCGGTTAAGTTGTCGAGGGCTGATTTCTTATCTTGTGATAAAAAGCCTTCTCTTTCGACCGCCAAACCTTTCAGAGGAGCATTTGCAACCGTTGGGCACCATTTCTGAGTCAATTGCCAAAAGTCAGATTTTTGATGAAATTGTGACCCCGGGGCTTAGGGATATTTTCAAAAAAATATTTTTCTGCCGGTTAAGTTGTCGAGGGCTGATTTCTTTTCCTGTGATAAAAAGACATCTGTATCGACCGCCAAACCTTTCAGAGGAGCATTTGCAACCGTTGGGCACCATTTCTGAGTCAATTGCCAAAAGTCAGAGTTTTGATGAAATTGTGACCCCGGGGCTTAGGGATTTTTTCAAAATATCTTTTTCTGCCGGTTAAGTTGTCGAGGGCTGAATTCTTATCTTGTGATAGAAAGCCTTCTCTTTCGACCGCCAAACCTTTCAGAGGAGCATTTGCAACCGTTGGGCACGATTTCTGAGTCAATTGCTGAAAGTCAGAGTTTTGATGAAATTGTGACCCCGGGGCTTAGGGATTTTTTCAAAAAAATATTTTTCTGCCGGTTAAGTTGTCGAGGGCTGATTTCTTATCTTGTGATAAAAAGCCTTCTCTTTCGACCGCCAAACCTTTCAGAGGAGCATTTGCAACCGTTGGGCACCATATCTGAGTCAATTGCCAAAAGTCAGAGTTTTGATGAAATTGTGACCCCGGGGCTTAGGGATTTTTTCAAAAAAATCTTTTTCTGCCGGTTAAGTTGTCGAGGGCTGATTTCTTTTGCTGTGATAAAAAGCCTTCTCTTTCGACCACCAAACCTTTCAGAGGAGCATTTGCAACCGTTGGGCACCATTTCTGAGTCAATTGCCGAAAGTCAGAGTTTTGATGAAATTGTGACCCCGGGGCTTAGGGATTTTTTCAAAATATATTTTTCTGCCGGTTAAGTTGTCGAGGGCTGATTTCTTATCTTGTGATAAAAAGCCTTCTCTTTCGACCGCCAAACCTTTCAGAGGAGCATTTGCAACCGTTGGGCACCATTTCTGAGTCAATTGCCAAAAGTCAGATTTTTGATGAAATTGTGATCCCGGGGCTTAGGGATATTTTCAAAAAAATATTTTTCTGCCGGTTAAGTTGTCGAGGGCTGATTTCTTTTCCTGTGATAAAAAGACATCTGTATCGACCGCCAAACCTTTTAGAGGAGCATTTGCAACCGTTGGGCACCATTTCTGAATCAATTGCCAAAAGTCAGAGTTTTGATGAAATTGTGACCCCGGGGCTTAGGGATTTTTTCAAAAAAATCTTTTTCTGCCGGTTTAGTTGTCGAGGGCTGATTTCTTGTCCTGTAATAAAAAGACATCTGTTTCGACCGCCAAACCTTTCAGAGGTGCATTTGCAACCGTTGGGCACCATATCTGAGTCAATTGCCAAAAGTCAGAGTTTTGATGAAATTGTGACCCCGGGGCTTAGGGATTTTTTCAAAAAAATATTTTTCTGCCGGTTAAGTTGTCGAGGGCTGATTTCTTTTGCTGTGATAAAAAGCCTTCTCTTTCGACCACCAAACCTTTCAGAGGAGCATTTGCAACCGTTGGGCACCATTTCTGAGTCAATTGCCAAAAGTCAGATTTTTGATGAAATTGTGACCCCGGGGCTTAGGGATTTTTTCAGAAAAATATTTTTCTGCCGGTTAAGTTGTCGAGGGCTGATTTCTTATCTTGTGATAAAAAGCCTTCTCTTTCAAACGCCAAACCTTTCAGAGGAGCATTTGCAACCGTTGGGCACCATTTCTGAGTCAATTGCCAAAAGTCAGAGTTTTGATGAAATTGTGACCCCGGGGCTTAGGGATTTTTTCAAAAAAATCTTTTTCTGCCGGTTTAGTTGTCGAGGGCTGATTTCTTGTCCTGTAATAAAAAGACATCTGTTTCGACCGCCAAACCTTTCAGAGGTGCATTTGCAACCGTTGGGCACCATATCTGAGTCAATTGCCAAAAGTCAGAGTTTTGATGAAATTGTGACCCCGGGGCTTAGGGATTTTTTCAAAAAAATATTTTTCTGCCGGTTAAGTTGTCGAGGGCTGATTTCTTTTCCTGTGATAAAAAGACATCTGTATCGACCGCCAAACCTTTCAGAGGAGCATTTGCAACCGTTGGGCACCATTTCTGAGTCAATTGCCAAAAGTCAGAGTTTTGATGAAATTGTGACCCCGGGGCTTAGGGATTTTTTCAAAATATCTTTTTCTGCCGGTTAAGTTGTCGAGGGCTGAATTCTTATCTTGTGATAGAAAGCCTTCTCTTTCGACCGCCAAACCTTTCAGAGGAGCATTTGCAACCGTTGGGCACGATTTCTGAGTCAATTGCTGAAAGTCAGAGTTTTGATGAAATTGTGACCCCGGGGCTTAGGGATTTTTTCAAAAAAATATTTTTCTGCCGGTTAAGTTGTCGAGGGCTGATTTCTTATCTTGTGATAAAAAGCCTTCTCTTTCGACCGCCAAACCTTTCAGAGGAGCATTTGCAACCGTTGGGCACCATATCTGAGTCAATTGCCAAAAGTCAGAGTTTTGATGAAATTGTGACCCCGGGGCTTAGGGATTTTTTCAAAAAAATCTTTTTCTGCCGGTTAAGTTGTCGAGGGCTGATTTCTTTTGCTGTGATAAAAAGCCTTCTCTTTCGACCACCAAACCTTTCAGAGGAGCATTTGCAACCGTTGGGCACCATTTCTGAGTCAATTGCCGAAAGTCAGAGTTTTGATGAAATTGTGACCCCGGGGCTTAGGGATTTTTTCAAAATATATTTTTCTGCCGGTTAAGTTGTCGAGGGCTGATTTCTTATCTTGTGATAAAAAGCCTTCTCTTTCGACCGCCAAACCTTTCAGAGGAGCATTTGCAACCGTTGGGCACCATTTCTGAGTCAATTGCCAAAAGTCAGATTTTTGATGAAATTGTGATCCCGGGGCTTAGGGATATTTTCAAAAAAATATTTTTCTGCCGGTTAAGTTGTCGAGGGCTGATTTCTTTTCCTGTGATAAAAAGACATCTGTATCGACCGCCAAACCTTTTAGAGGAGCATTTGCAACCGTTGGGCACCATTTCTGAATCAATTGCCAAAAGTCAGAGTTTTGATGAAATTGTGACCCCGGGGCTTAGGGATTTTTTCAAAAAAATCTTTTTCTGCCGGTTTAGTTGTCGAGGGCTGATTTCTTGTCCTGTAATAAAAAGACATCTGTTTCGACCGCCAAACCTTTCAGAGGTGCATTTGCAACCGTTGGGCACCATATCTGAGTCAATTGCCAAAAGTCAGAGTTTTGATGAAATTGTGACCCCGGGGCTTAGGGATTTTTTCAAAAAAATATTTTTCTGCCGGTTAAGTTGTCGAGGGCTGATTTCTTTTGCTGTGATAAAAAGCCTTCTCTTTCGACCACCAAACCTTTCAGAGGAGCATTTGCAACCGTTGGGCACCATTTCTGAGTCAATTGCCAAAAGTCAGATTTTTGATGAAATTGTGACCCCGGGGCTTAGGGATTTTTTCAGAAAAATATTTTTCTGCCGGTTAAGTTGTCGAGGGCTGATTTCTTATCTTGTGATAAAAAGCCTTCTCTTTCAAACGCCAAACCTTTCAGAGGAGCATTTGCAACCGTTGGGCACCATTTCTGAGTCAATTGCCAAAAGTCAGAGTTTTGATGAAATTGTGACCCCGGGGCTTAGGGATTTTTTCAAAAAAATCTTTTTCTGCCGGTTTAGTTGTCGAGGGCTGATTTCTTGTCCTGTAATAAAAAGACATCTGTTTCGACCGCCAAACCTTTCAGAGGTGCATTTGCAACCGTTGGGCACCATATCTGAGTCAATTGCCAAAAGTCAGAGTTTTGATGAAATTGTGACCCCGGGGCTTAGGGATTTTTTCAAAAAAATATTTTTCTGCCGGTTAAGTTGTCGAGGGCTGATTTCTTTTGCTGTGATAAAAAGCCTTCTGTTTCGACCACCAAACCTTTCAGAGGAGCATTTGCAACCGTTGGGCACCATTTCAGAGTCAATTGCCAAAAGTCAGATTTTTGATGAAATTGTGACCCCGGGGCTTAGGGATTTTTTCAAAAAAATATTTTTCTGCCGGTTAAGTTGTCGAGGGCTGATTTCTTGTCCTGTAATAAAAAGACATCTGTTTCGACCGCCAAACCTTTCAGAGGTGCATTTGCAACCGTTGGGCACCATATCTGAGTCAATTGCCAAAAGTCAGAGTTTTGATGAAATTGTGACCCCGGGGCTTAGGGATTTTTTCAAAAAAATCTTTTTCTGCCGGTTAAGTTGTCGAGGGCTGATTTCTTTTGCTGTGATAAAAAGCCTTCTCTTTCGACCACCAAACCTTTCAGAGGAGCATTTGCAACCGTTGGGCACCATTTCTGAGTCAATTGCCGAAAGTCAGAGTTTTGATGAAATTGTGACCCCGGGGCTTAGGGATTTTTTCAAAAAAATATTTTTCTGCCGGTTAAGTTGTCGAGGGCTGATTTCTTATCTTGTGATAAAAAGCCTTCTCTTTCGACCGCCAAACCTTTCAGAGGAGCATTTGCAACCGTTGGGCACCATTTCTGAGTCAATTGCCAAAAGTCAGATTTTTGATGTAATTGTGACCCCGGGGCTTAGGGATTTTTTCAAAAAAATATTTTTCTGCCGGTTAAGTTGTCGAGGGCTGATTTCTTGTCCTGTAATAAAAAGACATCTGTTTCGACCGCCAAACCTTTCAGAGGTGCATTTGCAACCGTTGGGCACCATATCTGAGTCAATTGCCAAAAGTCAGAGTTTTGATGAAATTGTGACCCCGGGGCTTAGGTATTTTTTCAAAAAAATATTTTTCTGCCGGTTAAGTTGTCGAGGGCTGATTTCTTTTGCTGTGATAAAAAGCCTTCTCTTTCGACCACCAAACATTTCAGAGGAGCATTTGCAACCGTTGGGCACCATTTCTGAGTCAATTGCCGAAAGTCAGAGTTTTGATGAAATTGTTACCCCGGGGCTTAGGGATTTTTTCAAAAAAATATTTTTCTGCCGGTTAAGTTGTCGAGGGCTGATTTCTTTTGCTGTGATAAAAAGCCTTCTCTTTCGACCACCAAACCTTTCAGAGGAGCATTTGCAACCGTTGGGCACCATTTCTGAGTCAATTGCCTTAAGTCAGATTTTTGATGAAATTGTGACCCCGGGGCTTAGGGATTTTTTCAGAAAAATATTTTTCTGCCGGTTAAGTTGTCGAGGGCTGATTTCTTATCTTGTGATAAAAAGCCTTCTCTTTCAAACGCCAAACCTTTCAGAGGAGCATTTGCAACCGTTGGGCACCATTTCTGAGTCAATTGCCAAAAGTCAGAGTTTTGATGAAATTGTGACCCCGGGGCTTAGGGATTTTTTCAAAAAAATCTTTTTCTGCCGGTTTAGTTGTCGAGGGCTGATTTCTTGTCCTGTAATAAAAAGACATCTGTTTCGACCGCCAAACCTTTCAGAGGTGCATTTGCAACCGTTGGGCACCATATCTGAGTCAATTGCCAAAAGTCAGAGTTTTGATGAAATTGTGACCCCGGGGCTTAGGGATTTTTTCAAAAAAATATTTTTCTGCCGGTTAAGTTGTCGAGGGCTGATTTCTTGTCCTGTAATAAAAAGACATCTGTTTCGACCGCCAAACCTTTCAGAGGTGCATTTGCAACCATTGGGCACCATATCTGAGTCAATTGCCAAAAGTCAGAGTTTTGATGAAATTGTGACCCCGGGGCTTAGGGATTTTTTCAAAAAAATCTTTTTCTGCCGGTTAAGTTGTCGAGGGCTGATTTCTTTTGCTGTGATAAAAAGCCTTCTCTTTCGACCACCAAACCTTTCAGAGGAGCATTTGCAACCGTTGGGCACCATTTCTGAGTCAATTGCCGAAAGTCAGAGTTTTGATGAAATTGTGACCCCGGGGCTTAGGGATTTTTTCAAAAAAATATTTTTCTGCCGGTTAAGTTGTCGAGGGCTGATTTCTTATCTTGTGATAAAAAGCCTTCTCTTTCGACCGCCAAACCTTTCAGAGGAGCATTTGCAACCGTTGGGCACCATTTCTGAGTCAATTGCCAAAAGTCAGATTTTTGA
Source organism: Podarcis cretensis (assembly GCF_951804945.1). Classification (NCBI taxonomy): domain Eukaryota; kingdom Metazoa; phylum Chordata; class Lepidosauria; order Squamata; family Lacertidae; genus Podarcis; species Podarcis cretensis. The sequence goes on from NC_137181.1 coordinate 51,021,943, forward strand.
TGTAATTGTGACCCCGGGGCTTAGGGATTTTTTCAAAAAAATATTTTTCTGCCGGTTAAGTTGTCGAGGGCTGATTTCTTGTCCTGTAATAAAAAGACATCTGTTTCGACCGCCAAACCTTTCAGAGGTGCATTTGCAACCGTTGGACACCATTATAAGGTAAATTGCCAAAAGTCAGAGTTTTGATGAAATTGTGACCCCGGGGCTTAGGGATTTTTTCATCATATCTTTTTCTGCCGGTTAAGTTGTCGAGGGCTGATTTCTTTTGCTGTGATAAAAAGCCTTCTCTTTCGACCGCCAAACCTTTCAGAGGAGCATTTGCAACCGTTGGGCACCATTTCTGAGTCAATTGCCAAAAGTCAGATTTTTGATGAAATTGTGACCCCGGGGCTTAGGGATATTTTCAAAAAAATATTTTTCTGCCGGTTAAGTTGTCGAGGGCTGATTTCTTTTCCTGTGATAAAAAGACATCTGTATCGACCGCCAAACCTTTCAGAGGAGCATTTGCAACCGTTGGGCACCATATCTGAGTCAATTGCCAAAAGTCAGAGTTTTGATGAAATTGTGACCCCGGGGCTTAGGGATTTTTTCAAAAAAATCTTTTTCTGCCGGTTTAGTTGTCGAGGGCTGATTTCTTGTCCTGTAATAAAAAGACATCTGTTTCGACCGCCAAACCTTTCAGAGGTGCATTTGCAACCGTTGGGCACCATATCTGAGTCAATTGCCAAAAGTAAGAGTTTTGATGAAATTGTGACCCCGGGGCTTAGGGATTTTTTCAAAAAAATATTTTTCTGCCGGTTAAGTTGTCGAGGGCTGATTTCTTTTGCTGTGATAAAAAGCCTTCTCTTTCGACCACCAAACCTTTCAGAGGAGCATTTGCAACCGTTGGGCACCATTTCTGAGTCAATTGCCAAAAGTCAGATTTTTGATGAAATTGTGACCCCGGGGCTTAGGGATTTTTTCAGAAAAATATTTTTCTGCCGGTTAAGTTGTCGAGGGCTGATTTCTTATCTTGTGATAAAAAGCCTTCTCTTTCAAACGCCAAACCTTTCAGAGGAGCATTTGCAACCGTTGGGCACCATTTCTGAGTCAATTGCCAAAAGTCAGAGTTTTGATGAAATTGTGACCCCGGGGCTTAGGGATTTTTTCAAAAAAATCTTTTTCTGCCGGTTTAGTTGTCGAGGGCTGATTTCGTGTCCTGTAATAAAAAGACATCTGTTTCGACCGCCAAACCTTTCAGAGGTGCATTTGCAACCGTTGGGCACCATATCTGAGTCAATTGCCAAAAGTCAGAGTTTTGATGAAATTGTGACCCCGGGGCTTAGGGATTTTTTCAAAAAAATATTTTTCTGCCGGTTAAGTTGTCGAGGGCTGATTTCTTTTGCTGTGATAAAAAGCCTTCTCCTTCGACCACCAAACCTTTCAGAGGAGCATTTGCAACCGTTGGGCACCATTTCTGAGTCAATTGCCGAAAGTCAGAGTTTTGATGAAATTGTTACCCCGGGGCTTAGGGATTTTTTCAAAAAAATATTTTTCTGCCGGTTAAGTTGTCGAGGGCTGATTTCTTATCTTGTGATAAAAAGCCTTCTCTTTCGACCGACAAACCTTTCAGAGGAGCATTTGCAACCGTTGGGCACCATTTCTGAGTCAATTGCCAAAAGTCAGATTTTTGATGAAATTGTGACCCCGGGGCTTAGGGATATTTTCAAAAAAATATTTTTCTGCCGGTTAAGTTGTCGAGGGCTGATTTCTTTTCCTGTGATAAAAAGACATCTGTATCGACCGCCAAACCTTTCAGAGGAGCATTTGCAACCGTTGGGCACCATTTCTGAGTCAATTGCCAAAAGTCAGAGTTTTGATGAAATTGTGACCCCGGGGCTTAGGGATTTTTTCAAAAAAATCTTTTTCTGCCGGTTAAGTTGTCGAGGGCTGATTTCTTATCTTGTGATAAAAAGCCTTCTCTTTCGACCGCCAAACCTTTCAGAGGAGCATTTGCAACCGTTGGGCACCATTTCTGAGTTAATTGCCAAAAGTCAGATTTTTGATGAAATTGTGACCCCGGGGCTTAGGGATATTTTCAAAAAAATATTTTTCTGGCGGTTAAGTTGTCGAGGGCTGATTTCTTTTCCTGTGATAAAAAGCCTTCTCTTTCGACCGCCAAACCTTTCAGAGGAGCATTTGCAACCGTTGGGCACCATTTCTGAGTCAATTGCCGAAAGTCAGATTTTTGCTGAAATTGTGAGCCCGGGGCTTAGGGATTTTTTCAAAAAAATCTTTTTCTGCCGGTTTATTTGTCGAGGGCTGATTTCTTGTCCTGTGATAAAAAGACATCTGTTTCGACCGGCAAACCTTTCAGAGGAGCATTTGGAACGGTTGGACACCATTATAAGGTAAATTGCCAAAAGTCAGAGTTTTGATGAAATTGTGACCCCGGGGCTTAGGGATTTTTTCATAATATCTTTTTCTGCCGGTTAAGTTGTCGAGGGCTGATTTCTTATCTTGTGATAAAAAGCCTTCTCTTTCGACCGCCAAACCTTTCAGAGGAGCATTTGCAACCGTTGGGCACCATTTCTGAGTCAATTGCCAAAAGTCAGATTTTTGATGAAATTGTGACCCCGGGGCTTAGGGATATTTTCAAAAAAATATTTTTCTGCCGGTTAAGTTGTCGAGGGCTGATTTCTTTTCCTGTGATAAAAAGACATCTGTTTCGACCGCCAAAACTTTCAGAGGAGCTTTTGCAACCGTTGGCCACCATATCTGAGTCAATTGCCAAAAGTCAGAATTTTGATGAAATTGTGACCCCGGGGCTTAGGGATTTTTTCAAAAAAATATTTTTCTGCCGGTTAAGTTGTCGAGGGCTGATTTCTTTTGCTGTGATAAAAAGCCTTCTCTTTCGACCACCAAACCTTTCAGAGGGGCATTTGCAACCGTTGGGCACCATTTCTGAGTCAATTGCCGAAAGTCAGAGTTTTGATGAAATTGTGACCCCGGGGCTTAGGGATTTTTTCAAAAAAATATTTTTCTGCCGGTTAAGTTGTCGAGGGCTGATTTCTTTTGCTGTGATAAAAAGCCTTCTCTTTCGACGAACAAACCTTTCAGAGGAGCATTTGCAACCGTTTTGCACCAGTTTTGAGTCAATTGCCGAAAGTCAGAGTTTTGATGAAATTGTGACCCCGGGGCTTAGGGATTTTTTCAAAAAAATATTTTTCTGCCGGTTAAGTTGTCGAGGGCTAATTTCTTTTCCTGTGATAAAAAGAAATCTGTTTCGACCGCAAAAACTTTCAGAGGAGCATTAGAAACCGTTTGGCACCATTTTTGAGTCAATTGCCAAAAGTCAGGTTTTTGATGAAATTGTGACCCCGGGGCTTAGGGATTTTTTCAAAAAAATATTTTTCTGCCGGTTAAGTTGTCGAGGGCTGATTTCTTATCTTGTGATAAAAAGCCTTCTCTTTCGACCGCCAAACCTTTCAGAGGAGCATTTGCAACCGTTGGGCACCATTTTTGAATCAATTTACGAAAGTCAGATTTTTGATGAAATTGTGACCCCGGGGCTTAGGGATTTTTTCAAAAAAATCTTTTTCTGCCGGTTTAGTTGTCGAGGGCTGATTTCTTATCTTGTGATAAAAAGCCTTCTCTTTCGACCGCCAAACCTTTCAGAGGAGCATTTGCAACCGTTGGGCACCATTTCTGAGTCAATTGCCGAAAGTCAGATTTTTGATGAAATTGTGACCCCGGGGCTTAGGGATATTTTCAAAAAAATATTTTTCTGGCGGTTAAGTTGTCGAGGGCTGATTTCTTTTCCTGTGATAAAAAGACATCTGTATCGACCGCCAAACCTTTCAGAGGAGCATTTGCAACCGTTGGGCACCATTTCTGAGTCAATTGCCGAAAGTCAGATTTTTGATGAAATTGTGACCCCGGGGCTTAGGGATTTTTTCAAAAAAATCTTTTACTGCCGGTTATGGATTTTCTGTCCTGTGATAAAAAGCCTTCTGTTTCGACCGCCAAACCTCTCAGGTGAGCATATGCAACCGTATGGCAGCATTTTTGAGTGAATGGCCGAAAGTCAGTTTTTTCATCAAATTGTGACCCCGGGGTTTAGGGATTTTTTTTTTTAAAAAAAAAATTCTGCCGCTTAAGGTGTTTTTTACCTTGCATTTTTAAGTTGTAAACCAACCTTAAATCTACGAATGAAGCGCAGTATATACAATTAATAAAATAGTAACAATACTATTTGTTACTATAGACAGGCATGCCATTGTTCAGGAAGGTCTACTGTATAAATAGGGGTATAAATAGTAAAGTAGGATAAGTATTAAAGTAGCAGTAGTAAAGTGGAAGTAAAGTGGTAGTAAAGCAATAGTAAACCAGTAGTGAAGTAGCAGTTAAGTAATGGTAAAACAATAGTAAAGTGGTGGAATAGTAGTAAAATAGCAGTAAAGTAGTAGTAAAACAGTAGTAAAGTAGTAGTAATGGAGTAGTAAAATAGTAGTAAAATGGTAGTAAGGCAGTAGTGAAACAGCAATAAGATAGTAGTAAAGTAGTAGTAAAATGGTCCAATAGTAAAGCGGTGGAATAGTAGTAAAATAGCTTTAAAATAGTAGTAAAAGGATAGCAAGGTAGTAGTAAAATGATAGTAAAGCTGTAGTAAGGCAGTAGTAAAATGGTAGTAAATTAGTGGTAAAGTAATAGTAAAGTGGTAGTAAAGCAGCAGTAAAGCAGTAGTAAAGCAGTAGTAAAGTGGTAGTAAAGTAGTCTTAAAGTGGTAGTAAAGTAGTGGTAAAGCAGTAGTAAAGTAGTAGTAAAGTAGTAGTAAAGTAGTAGTAAAGTGGTAGTCGTAGAGTAGTAAAGTAGTAGTAAAGTAGTAGTAAAGTAGTGGTAAAGTAGTGCTAAAGTAGTGCTAAAATAGTAGTAAGAATGACCTCGGAAGTGTTCGTTGTACAAAAAGGCGCCATGTTGTTAGCCTCAATCACAGAGGTTTTTCCATTTGTTTCCATATAAAGTAGTGGGGCGGGGGGAATGGCTTCTCAGTGTTTGTATGTTGATCCCTGTTTGTATGTTGATCACTATTATGTTAAAAAGTACACCAGAATTTAGTGGCGTTGGATATTTTGGGTCCCAAAATGTCCCCGCCAGCAGTGGCTGCATAAAATCCTTTAGTCAGAACTGAGCGATGGGCAACACACTGTCGTGAGTCAGGACCTGTGGGAGGAGCCAGTAGTCAAAATAAGGGATTTGACTTAGATTATATCTTAGTGGCCCAGTGGTGTTTCCTACTTTCTTTAGTAGGCACCATTTTTGAGTGATTTTTTCAAAATGTGATTTTTTCAAAATGTGATTTTTTCAAAAAAATATTTTTCTGCCGGTTTAGTTGTCGAGGGCTGATTTCTTGTCCTGTAAGAAAAAGCCTTCTCTTTCGACGAACAAACCTTTCAGAGGAGCATTTGCAACCGTTTTGCACCAGTTTTGAGTCAATTGCCGAAAGTCAGAGTTTTGATGAAATTGTGACCCCGGGGCTTAGGGATTTTTTCAAAAATATCTTTTTCTGCCGGTTAAGTTGTCGAGGGCTAATTTCTTTTCCTGTGATAAAAAGACATCTGTTTCGACCGCAAAAACTTTCAGAGGAGCATTAGAAACCGTTTGGCACCATTTTTGAGTCAATTGCCAAAAGTCAGGTTTTTGATGAAATTGTGACCCCGGGGCTTAGGGATTTTTTCAAAAAAATATTTTTCTGCAGGTTAAGTTGTCGAGGTCTGATTTCTTGTCCTGTGATAAAAAGACATCTGTTTCGACCGGGAAACCTTTCAGAGGAGCATTTGGAACCGTTGGACACCATTATAGAGTAAATTGCCAAAAGTCAGAGTTTTGATGAAATTGTGACCCCGGGGCTTAGGGATTTTTTGAAAATATCTTTTTCTGCCGGTTAAGTTGTCGAGGGCTGATTTCTTATCTTGTGATAAAAAGCCTTCTCTTTCGACCGCCAAACCTTTCAGAGGAGCATTTGCAACCGTTGGGCACCATTTCTGAGTCAATTGCCAAAAGTCAGATTTTTGATGAAATTGTGACCCCGGGGCTTAGGGATTTGTTCAAAAAAATATTTTTCTGCCGGTTAAGTTGTTGAGGGCTGTTTTCTTTTCCTGTGATAAAAAGACATCTGTATCGAACGCCAAACCTTTCAGGGGAGCATTTGCAACCGTTGGGCACCATTTATGAATCAATTGCCGAAAGTCAGGTTTTTGATGAAATTGTGACCCCGGGGCTTAGGGATTTTTTCAAAAAAATATTTTTCTGCCGGTTAAGTTGTCGAGGGCTGATTTCTTTTACTGTGATAAAAATCCTTCTGTTTCGACCGCCAAACCTTTCAGAAGAGCATTTGCAACCGTTGGGCACCATTTCTGAGTCAATTGCCGAAAGTCAGAGTTTTGATGAAATTGTGACCCCAAGGCTTAGAGATTTTTTCAAAATATATTTTTCTGCCAGTTAAGATGTCGAGGGCTGATTTCTTTTCCTGTGATAAAAAGCATTCTCTTTCAACCGCCAAACCTTTCAGAGGAGCATTTGGAAACGTTGGGCTCCATTTCTGAGTCAATTGCCGAAAGGCAGATTTTTGATGAAATTGTGACCCCGGGGCTTAGGGATATTTTGAAAAAAATATTTTTCTGGCGGTTAAGTTGTCGAGGGCTGATTTCTTTTCCTGTGATAAAAAGACATCTGTTTCGACCGCCAAACCTTTCAGAGGAGCATTTGCAACCGTTGGGCACCATTTTTGAATTAATTCCCGAACGTCGGATTTTTGATGAAATTTTGACCCCGAGGCTTAGGGATTTTTTCAAAAAAATATTTTTCTGCCAGTTAAGTTGTCGAGGGCTGATTTCTTATCTTGTGATAAAAAGCCTTCTGTTTCGACCGCCAAACCTTTCAGAGGAGCATTTGCAACCGTTGGGCACCATTACTGAGTCAATTGCTGAAAGTTAGATTTTTGATGAAATTGTGACCCCGGGGCTTAGGGATTTTTTCAAAAAAATATTTTTCTGCCGGTTAAGTTGTCGAGGGCTGTTTTCTTTTCCTGTGATAAAAAGACATCTGTTTCGACCGCCAAACCTTTCAGAGGAGCATTTTCAACCGTTGGGCACCATTTCTGAGTCAATTGCCAAAAGTCAGGTTTTTGATGAAATTGTGACCCCGGGGCTTAGGGATTTTTTCAAAAAAATATTTTTCTGCCGGTTACGTTGTCCAGGGCTCATTTCTTGTCCTGTGATAAAAAACCTTCTCTTTCGACCGCCAAACCTCTCAGAGGAGTATTTGCAACCGTTGGGCACCATTTATGAATCAATTGCCGAAATTCAGACTTTTGATGAAATTGTGACCCCGGGGTTAGGGGTTTTTTCAAAAAAATATTTTTCTGCCAGTTAAGTTGTCGAGGGCTGATTTCTTGTCCTGTGATAAAAAACCTTCTCTTTCGACAGCCAAACCCTTCAGAGGAGCATTTGCAACCATTGGGCACCATTTCGGAGTCAATTGCCGAAAGTCAGAGTTTTGATGAAATTGTGATCCCAAGGCTTAGAGATTTTTTCAAAATATATTTTTCTGCCGGGTAAGTTGTCGAGGGCTGATTTCTTGTCCTGTGATAAAAAGCCTTCTCTTTCGACCGCCAAACCTTTCAGAGGAACATTTGCAACCGTTGGGCAACATTTTTGAATCAATTGCCGAAAGTCAGGTTTTTGATGAAATTGTGACCCCGGGGCTTAGGGATTTTTTAAAAAAAATATTTTTCTGCCGGTTAAGTTGTCGAGGGCTGATTTCTTATCTTGTGATAAAAAGACTTCTGTTTCGAACGCCAAACCTTTCAGAGGAGCATTTGCAACCGTTGGGCAACATTTCTGAGTCAATTGCCGAAAGTCAGATTTTTGATGAAATTGTGACTCCGGGTCTTATGGGTTTTTTCAAAAAGATATTTTTCTGCCGGTTAAGTTGTCGAGGGCTGATTTCTTGTCCTGTGATAAAAAGCCTTCTCTTTCGACCGCCAAACCGTTCAGAGGAGCATTTGCAACCGTTCGGCACCATTTTTGAATCAATTTCCGAAAGTCAGATTTTTGATGAAATTGTGACCCCGGGGCTTAGGAATTTTTTCAAAAATATATTTTTCTGCCGGTTACGTTGTCGAGGGCTGATTTATTTTCCTGTGATAAAAAGCCTTCTCTTTCGACCGCCAAACCTTTCAGAGGAGCATTTGCAACCGTTGGGCACCATTTCTGAGTCAATTTCCAAAAGTCAGGTTTTTGATGAAATTGTGACCCCCGCCCGGGCTTAGGGATTTTTTCAAAAATATCTTTTTCTGCTGGTTAAGTTGTCGAGGGCTGATTTCTTGTCCTGTGATAAAAAGACTTCTGTTTCGACCGCCAACCCCTTCTAGGGAGCATTTGCAACCGTTTTGCACCAGTTTTGAGTCAATTGCCGAAAGCCAGATTTTTGATGAAATTGTGACCCCGGGGCTTAGGGATTTTTTCAAAAATATATTTTTCTGCCGGTTACGTTGTCGAGGGCAGATTTCTTTTCCTGTGATAAAAAGCCTTCTGTTTCGACCGCCAAACCTTTCAGAGGAGCATTTGCAACCGTTGGGCACCATTTTTGAATCAATTGCCGAAATTCAGAGTTTTGATGAAATTGTGACCCCGGGGCTTATGGGTTTTTTCAAAAAGATATTTTTCTGCCTGTTAAGTTGTCGAGGGCTGATTTCTTGTCCTGTGATAAAAAGCCTTCTCTTTCGACCGCCAAACCTTTCAGAGGAGCATTTGCAACCGTTGGGCACCATTTTTGAATCAATTTCCGAAAGTCAGATTTTTGATGAAATTGTGACCCCCGCCCGGGCTTAGGGATTTTTTCAAAAATATCTTTTTCTGCTGGTTAAGTTGTCGAGGGCTGATTTCTTTTCCTGTGATAAAAAGCCTTCTCTTTCGACCGCCAAACCTTTCAGAGGAGCATTTGCAACCGTTGGGCACCATTTCTGAGTCAATTTCCAAAAGTCAGGTTTTTGATGAAATTGTGACCCCCGCCCGGGCTTAGGGATTTTTTCAAAAATATCTTTTTCTGCTGGTTAAGTTGTCGAGGGCTGATTTCTTGTCCTGTGATAAAAAGATTTCTGTTTCGACCGCCAAACCTTTCAGAGGAGCATTTGCAACCGTAGGGCACCATTTTTGAATTAATTCCCAAAAGTCAGGTTTTTGATGAAATTGTGACCCCGGGGCTTAGGGATTTTTTCAAAAAAATATTTTTCTGCCGGTTACGTTGTTGAGGGCTAATTTCTTGTCCTGTGATAAAAATACTTCTGTTTCGACCGCCAAACCTTTCAGAGGAGCATTTGGAACCGTTGGGCACCATTTCTGAGTCAATTGCCGAAAGTCAGAGTTTTGATGAAATTGTGACCCCGGGGCTTATGGGTTTTTTCAAAAAGATATTTTTCTGCCTGTTAAGTTGTCGAGGGCTGATTTCTTGTCCTGTGATAAAAAGCCTTCTCTTTCGACCGCCAAACCTTTCAGAGGAGCATTTGCAACCGTTGGGCACCATTTTTGATTCAATTTCCGAAAGTCAGATTTTTGATGAAATTGTGACCCCCGCCCGGGCTTAGGGATTTTTTCAAAAATATCTTTTTCTGCTGGTTAAGTTGTCGAGGGGTGATTTCTTTTCCTGTGATAAAAAGCCTTCTCTTTCGACCGCCAAACCTTTCAGAGGAGCATTTGCAACCGTTGGGCACCATTTCTGAGTCAATTTCCAAAAGTCAGGTTTTTGATGAAATTGTGACCCCCGCTCGGGCTTAGGGATTTTTTCAAAAATATCTTTTTCTGCTGGTTAAGTTGTCGAGGGCTGATTTCTTGTCCTGTGATAAAAAGACTTCTGTTTCGACCGCCAAACCTTTCAGAGGAGCATTTGCAACCGCTGGGCACCATTTTTGAATTAATTCCCAAAAGTCAGGTTTTTGATGAAATTGTGACACCGGGGCTTAGGGATTTTTTCAAAAAAATATTTTTCTGCCGGTTACGTTGTTGAGGGCTAATTTCTTGTCCTGTGATAAAAATCCTTCTGTTTCGACCGCCAAACCTTTCAGAGGAGCATTTGGAACCGTTGGGCACCATTTATGAATCAATTGCCGAAATTCAGAGTTTTGATGAAATTGTGACCCCGGGGCTTATGGGTTTTTTCAAAAAGATATTTTTCTGCCTGTTAAGTTGTCGAGGGCTGATTTCTTGTCCTGTGATAAAAAGCCTTCTCTTTCGACCGCCAAACCTTTCAGAGGAGCATTTGCAACCGTTGGGCACAATTTTTGAATCAATTTCCGAAAGTCAGATTTTTGATGAAATTGTGACCCCTGCCCGGGCTTAGGGATTTTTTCAAAAATATCTTTTTCTGCTGGTTAAGTTGTCGAGGGCTGATTTCTTTTCCTGTGATAAAAAGCCTTCTCTTTCGACCGCCAAACCTTTCAGAGGAGCATTTGCAACCGTTGGGCACCATTTCTGAGTCAATTTCCAAAAGTCAGGTTTTTGATGAAATTGTGACCCCGGGGCTTAGGGATTTTTTCAAAAAAATATTTTTCTGCCTGTTACGTTGTTGAGTGCTAATTTCTTGTCCTGTGATAAAAATCCTTCTGTTTCGACCGCCAAACCTTTCAGAGGAGCATTTGGAACCGTTGGGCACCATTTCTGAGTCAATTGCCGAAAGTCAGAGTTTTGATGAAATTGTGACCCCCGCCCGGGCTTATGGGTTTTTTCAAAAAGATATTTTTCTGCCTGTTAAGTTGTCGAGGGCTGATTTCTTGTCCTGTGATAAAAAGCCTTCTCTTTCGACCGCCAAACCTTTCAGAGGAGCATTTGCAACCGTTGGGCACCATTTTTGAATCAATTTCCGAAAGTCAGATTTTTGATGAAATTGTGACCCCCGCCCGGGCTTAGGGATTTTTTCAAAAATATCTTTTTCTGCTGGTTAAGTTGTCGAGGGCTGTTTTCTTTTCCTGTGATAAAAAGCCTTCTCTTTCGACCGCCAAACCTTTCAGAGGAGCATTTGCAACCGTTGGGCACCATTTCTGAGTCAATTTCCAAAAGTCAGGTTTTTGATGAAATTGTGACCCCCGCCCGGGCTTAGGGATTTTTTCAAAAATATCTTTTTCTGCCGGTTAAGTTGTCGAGGGCTGATTTCTTGTCCTGTGATAAAAAGACTTCTGTTTCGACCGCCAAACCTTTCAGAGGAGCATTTGCAACCGTTGGGCACCATTTTTGAATTAATTCCCAAAAGTCAGGTTTTTGATGAAATTGTGACCCCGGGGCTTAGGGATTTTTTCAAAAATATATTTTTCTGCCGGTTACGTTGTCGAGGGCTGATTTCTTTTCCTGTGATAAAAAGAGATCTGTTTCGACCGCCAAACCTTTCAGAGGAGCATTTGCAACCGTTGGGCACCATTTTGAGTTAATTCCCAAAAGTCAGGTTTTTGATGAAATTGTGACCCCGGGGCTTAGGGATTTTTTCAAAAATATATTTTTCTGCCGGTTACGTTGTCGAGGGCTGATTTCTTTTCCTGTGATAAAAAGCCTTCTCTTTCAACCGCCAAACCTTTCAGAGGAGCATTAGAAACCGTTTGGCACCATTTTTGAGTCAATTGTCAAAAGTCAGGTTTTTGATGAAATTGTGACCCCCGGGCTTAGGGATTTTTTCAAAAATATCTTTTTCTGCTGGTTAAGTTGACGAGGGCTGATTTCTTTTCCTGTGATAAAAAGACATCTGTTTCGACCGCCAACCCCTTCTAGGGAGCATTTGCAACCGTTTTGCACCAGTTTTGAGTAAATTGCCGAAAGTCAGATTTTTGATGAAATTGTGACCCCGGGGCTTAGGGATTTTTTAAAAATATCTTTTTCTGCCGGTTAAGTTGTCGAGGGCTGATTTCTTATCTTGTGATAAAAAGCATTCTCTTTCGACCGCCAAACCTTTCAGAGGAGCATTTGAAACCGTTGGGCACCATTTCTGAGTCAATTGCCAAAAGTCAGATTTTTGATGAAATTTTGATCCCGGGGCTTAGAGATCTTTTCAAAAAAATATTTTTCTGGCGGTTAAGTTGTCGAGGGCTGATTTCTTTTCCTGTGATAAAAAGACATCTGTATCGACCGCCAAACCTTTCAGAGGAGCATTTGCAACCGTTGGGCACCATTTTGAGTTAATTCCCAAAAGTCAGGTTTTTGATGAAATTGTGACCCCGGGGCTTAGGGATTTTTTCAAAAATATATTTTTCTGCCGGTTACGTTGTCGAGGGCTGATTTCTTTTCCTGTGATAAAAAGCCTTCTCTTTCAACCGCCAAACCTTTCAGAGGAGCATTAGAAACCGTTTGGCACCATTTTTGAGTCAATTGTCAAAAGTCAGGTTTTTGATGAAATTGTGACCCCCGGGCTTAGGGATTTTTTCAAAAATATCTTTTTCTGCTGGTTAAGTTGACGAGGGCTGATTTCTTTTCCTGTGATAAAAAGACATCTGTTTCGACCGCCAACCCCTTCTAGGGAGCATTTGCAACCGTTTTGCACCAGTTTTGAGTAAATTGCCGAAAGTCAGATTTTTGATGAAATTGTGACCCCGGGGCTTAGGGATTTTTTAAAAATATCTTTTTCTGCCGGTTAAGTTGTCGAGGGCTGATTTCTTATCTTGTGATAAAAAGCATTCTCTTTCGACCGCCAAACCTTTCAGAGGAGCATTTGCAACCGTTGGGCACCATTTCTGAGTCAATTGCCAAAAGTCAGATTTTTGATGAAATTTTGATCCCGGGGCTTAGAGATCTTTTCAAAAAAATATTTTTCTGGCGGTTAAGTTGTCGAGGGCTGATTTCTTTTCCTGTGATAAAAAGACATCTGTATCGACCGCCAAACCTATCAGAGGAGCATTTGTAACCGTTGGGCACCATTTTTGAGTCAATTGCCAAAAGTCAGGTTTTTGATGAAATTGTGACCCCGGGGCTTAGGGATTTTTTCAAAATATCTTTTTCTGCCGGTTAAGTTGTCGAGGGCTGATATCTTATCTTGTGATAAAAAGCCTTCTGTTTTGAACGCCAAACCTTTCAGAGGAGCATTTGCAACCGTTGGGCACCATTTCTGAGTCAATTGCTGAAAGTCAGAGTTTTGATGAAATTGTGACCCGGGGGCTTAGGGATTTTTTCAAAAAAATATTTTTCTGCCGGTTAAGTTGTCGAGGGCTGATTTCTTATCTTGTGATAAAAAGCCTTCTCTTTCGACCGCCAAACCTTTCAGAGGAGCATTTGCAACCGTTGGGCACCATTTCTGAGTCAATTGCCAAAAGTCAGATTTTTGATGAAATTGTGACCCCGGGGCTTAGGGATATTTTCGAAAAAATATTTTTCTGCTGGTTAAGTTGTCGAGGGCTGATTTCTTTTCCTGTGATAAAAAGCCTTCTCTTTCGACCGCCAAACCTTTCAGAGGAGCATTTGCAACCGTTGGGCACCATTTCTGAGTCAATTTCCAAAAGTCAGGTTTTTGATGAAATTGTGACCCCCGCTCGGGCTTAGGGATTTTTTCAAAAATATCTTTTTCTGCTGGTTAAGTTGTCGAGGGCTGATTTCTTGTCCTGTGATAAAAAGACTTCTGTTTCGACCGCCAAACCTTTCAGAGGAGCATTTGCAACCGCTGGGCACCATTTTTGAATTAATTCCCAAAAGTCAGGTTTTTGATGAAATTGTGACACCGGGGCTTAGGGATTTTTTCAAAAAAATATTTTTCTGCCGGTTACGTTGTTGAGGGCTAATTTCTTGTCCTGTGATAAAAATCCTTCTGTTTCGACCGCCAAACCTTTCAGAGGAGCATTTGGAACCGTTGGGCACCATTTATGAATCAATTGCCGAAATTCAGAGTTTTGATGAAATTGTGACCCCGGGGCTTATGGGTTTTTTCAAAAAGATATTTTTCTGCCTGTTAAGTTGTCGAGGGCTGATTTCTTGTCCTGTGATAAAAAGCCTTCTCTTTCGACCGCCAAACCTTTCAGAGGAGCATTTGCAACCGTTGGGCACAATTTTTGAATCAATTTCCGAAAGTCAGATTTTTGATGAAATTGTGACCCCTGCCCGGGCTTAGGGATTTTTTCAAAAATATCTTTTTCTGCTGGTTAAGTTGTCGAGGGCTGATTTCTTTTCCTGTGATAAAAAGCCTTCTCTTTCGACCGCCAAACCTTTCAGAGGAGCATTTGCAACCGTTGGGCACCATTTCTGAGTCAATTTCCAAAAGTCAGGTTTTTGATGAAATTGTGACCCCGGGGCTTAGGGATTTTTTCAAAAAAATATTTTTCTGCCTGTTACGTTGTTGAGTGCTAATTTCTTGTCCTGTGATAAAAATCCTTCTGTTTCGACCGCCAAACCTTTCAGAGGAGCATTTGGAACCGTTGGGCACCATTTCTGAGTCAATTGCCGAAAGTCAGAGTTTTGATGAAATTGTGACCCCCGCCCGGGCTTATGGGTTTTTTCAAAAAGATATTTTTCTGCCTGTTAAGTTGTCGAGGGCTGATTTCTTGTCCTGTGATAAAAAGCCTTCTCTTTCGACCGCCAAACCTTTCAGAGGAGCATTTGCAACCGTTGGGCACCATTTTTGAATCAATTTCCGAAAGTCAGATTTTTGATGAAATTGTGACCCCCGCCCGGGCTTAGGGATTTTTTCAAAAATATCTTTTTCTGCTGGTTAAGTTGTCGAGGGCTGTTTTCTTTTCCTGTGATAAAAAGCCTTCTCTTTCGACCGCCAAACCTTTCAGAGGAGCATTTGCAACCGTTGGGCACCATTTCTGAGTCAATTTCCAAAAGTCAGGTTTTTGATGAAATTGTGACCCCCGCCCGGGCTTAGGGATTTTTTCAAAAATATCTTTTTCTGCCGGTTAAGTTGTCGAGGGCTGATTTCTTGTCCTGTGATAAAAAGACTTCTGTTTCGACCGCCAAACCTTTCAGAGGAGCATTTGCAACCGTTGGGCACCATTTTTGAATTAATTCCCAAAAGTCAGGTTTTTGATGAAATTGTGACCCCGGGGCTTAGGGATTTTTTCAAAAATATATTTTTCTGCCGGTTACGTTGTCGAGGGCTGATTTCTTTTCCTGTGATAAAAAGAGATCTGTTTCGACCGCCAAACCTTTCAGAGGAGCATTTGCAACCGTTGGGCACCATTTTGAGTTAATTCCCAAAAGTCAGGTTTTTGATGAAATTGTGACCCCGGGGCTTAGGGATTTTTTCAAAAATATATTTTTCTGCCGGTTACGTTGTCGAGGGCTGATTTCTTTTCCTGTGATAAAAAGCCTTCTCTTTCAACCGCCAAACCTTTCAGAGGAGCATTAGAAACCGTTTGGCACCATTTTTGAGTCAATTGTCAAAAGTCAGGTTTTTGATGAAATTGTGACCCCCGGGCTTAGGGATTTTTTCAAAAATATCTTTTTCTGCTGGTTAAGTTGACGAGGGCTGATTTCTTTTCCTGTGATAAAAAGACATCTGTTTCGACCGCCAACCCCTTCTAGGGAGCATTTGCAACCGTTTTGCACCAGTTTTGAGTAAATTGCCGAAAGTCAGATTTTTGATGAAATTGTGACCCCGGGGCTTAGGGATTTTTTAAAAATATCTTTTTCTGCCGGTTAAGTTGTCGAGGGCTGATTTCTTATCTTGTGATAAAAAGCATTCTCTTTCGACCGCCAAACCTTTCAGAGGAGCATTTGCAACCGTTGGGCACCATTTCTGAGTCAATTGCCAAAAGTCAGATTTTTGATGAAATTTTGATCCCGGGGCTTAGAGATCTTTTCAAAAAAATATTTTTCTGGCGGTTAAGTTGTCGAGGGCTGATTTCTTTTCCTGTGATAAAAAGACATCTGTATCGACCGCCAAACCTATCAGAGGAGCATTTGTAACCGTTGGGCACCATTTTTGAGTCAATTGCCAAAAGTCAGGTTTTTGATGAAATTGTGACCCCGGGGCTTAGGGATTTTTTCAAAATATCTTTTTCTGCCGGTTAAGTTGTCGAGGGCTGATATCTTATCTTGTGATAAAAAGCCTTCTGTTTTGAACGCCAAACCTTTCAGAGGAGCATTTGCAACCGTTGGGCACCATTTCTGAGTCAATTGCTGAAAGTCAGAGTTTTGATGAAATTGTGACCCGGGGGCTTAGGGATTTTTTCAAAAAAATATTTTTCTGCCGGTTAAGTTGTCGAGGGCTGATTTCTTATCTTGTGATAAAAAGCCTTCTCTTTCGACCGCCAAACCTTTCAGAGGAGCATTTGCAACCGTTGGGCACCATTTCTGAGTCAATTGCCAAAAGTCAGATTTTTGATGAAATTGTGACCCCGGGGCTTAGGGATATTTTCGAAAAAATATTTTTCTGCTGGTTAAGTTGTCGAGGGCTGATTTCTTTTCCTGTGATAAAAAGACATCTGTATCGACCGCCAAACCTTTCAGAGGAGCATTTGCAACCGTTGGTCACCACTTCTGAGTCAATTGCCAAAAGTCAGAGTTTTGATGAAATTGTGACCCCGGGGCTTAGGGATTTTTTCCAAGAAGTATTTTTCTGCCGGTTACGTTGTCGAGGGCTGATTTCTTTTCCTGTGATAAAAAGACATCTTTTTCAACCGCCAAACCTTTCAGAGGAGCATTTGCAACCGTTGGGCACCATTTCTGAGTCAATTGCCGAAAGTCAGAGTTTTGATGAAATTGTGACCCCGGGGCTTAGGGGTTTTTTCAAAAAGATTTTTTTTTTGCCGGTTAAGTTGTCGAGGGCTGATTTTTTTCCCTGTGATAAAAAGCCTTCTCTTTCGACCGCCAAACCTTTCAGAGGAGAATTTGCAACTGTTGGGCACCATTTTTGAGTCAATTGCCAAAATTCAGAGTTTTGATGAAATTGTGACCCCGGGGCTTACAGATTTTTTCAAAATATATTTTTCTGCCAGTTAAGTTGTCGAGGGCTGATTTCTTGTCCTGTGATAAAAAGCCTTCTCTTTAGACCGCCAAACATTTCAGAGGAGCATTTGCAACCGTTGGGCACCATTTCTGAGTCAATTGCCAAAAGTCAGATTTTTGATGAAATTGTGACCCCGGGGCTTAGGGATATTTTCAAAAAAATATTTTTCTGGCGGTTAAATTGTCGAGGGCTGATTTCTTTTCCTGTGATAAAAAGCCTTCTCTTTCGACCGCCAAACCTTTCAGAGGAGCATTTGCAACCGTTGGGCACCATTTCTGAGTCAATTGCCGAAAGTCAGATTTTTGCTGAAATTGTGAGCCCGGGGCTTAGGGATTTTTTCAAAAAAATCTTTTTCTGCCGGTTTAGTTGTCGAGGGCTGATTTCTTGTCCTGTGATAAAAAGACATCTGTTTCGACCGGCAAACCTTTCAGAGGAGCATTTGGAACCGTTGGACACCATTATAAGGTAAATTGCCAAAAGTCAGAGTTTTGATGAAATTGTGACCCCGGGGCTTAGGGATTTTTTCATAATATCTTTTTCTGCCGGTTAAGTTGTCGAGGGCTGATTTCTTTTCCTGTGATAAAAAGCCTTCTCTTTCGACCGCCAAACCTTTCAGAGGAGCATTTGCAACCGTTGGGCACCATTTCTGAGTCAATTGCCAAAAGTCAGATTTTTGATGAAATTGTGACCCCGGGGCTTAGGGATTTTTTCAAAAAAATATTTTTCTGCCGGTTTAGTTGTCGAGGGCTGATTTCTTGTCCTGTAATAAAAAGACATCTGTTTCGACCGCCAAACCTTTCAGAGGAGCTTTTGCAACCGTTGGCCACCATATCTGAGTCAATTGCCAAAAGTCAGAATTTTGATGAAATTGTGACCCCGGGGCTTAGGGATTTTTTCAAAAAAATATTTTTCTGCCGGTTAAGTTGTCGAGGGCTGATTTCTTTTGCTGTGATAAAAAGCCTTCTCTTTCGACCACCAAACCTTTCAGAGGAGCATTTGCAACCGTTGGGCACCATTTCTGAGTCAATTGCCGAAAGTCAGAGTTTTGATGAAATTGTGACCCCGGGGCTTAGGGATTTTTTCAAAAAAATATTTTTCTGCCGGTTAAGTTGTCGAGGGCTGATTTCTTTTGCTGTGATAAAAAGCCTTCTCTTTCGACGAACAAACCTTTCAGAGGAGCATTTGCAACCGTTTTGCACCAGTTTTGAGTCAATTGCCGAAAGTCAGAGTTTTGATGAAATTGTGACCCCGGGGCTTAGGGATTTTTTCAAAAAAATATTTTTCTGCCGGTTAAGTTGTCGAGGGCTAATTTCTTTTCCTGTGATAAAAAGACATCTGTTTCGACCGCAAAAACTTTCAGAGGAGCATTAGAAACCGTTTGGCACCATTTTTGAGTCAATTGCCAAAAGTCAGGTTTTTGATGAAATTGTGACCCCGGGGCTTAGGGATTTTTTCAAAAAAATATTTTTTGCCGGTTAAGTTGTCGAGGGCTGATTTCTTATCTTGTGATAAAAAGCCTTCTCTTTCGACCGCCAAACCTTTCAGAGGAGCATTTGCAACCGTTGGGCACCATTTTTGAATCAATTTACGAAAGTCAGATTTTTGATGAAATTGTGACCCCGGGGCTTAGGGATTTTTTCAAAAATTTATTTTTCTGCCGCTTACGTTGTCGAGGGCTGATTTCTTTTCCTGTGATAAAAAGCCTTCTCTTTCGACCGCCAAACCTTTCAGAGGAGCATTTGCAACCGTTGGGACCATTTCTCAGTCAATTGCTGAAAGTCAGATTTTTGATGAAATTGTGACCCCGGGGCTTAGGGATTTTTTCAAAATATATTTTTCTACCGGTTAAGTTGTCAAGGACTGATTTCTTTTCCTGTGATAATAAGCCTTCTCTTTCGACCGCCAAACCTTTCAGAGGAGCATTTGCAACCGTTGGGCACCATTTCTGAGTCAATTGCCGAAAGTCAGATTTTTGATGAAATTGTGACCCCGGGGCTTAGGGATATTTTCAAAAAAATATTTTTCTGGCGGTTAAGTTGTCGAGGGCTGATTTCTTTTCCTGTGATAAAAAGACATCTGTATCGACCGCCAAACCTTTCAGAGGAGCATTTGCAACCGTTGGGCACCATTTCTGAGTCAATTGCCGAAAGTCAGATTTTTGATGAAATTGTGACCCCGGGGCTTAGGGATTTTTTCAAAAAAATCTTTTACTGCCGGTTATGGATTTTCTGTCCTGTGATAAAAAGCCTTCTGTTTCGACCGCCAAACCTCTCAGGTGAGCATATGCAACCGTATGGCAGCATTTTTGAGTGAATGGCCGAAAGTCAGTTTTTTCATCAAATTGTGACCCCGGGGTTTAGGGATTTTTTTAAAAAAAAAAAAAATTCTGCCGCTTAAGGTGTTTTTTACCTTGCATTTTTAAGTTGTAAACCAACCTTAAATCTACGAATGAAGCGCAGTATATACAATTAATAAAATAGTAACAATACTATTTGTTACTATAGACAGGCATGCCATTGTTCAGGAAGGTCTACTGTATAAATAGGGGTATAAATAGTAAAGTAGGATAAGTATTAAAGTAGCAGTAGTAAAGTGGAAGTAAAGTGGTAGTAAAGCAATAGTAAACCAGTAGTGAAGTAGCAGTTAAGTAATGGTAAAACAATAGTAAAGTGGTGGAATAGTAGTAAAATAGCAGTAAAGTAGTAGTAAAACAGTAGTAAAGTAGTAGTAATGGAGTAGTAAAATAGTAGTAAAATGGTAGTAAGGCAGTAGTGAAACAGCAATAAGATAGTAGTAAAGTAGTAGTAAAATGGTCCAATAGTAAAGCGGTGGAATAGTAGTAAAATAGCTTTAAAATAGTAGTAAAAGGATAGCAAGGTAGTAGTAAAATGATAGTAAAGCTGTAGTAAGGCAGTAGTAAAATGGTAGTAAATTAGTGGTAAAGTAATAGTAAAGCAGTAGTAAAGCAGTAGTAAAGTGGTAGTAAAGTAGTCTTAAAGTGGTAGTAAAGTAGTGGTAAAGCAGTAGTAAAGTAGTAGTAAATTAGTAGTAAAGTAGTAGTAAAGTGGTAGTCGTAGAGTAGTAAAGTAGTAGTAAAGTAGTAGTAAAGTAGTGGTAAAGTAGTGCTAAAGTAGTGCTAAAATAGTAGTAAGAATGACCTCGGAAGTGTTCGTTGTACAAAAAGGCGCCATGTTGTTAGCCTCAATCACAGAGGTTTTTCCATTTGTTTCCATATAAAGTAGTGGGGCGGGGGGAATGGCTTCTCAGTGTTTGTATGTTGATCCCTGTTTGTATGTTGATCACTATTATGTTAAAAAGTACACCAGAATTTAGTGGCGTTGGATATTTTGGGTCCCAAAATGTCCCCGCCAGCAGTGGCTGCATAAAATCCTTTAGTCAGAACTGAGCGATGGGCAACACACTGTCGTGAGTCAGGACCTGTGGGAGGAGCCAGTAGTCAAAATAAGGGATTTGACTTAGATTATATCTTAGTGGCCCAGTGGTGTTTCCTACTTTCTTTAGTAGGCACCATTTTTGAGTGATTTTTTCAAAATGTGATTTTTTCAAAATGTGATTTTTTCAAAAAAATATTTTTCTGCCGGTTTAGTTGTCGAGGGCTGATTTCTTGTCCTATAAGAAAAAGCCTTCTCTTTCGACGAACAAACCTTTCAGAGGAGCATTTGCAACCGTTTTGCACCAGTTTTGAGTCAATTGCCGAAAGTCAGAGTTTTGATGAAATTGTGACCCCGGGGCTCAGGGATTTTTTCAAAAATATCTTTTTCTGCCGGTTAAGTTGTCGAGGGCTAATTTCTTTTCCTGTGATAAAAAGACATCTGTTTCGACCGCAAAAACTTTCAGAGGAGCATTAGAAACCGTTTGGCACCATTTTTGAGTCAATTGCCAAAAGTCAGGTTTTTGATGAAATTGTGACCCCGGGGCTTAGGGATTTTTTCAAAAAAATATTTTTCTGCAGGTTAAGTTGTCGAGGTCTGATTTCTTGTCCTGTGATAAAAAGACATCTGTTTCGACCGGGAAACCTTTCAGAGGAGCATTTGGAACCGTTGGACACCATTATAGAGTAAATTGCCAAAAGTCAGAGTTTTGATGAAATTGTGACCCCGGGGCTTAGGGATTTTTTCAAAATATCTTTTTCTGCCGGTTAAGTTGTCGAGGGCTGATTTCTTATCTTGTGATAAAAAGCCTTCTCTTTCGACCGCCAAACCTTTCAGAGGAGCATTTGCAACCGTTGGGCACCATTTCTGAGTCAATTGCCAAAAGTCAGATTTTTGATGAAATTGTGACCCCGGGGCTTAGGGATATTTTCAAAAAAATATTTTTCTGCCGGTTAAGTTGTTGAGGGCTGATCTCTTGTCCTGTGATAAAAAGACATCTGTATCGAACGCCAAACCTTTCAGGGGAGCATTTGCAACCGTTGGGCACCATTTATGAATCAATTGCCGAAAGTCAGGTTTTTGATGAAATTGTGACCCCGGGGCTTAGGGATTTTTTCAAAAAAATATTTTTCTGCCGGTTAAGTTGTCGAGGGCTGATTTCTTTTACTGTGATAAAAATCCTTCTGTTTCGACCGCCAAACCTTTCAGAAGAGCATTTGCAACCGTTGGGCACCATTTCTGAGTCAATTGCCGAAAGTCAGAGTTTTGATGAAATTGTGACCCCAAGGCTTAGAGATTTTTTCAAAATATATTTTTCTGCCAGTTAAGATGTCGAGGGCTGATTTCTTTTCCTGTGATAAAAAGCATTCTCTTTCAACCGCCAAACCTTTCAGAGGAGCATTTGGAAACGTTGGGCACCATTTCGGAGTCAATTGCCGAAAGTCAGAGTTTTGATGAAATTGTGACCCCGGGGCTTAGGGATATTTTGAAAAAAATATTTTTCTGCCGGTTAAGTTGTCGAGGGCTGATTTCTTTTCCTGTGATAAAAAGACATCTGTTTCGACCGCCAAACCTTTCAGAGGAGCATTTGCAACCGTTGGGCACCATTTTTGAATTAATTCCCGAACGTCAGATTTTTGATGAAATTTTGACCCCGAGGCTTAGGGATTTTTTCAAAAAAATATTTTTCTGCCGGTTAAGTTGTCGAGGGCTGATTTCTTATCTTGTGATAAAAAGCCTTCTGTTTCGACCGCCAAACCTTTCAGAGGAGCATTTGCAACCGTTGGGCACCATTACTGAGTCAATTGCTGAAAGTTAGATTTTTGATGAAATTGTGACCCCGGGGCTTAGGGATTTTTTCAAAAAAATATTTTTCTGCCGGTTAAGTTGTCGAGGGCTGTTTTCTTTTCCTGTGATAAAAAGACATCTGTTTCGACCGCCAAACCTTTCAGAGGAGCATTTTCAACCGTTGGGCACCATTTCTGAGTCAATTGCCAAAAGTCAGGTTTTTGATGAAATTGTGACCCCGGGGCTTAGGGATTTTTTCAAAAAAATATTTTTCTGCCGGTTACGTTGTCCAGGGCTCATTTCTTGTCCTGTGATAAAAAACCTTCTCTTTCGACCGCCAAACCTCTCAGAGGAGTATTTGCAACCGTTGGGCACCATTTATGAATCAATTGCCGAAATTCAGACTTTTGATGAAATTGTGACCCCGGGGTTAGGGGTTTTTTCAAAAAAATATTTTTCTGCCAGTTAAGTTGTCGAGGGCTGATTTCTTGTCCTGTGATAAAAAACCTTCTCTTTCGACTGCCAAACCTTTCAGAGGAGCATTTGCAACCATTGGGCACCATTTCGGAGTCAATTGCCGAAAGTCAGAGTTTTGATGAAATTGTGATCCCAAGGCTTAGAGATTTTTTCAAAATATATTTTTCTGCCGGGTAAGTTGTCGAGGGCTGATTTCTTGTCCTGTGATAAAAAGCCTTCTCTTTCGACCGCCAAACCTTTCAGAGGAACATTTGCAACCGTTGGGCAACATTTTTGAATCAATTGCCGAAAGTCAGGTTTTTGATGAAATTGTGACCCCGGGGCTTAGGGATTTTTTCAAAAAAATATTTTTCTGCCGGTTAAGTTGTCGAGGGCTGATTTCTTATCTTGTGATAAAAAGACTTCTGTTTCGAACGCCAAACCTTTCAGAGGAGCATTTGCAACCGTTGGGCAACATTTCTGAGTCAATTGCCGAAAGTCAGATTTTTGATGAAATTGTGACTCCGGGTCTTATGGGTTTTTTCAAAAAGATATTTTTCTGCCGGTTAAGTTGTCGAGGGCTGATTTCTTGTCCTGTGATAAAAAGCCTTCTCTTTCGACCGCCAAACCGTTCAGAGGAGCATTTGCAACCGTTCGGCACCATTTTTGAATCAATTTCCGAAAGTCAGATTTTTGATGAAATTGTGACCCCGGGGCTTAGGAATTTTTTCAAAAATATATTTTTCTGCCGGTTACGTTGTCGAGGGCTGATTTATTTTCCTGTGATAAAAAGCCTTCTCTTTCGACCGCCAAACCTTTCAGAGGAGCATTTGCAACCGTTGGGCACCATTTCTGAGTCAATTTCCAAAAGTCAGGTTTTTGATGAAATTGTGACCCCCGCCCGGGCTTAGGGATTTTTTCAAAAATATCTTTTTCTGCTGGTTAAGTTGTCGAGGGCTGATTTCTTGTCCTGTGATAAAAAGACTTCTGTTTCGACCGCCAACCCCTTCTAGGGAGCATTTGCAACCGTTGGGCACCATTTTTGAATCAATTTCCGAAAGTCAGATTTTTGATGAAATTGTGACCCCCGCCCGGGCTTAGGGATTTTTTCAAAAATATCTTTTTCTGCTGGTTAAGTTGTCGAGGGCTGATTTCTTTTCCTGTGATAAAAAGCCTTCTCTTTCGACCGCCAAACCTTTCAGAGGAGCATTTGCAACCGTTGGGCACCATTTCTGAGTCAATTTCCAAAAGTCAGGTTTTTGATGAAATTGTGACCCCCGCTCGGGCTTAGGGATTTTTTCAAAAATATCTTTTTCTGCTGGTTAAGTTGTCGAGGGCTGATTTCTTGTCCTGTGATAAAAAGACTTCTGTTTCGACCGCCAAACCTTTCAGAGGAGCATTTGCAACCGTTGGGCACCATTTTTGAATTAATTCCCAAAAGTCAGGTTTTTGATGAAATTGTGACCCCGGGGCTTAGGGATTTTTTCAAAAATATATTTTTCTGCCGGTTACGTTGTCGAGGGCTGATTTCTTTTCCTGTGATAAAAAGACATCTGTTTCGACCGCCAAACCTTTCAGAGGAGCATTTGCAACCGTTGGGCACCATTTTGAGTTAATTCCCAAAAGTCAGGTTTTTGATGAAATTGTGACCCCGGGGCTTAGGGATTTTTTCAAAAATATATTTTTCTGCCGGTTACGTTGTCGAGGGCTGATTTCTTTTCCTGTGATAAAAAGCCTTCTCTTTCAACCGCCAAACCTTTCAGAGGAGCATTAGAAACCGTTTGGCACCATTTTTGAGTCAATTGTCAAAAGTCAGGTTTTTGATGAAATTGTGACCCCCGGGCTTAGGGATTTTTTCAAAAATATCTTTTTCTGCTGGTTAAGTTGACGAGGGCTGATTTCTTTTCCTGTGATAAAAAGACTTCTGTTTCGACCGCCAACCCCTTCTAGGGAGCATTTCCAACCGTTTTGCACCAGTTTTGAGTAAATTGCCGAAAGTCAGATTTTTGATGAAATTGTGACCCCGGGGCTTAGGGATTTTTTAAAAATATCTTTTTCTGCCGGTTAAGTTGTCGAGGGCTGATTTCTTATCTTGTGATAAAAAGCATTCTCTTTCGACCGCCAAACCTTTCAGAGGAGCATTTGCAACCGTTGGGCACCATTTCTGAGTCAATTGCCAAAAGTCAGATTTTTGATGAAATTGTGACCCCGGGGCTTAGGAATTTTTTCAAAAAAATATTTTTCTGCCGGTTAAGTTGTCGAGGGCTGATTTCTTTTCCTGTGATAAAAAGACATCTGTATCGACCGCCAAACCTATCAGAGGAGCATTTGTAACCGTTGGGCACCATTTTTGAGTCAATTGCCAAAAGTCAGGTTTTTGATGAAATTGTGACCCCGGGGCTTAGGGATTTTTTCAAAATATCTTTTTCTGCCGGTTAAGTTGTCGAGGGCTGATATCTTATCTTGTGATAAAAAGCCTTCTGTTTTGAACGCCAAACCTTTCAGAGGAGCATTTGCAACCGTTGGGCACCATTTCTGAGTCAATTGCTGAAAGTCAGATTTTTGATGAAATTGTGACCCCGGGGCTTAGGAATTTTTTCAAAAAAATATTTTTCTGCCAGTTAAGATGTCGAGGGCTGATTTCTTTTCCTGTGATAAAAAGCATTCTCTTTCAACCGCCAAACCTTTCAGAGGAGCATTTGGAAACGTTGGGCACCATTTCTGAGTCAATTGCCGAAAGGCAGATTTTTGATGAAATTGTGACCCCGGGGCTTAGGGATATTTTGAAAAAAATATTTTTCTGGCGGTTAAGTTGTCGAGGGCTGATTTCTTTTCCTGTGATAAAAAGCCTTCTCTTTCGACCGCCAAACCTTTCAGAGGAGCATTTGCAACCATTGGGCACCATTTCGGAGTCAATTGCCGAAAGTCAGAGTTTTGATGAAATTGTGACCCCGGGGCTTAGGGATATTTTGAAAAAAATATTTTTCTGCCGGTTAAGTTGTCGAGGGCTGATTTCTTTTCCTGTGATAAAAAGACATCTGTTTCGACCGCCAAACCTTTCAGAGGAGCATTTGCAACCGTTGGGCACCATTTTTGAATTAATTCCCGAACGTCAGATTTTTGATGAAATTTTGACCCCGAGGCTTAGGGATTTTTTCAAAAAAATATTTTTCTGCCGGTTAAGTTGTCGAGGGCTGATTTCTTATCTTGTGATAAAAAGCCTTCTGTTTCGACCGCCAAACCTTTCAGAGGAGCATTTGCAACCGTTGGGCACCATTACTGAGTCAATTGCTGAAAGTTAGATTTTTGATGAAATTGTGACCCCGGGGCTTAGGGATTTTTTCAAAAAAATATTTTTCTGCCGGTTAAGTTGTCGAGGGCTGTTTTCTTTTCCTGTGATAAAAAGACATCTGTTTCGACCGCCAAACCTTTCAGAGGAGCATTTTCAACCGTTGGGCACCATTTCTGAGTCAATTGCCAAAAGTCAGGTTTTTGATGAAATTGTGACCCCGGGGCTTAGGGATTTTTTCAAAAAAATATTTTTCTGCCGGTTACGTTGTCCAGGGCTCATTTCTTGTCCTGTGATAAAAAACCTTCTCTTTCGACCGCCAAACCTCTCAGAGGAGTATTTGCAACCGTTGGGCACCATTTATGAATCAATTGCCGAAATTCAGACTTTTGATGAAATTGTGACCCCGGGGTTAGGGGTTTTTTCAAAAAAATATTTTTCTGCCAGTTAAGTTGTCGAGGGCTGATTTCTTGTCCTGTGATAAAAAACCTTCTCTTTCGACTGCCAAACCTTTCAGAGGAGCATTTGCAACCATTGGGCACCATTTCGGAGTCAATTGCCGAAAGTCAGAGTTTTGATGAAATTGTGATCCCAAGGCTTAGAGATTTTTTCAAAATATATTTTTCTGCCGGGTAAGTTGTCGAGGGCTGATTTCTTGTCCTGTGATAAAAAGCCTTCTCTTTCGACCGCCAAACCTTTCAGAGGAACATTTGCAACCGTTGGGCAACATTTTTGAATCAATTGCCGAAAGTCAGAGTTTTGATGAAATTGTGACCCCGGGGCTTAGGGATTTTTTCAAAAAAATATTTTTCTGCCGGTTAAGTTGTCGAGGGCTGATTTCTTATCTTGTGATAAAAAGACTTCTGTTTCGAACGCCAAACCTTTCAGAGGAGCATTTGCAACCGTTGGGCAACATTTCTGAGTCAATTGCCGAAAGTCAGATTTTTGATGAAATTGTGACTCCGGGTCTTATGGGTTTTTTCAAAAAGATATTTTTCTGCCGGTTAAGTTGTCGAGGGCTGATTTCTTGTCCTGTGATAAAAAGCCTTCTCTTTCGACCGCCAAACCGTTCAGAGGAGCATTTGCAACCGTTCGGCACCATTTTTGAATCAATTTCCGAAAGTCAGATTTTTGATGAAATTGTGACCCCGGGGCTTAGGAATTTTTTCAAAAATATATTTTTCTGCCGGTTACGTTGTCGAGGGCTGATTTATTTTCCTGTGATAAAAAGCCTTCTCTTTCGACCGCCAAACCTTTCAGAGGAGCATTTGCAACCGTTGGGCACCATTTCTGAGTCAATTTCCAAAAGTCAGGTTTTTGATGAAATTGTGACCCCCGCCCGGGCTTAGGGATTTTTTCAAAAATATCTTTTTCTGCTGGTTAAGTTGTCGAGGGCTGATTTCTTGTCCTGTGATAAAAAGACTTCTGTTTCGACCGCCAACCCCTTCTAGGGAGCATTTGCAACCGTTGGGCACCATTTTTGAATCAATTTCCGAAAGTCAGATTTTTGATGAAATTGTGACCCCCGCCCGGGCTTAGGGATTTTTTCAAAAATATCTTTTTCTGCTGGTTAAGTTGTCGAGGGCTGATTTCTTTTCCTGTGATAAAAAGCCTTCTCTTTCGACCGCCAAACCTTTCAGAGGAGCATTTGCAACCGTTGGGCACCATTTCTGAGTCAATTTCCAAAAGTCAGGTTTTTGATGAAATTGTGACCCCCGCTCGGGCTTAGGGATTTTTTCAAAAATATCTTTTTCTGCTGGTTAAGTTGTCGAGGGCTGATTTCTTGTCCTGTGATAAAAAGACTTCTGTTTCGACCGCCAAACCTTTCAGAGGAGCATTTGCAACCGTTGGGCACCATTTTTGAATTAATTCCCAAAAGTCAGGTTTTTGATGAAATTGTGACCCCGGGGCTTAGGGATTTTTTCAAAAATATATTTTTCTGCCGGTTACGTTGTCGAGGGCTGATTTCTTTTCCTGTGATAAAAAGACATCTGTTTCGACCGCCAAACCTTTCAGAGGAGCATTTGCAACCGTTGGGCACCATTTTGAGTTAATTCCCAAAAGTCAGGTTTTTGATGAAATTGTGACCCCGGGGCTTAGGGATTTTTTCAAAAATATATTTTTCTGCCGGTTACGTTGTCGAGGGCTGATTTCTTTTCCTGTGATAAAAAGCCTTCTCTTTCAACCGCCAAACCTTTCAGAGGAGCATTAGAAACC
Source organism: Podarcis cretensis (assembly GCF_951804945.1). Taxonomy (NCBI): domain Eukaryota; kingdom Metazoa; phylum Chordata; class Lepidosauria; order Squamata; family Lacertidae; genus Podarcis; species Podarcis cretensis. The sequence continues at coordinate 51,050,038 of NC_137181.1, forward strand.
GTTTGGCACCATTTTTGAGTCAATTGTCAAAAGTCAGGTTTTTGATGAAATTGTGACCCCCGGGCTTAGGGATTTTTTCAAAAATATCTTTTTCTGCTGGTTAAGTTGACGAGGGCTGATTTCTTTTCCTGTGATAAAAAGACTTCTGTTTCGACCGCCAACCCCTTCTAGGGAGCATTTCCAACCGTTTTGCACCAGTTTTGAGTAAATTGCCGAAAGTCAGATTTTTGATGAAATTGTGACCCCGGGGCTTAGGGATTTTTTAAAAATATCTTTTTCTGCCGGTTAAGTTGTCGAGGGCTGATTTCTTATCTTGTGATAAAAAGCATTCTCTTTCGACCGCCAAACCTTTCAGAGGAGCATTTGCAACCGTTGGGCACCATTTCTGAGTCAATTGCCAAAAGTCAGATTTTTGATGAAATTGTGACCCCGGGGCTTAGGAATTTTTTCAAAAAAATATTTTTCTGCCGGTTAAGTTGTCGAGGGCTGATTTCTTTTCCTGTGATAAAAAGACATCTGTATCGACCGCCAAACCTATCAGAGGAGCATTTGTAACCGTTGGGCACCATTTTTGAGTCAATTGCCAAAAGTCAGGTTTTTGATGAAATTGTGACCCCGGGGCTTAGGGATTTTTTCAAAATATCTTTTTCTGCCGGTTAAGTTGTCGAGGGCTGATATCTTATCTTGTGATAAAAAGCCTTCTGTTTTGAACGCCAAACCTTTCAGAGGAGCATTTGCAACCGTTGGGCACCATTTCTGAGTCAATTGCTGAAAGTCAGATTTTTGATGAAATTGTGACCCCGGGGCTTAGGAATTTTTTCAAAAAAATATTTTTCTGCCGGTTAAGTTGTCGAGGGCTGATTTCTTTTCCTGTGATAAAAAGACATCTGTATCGACCGCCAAACCTTTCAGAGGAGCATTTGCAACCGTTGGGCACCATTTATGAATCAATTGCCGAAATTCAGAGTTTTGATGAAATTGTGACCCCGGGGCTTAGGAATTTTTTCAAAAAAATATTTTTCTGCCGGTTAAGTTGTCGAGGGCTGATTTCTTATCTTGTGATAAAAAGCCTTCTGTTTCGACCGCCATCCTTTCAGAGGAGCATTTGGAACCGTTGGGCACCATTTATGAATGAATTGCCGAAATTCAGAGTTTTGATGAAATTGTGACCCCGGGGCTTATGGGTTTTTTCAAAAAGATATTTTTCTGCCTGTTAAGTTGTCGAGGGCTGATATCTTGTCCTGTGATAAAAAGCCTTCTCTTTCGACCGCCAAACCTTTCAGAGGAGCATTTGCAACCGTTGGGCACCATTTTTGAATTAATTCCCAAAAGTCAGGTTTTTGATGAAATTGTGACCGCGGGGCTTAGGGATTTTTTCAAAAATATATTTTTCTGCCGGTTACGTTGTCGAGGGCTGATTTCTTTTCCTGTGATAAAAAGCCTTCTCTTTCAACCGCCAAACCTTTCAGAGGAGCATTTGCAACCGTTGGGCACCATTTTGAATTAATTCCCAAAAGTCAGGTTTTTGATGAAATTGTGACCCCGGGGCTTAGGGATTTTTTCAAAAATATATTTTCCTGCCGGTTACGTTGTCGAGGGCTGATTTCTTTTCCTGTGATAAAAAGCCTTCTCTTTCAACCGCCAAACCTTTCAGAGGAGCATTAGAAACCGTTTGGCACCATTTTTGAGTCAATTGCCAAAAGTCAGGTTTTTGATGAAATTGTGACCCCGGGGCTTAGGGATTTTTTCAAAAATATCTTTTTCTGCTGGTTAAGTTGACGAGGGCTGATTTCTTTTCCTGTGATAAAAAGCATTCTCTTTCGACCGCCAAACCTTTCAGAGGAGCATTTGCAACCGTTGGGCACCATTTCTGAGTCAATTGCCAAAAGTCAGATTTTTGATGAAATTGTGACCCCGGGGCTTAGGGATTTTTTCAAAATATCTTTTTCTGCCGGTTAAGTTGTCGAGGGCTGATTTCTTATCTTGTGATAAAAAGCCTTCTGTTTTGAACGCCAAACCTTTCAGAGGAGCATTTGCAACCGTTGGGCACCATTTCTGAGTCAATTGCTGAAAGTCAGATTTTTGATGAAATTGTGACCCCGGGGCTTAGGAATTTTTACAAAAAAATATTTTTCTGCCGGTTAAGTTGTCGAGGGCTGATTTCTTGTCCTGTGATAAAAAGCTTTCTCTTTCGACCGCCAAACCTTTCAGAGGAGCATTTGCAACCGTTGGGCACCATTTATGAATCAATTGCCGAAATTCAGAGTTTTGATGAAATTGTGACCCCGGGGCTTAGGAATTTTTTCAAAAAAATATTTTTCTGCCGGTTAAGTTGTCGAGGGCTGATTTCTTATCTTGTGATAAAAAGCCGTCTGTTTTGAACACCAAACCTTTCAGAGGAGCATTTGCAACCGTTGGGCACCATTTCTGAGTCAATTGCTGAAAATCAGATTTTTGATGAAATTGTGACCCCGGGGCTTAGGGATTTTTTCAAAATATATTTTTCTGCCGGTTAAATTGTCGAGGGCTGATTTTTTGTCCTGTGATAAAAAGCTTTCTCTTTCGACCGCCAAACCTTTCAGAGGAGCATTTGAAACCGTTGGGACCATTTCTGAGTCAATTGCCGAAAGTCAGATTTTTGATGAAATTGTGACCCCGGGGCTTAGGGATATTTTCAAAAAAATATTTTTCTGCCGGTTAAGTTGTCGAGGGCTGATTTCTTTTCCTGTGATAAAAAGCCTTCTCTTTCGACCTCCAAACATTTCAGAGGAGCATTTGCAACCGTTGGGCACCATTTCTGAGTCAATTTCCAAAAGTCAGGTTTTTGATGAAATTGTGACCCCGGGGCTTAGGGATCTTTTCAAAAAAATATTTTTCTGCCGGTTAAGTTGTCGAGGGCTGATTTCTTTTCCTGTGATAAAAAGCCTTCTCTTTCGACCGCCAAACCTTTCAGAGGAGCATTAGAACCCGTTGGGCACCATTTTTGAGTCAATTGCAAAAAGTCAGGTTTTGATGAAATTGTGACCCCGGGGCTTAGGGATTTTTTCAAAAATATCTTTTTCTGCTGGTTAAGTTGTCGAGGGCTGATTTCTTTTCCTGTGATAAAAAGACTTCTGTTTCGACCGCCAACCCCTTCTAGGGAGCATTTGCAAACGTTTTGCACCAGTTTTGAGTCAATTGCCGAAAGTCAGATTTTTGATGAAATTGTGACCCCGGGGCTTAGGGATTTTTTCAAAAATATATTTTTCTGCCGGTTACGTTGTCGAGGGCTGATTTCTTTTCCTGTGATAAAAAGCCTTCTGTTTCGACCACCAAACCTTTCAGTGGAGCATTTGCAACCGTTGGGCACCATTTTTGAATTAATTCCCAAAAGGCAGGTTTTTGATGAAATTGTGACCCCGGGGCTTAGGGATTTTTTCAAAAATATATTTTTCTGCCGGTTACATTGTCGAGGGCTGATTTCTTTTCCTGTGATAAAAAGCCTTCTGTTTCGACCACCAAACCTTTCAGTGGAGCATTTGCAACCGTTGGGCACCATTTTGAATTAATTCCCAAAAGGCAGGTTTTTGATGAAATTGTGACCCCGGGGCTTAGGGATTTTTTCAAAAGTATATTTTTCTGCCGGTTACATTGTCGAGGGCTGATTTCTTTTCCTGTGATAAAAAGCCTTCTCTTTCGACCGCCAAACCTTTCAGAGGAGCATTTGCAACCGTTGGGCAACATTTATGAATCAATTGCCGAAATTCAGAGTTTTGATGAAATTGTGACTCCGGGCCTTAGGGGTTTTTTCAAAAAAATCTTTTACTGCCGGTTAAGTTGTCGAGGGCTGATTTCTTATCTTGTGATAAAAAGCCTTCTCTTTCGACCGCCAAACCTTTCAGAGGAGCATTTGCAACCATTGGGCACCATTTCGTAGTCAATTGCCGAAAGTCAGAGTTTTGATGAAATTGTGATCCCAAGGCTTAGTGATTTTTTCAAAATATCTTTTTCTGCCAGTTAAGTTGTCGAGGGCTGATTTCTTTTCCTGTGATAAAAAGACTTCTCTTTCGACCGCCAAACCTTTCAGAGGAGCATTTGCAACCGTTGGGCACCATTTATGAATCAATTGCCGAAATTCAGAGTTTTGATGAAATTGTGACCCCGGGGCTTAGGGATTTTTTCAAAAAAATATTTGTCTGCCGGTTAAGTTTTCGAGGGCTGATTTCTTATCTTGTGATAAAAAGGCTTCTCTTTCGACCGCCAAACCTGTCAGAGGAGCATTTGCAACCGTTGGGCACCATTTCGGAGTCAATTGCCGAAATTCAGATTTTTGATGAAATTGTGACCCCGGGGCTTAGGGATTTTTTCAAAATATCTTTTTCTGCCGGTTAAGTTGTCAAGGGCTGATTTCTTATCTTGTGATAAAAAGCCTTCTCTTTCGACCGCCAAACCTTTCAGAGGAGCATTTGCAACCTTTGGTCACCATTTCTCAGTCAATTGCCGAAATTCAGAGTTTTGATGAAATTGTGACACGGGGGCTTAGTGATTTTTTCAAAATATCTTTTTCTGCCGGTTTAGTTGTCGAGGGCTGATTTCTTATCTTGTGATAAAAAGCCTTCTCTTTCGACCGCCAAACCTTTCAGAGGAGCAGTTGCACCCGTTGGGCACCATTTATGAATCAATTGCCGATAGTCAGATTTTTGATGAAATTGTGACCCCGGGGCTTAGGGATATTTTCAAAATATATTTTTTGCCAGTTAAGTTGTCGAGGGCTGTTTTTTTTTACTGTGATAAAAAGACATCTCCTTCGACCGGCAAACCTTTCAGAGGAGCATTTGGAACCGTTGGACACCATTATAGAGTAAATTGCCAAAAGTCAGAGTTTTGATGAAATTGTGACCCCGGGGCTTAGGGATTTTTTCAAAATATATTTTTCTGCCGGTTACCTTGTCGAGGGCTGATTTCTTGTCCTGTGATAAAAATTCTTCTCTTTCGACCACCAAACCTTTCAGAGGAGGATTTGCAACCGTTGCGCACCATTTCTGAATCAATTGCCGAAAGCCAGATTTTTGATGAAATTGTGACCCCGGGGCTTAGGGATTTTTTCAAAAATATATTTTTCTGCCGGTTACGTTGTCGAGGGCTGATTTCTTTTCCTGTGATAAAAAGCCTTCTCTTTCAACCGCCAAACCTTTCAGAGGAGCATTAGAAACCGTTTGGCACCATTATTGAGTCAATTGCAAAAAGTCAGGTTTTTGATGAAATTGTGACCCCCGGGCTTAGGGATTTTTTCAAAAATATCTTTTTCTGCTGGTTAAGTTGACGAGGGCTGATTTCTTTTCCTGTGATAAAAAGACTTCTGTTTCGACCGCCAACCCCTTCTAGGGAGCATTTGCAACCGTTTTGCACCAGTTTTGAGTCAATTGCCGAAAGTCAGATTTTTGATGAAATTGTGACCCCGGGGCTTAGGGATTTTTTCAAAATATCTTTTTCTGCCGGTTAAGTTGTCGAGGGCTGATTTCTTATCTTGTGATAAAAAACCTTCTCTTTCGACCGCCAAACCTTTCAGAGGAGCATTTGCAACCGTTGGGCACCATTTCGGAGTCAATTGCCGAAATTCAGATTTTTGATGAAATTGTGACCCCGGGGCTTAGGGATTTTTTCAAAATATCTTTTTCTGCCGGTTAAGTTGTCAAGGGCTGATTTCTTATCTTGTGATAAAAAGCCTTCTCTTTCGACCGCCAAACCTTTCAGAGGAGCATTTGCAACCTTTGGTCACCATTTCTCAGTCAATTGCCGAAATTCAGAGTTTTGATGAAATTGTGACACCGGGGCTTAGGGATTTTTTCAAAATATCTTTTTCTGCCGGTTTAGTTGTCGAGGGCTGATTTCTTATCTTGTGATAAAAAGCCTTCTCTTTCGACCGCCAAACCTTTCAGAGGAGCAGTTGCACCCGTTGGGCACCATTTATGAATCAATTGCCGATAGTCAGATTTTTGATGAAATTGTGACCCCGGGGCTTAGGGATTTTTTCAAAAAAATCTTTTTCTGCCGGTTTAGTTGTCGAGGGCTGATTTCTTGTCCTGTAATAAAAAGACATCTGTTTCGACCGCCAAACCTTTCAGAGGTGCATTTGCAACCGTTGGGCACCATATCTGAGTCAATTGCCAAAAGTCAGAGTTTTGATGAAATTGTGACCCCGGGGCTTAGGGATTTTTTCAAAATATATTTTTCTGCCGGTTACCTTGTCGAGGGCTGATTTCTTGTCCTGTGATAAAAATTCTTCTCTTTCGACCACCAAACCTTTCAGAGGAGGATTTGCAACCGTTGCGCACCATTTCTGAATCAATTGCCGAAAGCCAGATTTTTGATGAAATTGTGACCCCGGGGCTTAGGGATTTTTTCAAAAATATATTTTTCTGCCGGTTACGTTGTCGAGGGCTGATTTCTTTTCCTGTGATAAAAAGCCTTCTCTTTCAACCGCCAAACCTTTCAGAGGAGCATTAGAAACCGTTTGGCACCATTATTGAGTCAATTGCAAAAAGTCAGGTTTTTGATGAAATTGTGACCCCCGGGCTTAGGGATTTTTTCAAAAATATCTTTTTCTGCTGGTTAAGTTGACGAGGGCTGATTTCTTTTCCTGTGATAAAAAGACTTCTGTTTCGACCGCCAACCCCTTCTAGGGAGCATTTGCAACCGTTTTGCACCAGTTTTGAGTCAATTGCCGAAAGTCAGATTTTTGATGAAATTGTGACCCCGGGGCTTAGGGATTTTTTCAAAATATCTTTTTCTGCCGGTTAAGTTGTCGAGGGCTGATTTCTTATCTTGTGATAAAAAACCTTCTCTTTCGACCGCCAAACCTTTCAGAGGAGCATTTGCAACCGTTGGGCACCATTTCTGAGTCAATTGCCAAAAGTCAGAGTTTTGATGAAATTTTGATCCCGGGGCTTAGAGATCTTTTCAAAAAAATATTTTTCTGCCGGTTAAGTTGTCGAGGGCTGATTTCTTTTCCTGTGATAAAAAGACATCTGTATCGACCGCCAAACCTATCAGAGGAGCATTTGCAACCGTTGGGCACCATTTTTGAGTCAATTGCCAAAAGTCAGGTTTTTGATGAAATTGTGACCCCGGGGCTTAGGGATTTTTTCAAAATATCTTTTTCTGCCGGTTAAGTTGTCGAGGGCTGATTTCTTATCTTGTGATAAAAAGCCTTCTGTTTTGAACGCCAAGCCTTTCAGAGGAGCATTTGCAACCGTTGGGCACCATTTCTGAGTCAATTGCTGAAAGTCAGATTTTTGATGAAATTGTGACCCCGGGGCTTAGGAATTTTTTCAAAAAAATATTTTTCTGCCTGTTAAGTTGTCGAGGGCTGATTTTTTGTCCTGTGATAAAAAGCTTTCTCTTTCGACCGCCAAACCTTTCAGAGGAGCATTTGCAACCGTTGGGACCATTTCTGAGTCAATTGCCGAAAGTCAGATTTTTGATGAAATTGTGACCCCGGGGCTTAGGGATATTTTCAAAAAAATATTTTTCTGCCGGTTAAGTTGTCGAGGGTTGATTTCTTTTCCTGTGATAAAAAGCCTTCTCTTTCGACCGCCAAACTTTTCAGAGGAGCATTTGCAACCGTTGGGCACCATTTCTGAGTCAATTTCCAAAAGTCAGGTTTTTGATGAAATTGTGACCCCGGGGCTTAGGGATCTTTTCAAAAAAATATTTTTCTGCCGGTTAAGTTGTCGAGGGCTGATTTCTTTTCCTGTGATAAAAAGCCTTCTCTTTCGACCGCCAAACCTTTCAGAGGAGCATTAGAACCCGTTGGGCACCATTTTTGAGTCAATTGCAAAAAGTCAGGTTTTGATGAAATTGTGACCCCCGGGCTTAGGGATTTTTTCAAAAATATCTTTTTCTGCTGGTTAAGTTGTCGAGGGCTGATTTCTTTTCCTGTGATAAAAAGACTTCTGTTTCGACCGCCAACCCCTTCTAGGGAGCATTTGCAACCGTTTTGCACCAGTTTTGAGTCAATTGCCGAAAGTCAGATTTTTGATGAAATTGTGACCCCGGGGCTTAGGGATTTTTTCAAAAATATATTTTTCTGCCGGTTACGTTGTCGAGGGCTGATTTCTTTTCCTGTGATAAAAAGCCTTCTGTTTCGACCACCAAACCTTTCAGTGGAGCATTTGCAACCGTTGGGCACCATTTTTGAATTAATTCCCAAAAGGCAGGTTTTTGATGAAATTGTGACCCCGGGGCTTAGGGATTTTTTCAAAAGTATATTTTTCTGCCGGTTACATTGTCGAGGGCTGATTTCTTTTCCTGTGATAAAAAGCCTTCTCTTTCGACCGCCAAACCTTTCAGAGGAGCATTTGCAACCGTTGGGCAACATTTATGAATCAATTGCCGAAATTCAGAGTTTTGATGAAATTGTGAGTCCGGGCCTTAGGGGTTTTTTCAAAAAAATCTTTTACTGCCGGTTAAGTTGTCGAGGGCTGATTTCTTATCTTGTGATAAAAAGCCTTCTCTTTCGACCGCCAAACCTTTCAGAGGAGCATTTGCAACCATTGGGCACCATTTCGTAGTCAATTGCCGAAAGTCAGAATTTTGATGAAATTGTGATCCCAAGGCTTAGTGATTTTTTCAAAATATCTTTTTCTGCCAGTTAAGTTGTCGAGGGCTGATTTCTTTTCCTGTGATAAAAAGACTTCTCTTTCGACCGCCAAATCTTTCAGAGGAGCATTTGCAACCGTTGGGCCCCATTTTTGAATTTATTCCCGAAAGTCAGATTTTTGATAAAATTGTGACCCCGGGGCTTATGGGTTTTTTCAAAAAGATATTTTTCTGCCGGTTAAGTTGTCGAGGGCTGATTTCTTGTCCTGTGATAAAAAGCCTTCTCTTTCGACCGCCAAACCTTTCAGAGGAGCATTTGCAACCGTTGGGCACCATTTATGAATCAATTGCCGAAATTCAGAGTTTTGATGAAATTGTGACCCCGGGGCTTAGGGATTTTTTCAAAAAAATATTTGTCTGCCGGTTAAGTTTTCGAGGGCTGATTTCTTATCTTGTGATAAAAAGGCTTCTCTTTCGACCGCCAAACCTTTCAGAGGAGCATTTGCAACCGTTGGGCACCATTTCTGAGTCAATTGCCGAAATTCAGATTTTTGATGAAATTGTGACCCCGGGGCTTAGGGATTTTTTCAAAATATCTTTTTCTGCCGGTTAAGTTGTCGAGGGCTGATTTCTTATCTTGTGATAAAAAGCCTTCTCTTTCGACCGCCAAACCTTTCAGAGGAGCATTTGCAACCTTTGGTCACCATTTCTGAGTCAATTGCCGAAATTCAGAGTTTTGATGAAATTGTGACACCGGGGCTTAGGGATTTTTTCAAAATATCTTTTTCTGCCGGTTAAGTTGTCAAGGGCTGATTTCTTATCTTGTGATAAAAAGCCTTCTCTTTCGACCGCCAAACCTTTCAGAGGAGCAGTTGCACCCGTTGGGCACCATTTATGAATCAATTGCCGATAGTCAGATTTTTGATGATATTGTGACCCCGGGGCTTAGGGATATTTTCAAAAATATATTTTTCTGCCGGTTACGTTGTCGAGGGCTGATTTCTTTTCCTGTGATAAAAAGCCTTCTGTTTCGACCACCAAACCTTTCAGTGGAGCATTTGCAACCGTTGGGCACCATTTTTGAATTAATTCCCAAAAGGCAGGTTTTTGATGAAATTGTGACCCCGGGGCTTAGGGATTTTTTCAAAAATATATTTTTCTGCCGGTTACATTGTCGAGGGCTGATTTCTTTTCCTGTGATAAAAAGCCTTCTCTTTCGACCGCCAAACCTTTCAGAGGAGCATTTGCAACCGTATTGCACCAGTTTTGAGTCAATTGCCGAAAGTCAGATTTTTTATGAAATTGTGACCCCGGGGCTTAGGGATTTTTTCAAAAAAATATTTTTCTGTCGGTTACGTTGTCGAGGGCTGATTTCTTGTCCTGTGATAAAAATCCTTCTGTTTCGACCGCCAAACCTTTCAGAGGAGCATTTGCAACCGTTGGGCAACATTTATGAATCAATTGCCGAAATTCAGAGTTTTGATGAAATTGTGACTCCGGGCCTTAGGGGTTTTTTCAAAAAAATATTTTTCTGCCGGTTAAGTTGTCGAGGGCTGATTTCTTATCTTGTGATAAAAAGCCTTCTCTTTCGACCGCCAAACCTTTCAGAGGAGCATTTGCAACCATTGGGCACCATTTCGTAGTCAATTGCCGAAAGTCAGAGTTTTGATGAAATTGTGATCCCAAGGCTTAGTGATTTTTTCAAAATATCTTTTTCTGCCAGTTAAGTTGTCGAGGGCTGATTTCTTTTCCTGTGATAAAAAGACTTCTCTTTCGACCGCCAAACCTTTCAGAGGAGCATTTGCAACCGTTGGGCCCCATTTTTGAATTTATTCCCGAAAGTCAGATTTTTGATAAAATTGTGACCCCGGGGCTTATGGGTTTTTTCAAAAAGATATTTTTCTGCCGGTTAAGTTGTCGAGGGCTGATTTCTTGTCCTGTGATAAAAAGCCTTCTCTTTCGACCGCCAAACCTTTCAGAGGAGCATTTGCAACCGTTGGGCACCATTTATGAATCAATTGCCGAAATTCAGAGTTTTGATGAAATTGTGACCCCGGGGCTTAGGGATTTTTTCAAAAAAATATTTGTCTGCCGGTTAAGTTTTCGAGGGCTGATTTCTTATCTTGTGATAAAAAGGCTTCTCTTTCGACCGCCAAACCTTTCAGAGGAGCATTTGCAACCGTTGGGCACCATTTCTGAGTCAATTGCCGAAATTCAGATTTTTGATGAAATTGTGACCCCGGGGCTTAGGGATTTTTTCAAAATATCTTTTTCTGCCGGTTAAGTTGTCGAGGGCTGATTTCTTATCTTGTGATGAAAAGCCTTCTCTTTCGACCGCCAAACCTTTCAGAGGAGCATTTGCAACCTTTGGTCACCATTTCTGAGTCAATTGCCGAAATTCAGAGTTTTGATGAAATTGTGACACCGGGGCTTAGGGATTTTTTCAAAATATCTTTTTCTGCCGGTTAAGTTGTCGAGGGCTGATTTCTTATCTTGTGATAAAAATCCTTCTCTTTCGACCGCCAAACCTTTCAGAGGAGCAATTGCACCCGTTGGGCACCATTTATGAATCAATTGCCGATAGTCAGATTTTTGATGAAATTGTGACCCCGGGGCTTAGGGATATTTTCAAAATATATTTTTCTGCCAATTAAGTTGTCGAGGGCTGTTTTCTTTTCCTGTGATAAAAAGACATCTCCTTCGACCGGCAAACCTTTCAGAGGAGCATTTGGAACCGTTGGACACCATTATAGAGTAAATTGCCAAAAGTCAGAGTTTTGATGAAATTGTGACCCCGGGGCTTAGGGATTTTTTCAAAATATATTTTTCTGCCGGTTACCTTGTCGAGGGCTGATTTCTTGTCCTGTGATAAAAATTATTCTCTTTCGACCACCAAACCTTTCAGAGGAGGATTTGCAACCGTTGCGCACCATTTCTGAATCAATTGCCGAAAGCCAGATTTTTGATGAATTTGTGACGCCGGGGCTTAGGGATTTTTTCAAAATATCTTTTTCTGCCGATTAAGTTGTCGAGGGCTGATTTCTTTTGCTGTGATAAAAAGCCTTCTCTTTCGACCGCCAAACCTTTCAGAGGAGCATTTGCAACCGTTGGGCACCATTTATGAATCAATTGCCGAAATTCAGAGTTTTGATGAAATTGTGACCCCGGGGCTTAGGGATCTTTTCAAAAAAATATTTTTCTGCCGGTTAAGTTGTCGAGGGCTGATTTCTTTTCCTGTGATAAAAAGCCTTCTCTTTCGACCGCCAAACCTTTCAGAGGATCATTAGAACCCGTTGGGCACCATTTTTGAGTCAATTGCAAAAAGTCAGGTTTTGATGAAATTGTGACCCCCGGGCTTAGGGATTTTTTCAAAAATATATTTTTCTGCCGGTTAAGTTGTCGAGGGCTGATTTCTTTTCCTGTGATAAAAAGCCTTCTCTTTCGACCGCCAACCCCTTCTAGGGAGCATTTGCAACCGTTGGGCACCATTTTTGAGTCAAATGCCGAAAGTCAGATTTTTGATGAAATTGTGACCCCGGGGCTTAGGGATTTTTTCAAAAATATATTTTTCTGCCGGTTACATTGTCGAGGGCTGATTTCTTTTCCTGTGATAAAAAGCCTTCTCTTTCGACCGCCAAACCTTTCAGAGGAGCATTTGCAACCGTATTGCACCAGTTTTGAGTCAATTGCCGAAAGTCAGATTTTTTATGAAATTGTGACCCCGGGGCTTAGGGATTTTTTCAAAAAAATATTTTTCTGTCGGTTACGTTGTCGAGGGCTGATTTCTTGTCCTGTGATAAAAATCCTTCTGTTTCGACCGCCAAACCTTTCAGAGGAGCATTTGCAACCGTTGGGCAACATTTATGAATCAATTGCCGAAATTCAGAGTTTTGATGAAATTGTGACTCCGGGCCTTAGGGGTTTTTTCAAAAAAATATTTTTCTGCCGGTTACGTTGTCGAGGGCTGATTTCTTATCTTGTGATAAAAAGCCTTCTCTTTCGACCGCCAAACCTTTCAGAGGAGCATTTGCAACCATTGGGCACCATTTCGTAGTCAATTGCCGAAAGTCAGAGTTTTGATGAAATTGTGATCCCAAGGCTTAGTGATTTTTTCAAAATATCTTTTTCTGCCAGTTAAGTTGTCGAGGGCTGATTTCTTATCTTGTGATAAAAAGCCTTCTCTTTCGACCGCCAAACCTTTCAGAGGAGCATTTGCAACCGTTGGGCCCCATTTTTGAATTTATTCCCGAAAGTCAGATTTTTGATAAAATTGTGACCCCGGGGCTTATGGGTTTTTTCAAAAAGATATTTTTCTGCCGGTTAAGTTGTCGAGGGCTGATTTCTTGTCCTGTGATAAAAAGCCTTCTCTTTCGACCGCCAAACCTTTCAGAGGAGCATTTGCAACCGTTGGGCACCATTTATGAATCAATTGCCGAAATTCAGAGTTTTGATGAAATTGTGACCCCGGGGCTTAGGGATTTTTTCAAAAAAATATTTGTCTGCCGGTTAAGTTTTCGAGGGCTGATTTCTTATCTTGTGATAAAAAGGCTTCTCTTTCGACCGCCAAACCTTTCAGAGGAGCATTTGCAACCTTTGGTCACCATTTCTGAGTCAATTGCCGAAATTCAGAGTTTTGATGAAATTGTGACACCGGGGCTTAGGGATTTTTTCAAAATATCTTTTTCTGCCGGTTAAGTTGTCGAGGGCTGATTTCTTATCTTGTGATAAAAAGCCTTCTCTTTCGACCGCCAAACCTTTCAGAGGAGCAGTTGCACCCGTTGGGCACCATTTATGAATCAATTGCCGATAGTCAGATTTTTGATGAAATTGTGACCCCGGGGCTTAGGGATATTTTCAAAATATATTTTTCTGCCAGTTAAGTTGTCGAGGGCTGTTTTCTTTTCCTGTGATAAAAAGACATCTCCTTCGACCGGCAAACCTTTCAGAGGAGCATTTGGAACCGTTGGACACCATTTTTGAGTCAATTGCAAAAAGTCAGGTTTTTGATGAAATTGTGACCCCCGGGCTTAGGGATTTTTTCAAAAATATCTTTATCTGCTGGTTAAGTTGACGAGGGCTGATTTCTTTTCCTGTGATAAAAAGACTTCTGTTTCGACCGCCAACCCCTTCTAGGGAGCATTTGCAACCGTTTTGCACCAGTTTTGAGTCAATTGCCGAAAGTCAGATTTTTGATGAAATTGTGACCCCGGGGCGTAGGGATTTTTTCAAAATATCTTTTTCTGCCGGTTAAGTTGTCGAGGGCTGATTTCTTATCTTGTGATAAAAAGCATTCTCTTTCGACCGCCAAACCTTTCAGAGGAGCATTTGCAACCGTTGGGCACCATTTCTGAGTCAATTGCCAAAAGTCAGATTTTTGATGAAATTTTGATCCCGGAGCTTAGAGATCTTTTCAAAAAAATATTTTTCTGCCGGTTAAGTTGTCGAGGGCTGATTTCTTTTCCTGTGATAAAAAGACATCTGTATCGACCGCCAAACCTATCAGAGGAGCATTTGCAACCGTTGGGCACCATTTTTGAGTCAATTGCCAAAAGTCAGGTTTTTGATGAAATTGTGACCTTAGGGGATATTTTCAAAATATATTTTTCTGCCAGTTAAGTTGTCGAGGGCTGATTTCTTTTGCTGTGATAAAAAGCCTTCTCTTTCGACCGCCAAACCTTTCAGAGGAGCATTTGCAACCGTTGGGCACCATTTATGAATCAATTGCCGAAATTCAGAGTTTTGATGAAATTGTGACCCCGGGGCTTAGGAATTTTTTCAAAAAAATTTTTTTCTGCCGCTTAAGTTGTCGAGGGCTGATTTCTTATCTTGTGATAAAAAGCCTTCTGTTTTGAACACCAAACCTATCAGAGGAGCATTTGCAACCGTTGGGCACCATTTTTGAGTCAATTGCCAAAAGTCAGGTTTTTGATGAAATTGTGACCCCGGGGCTTAGGGATATTTTCAAAATATATTTTTCTGCCAGTTAAGTTGTCGAGGGCTGATTTCTTTTGCTGTGATAAAAAGCCTTCTCTTTCGACCGCCAAACCTTTCAGAGGAGCATTTGCAACCGTTGGGCACCATTTATGAATCAATTGCCGAAATTCAGAGTTTTGATGAAATTGTGACCCCGGGGCTTAGGAATTTTTTCAAAAAAATTTTTTTCTGCCGCTTAAGTTGTCGAGGGCTGATTTCTTATCTTGTGATAAAAAGCCTTCTGTTTTGAACACCAAACCTTTCAGAGGAGCATTTGCAACCGTTGGGCACCATTTCTGAGTCAATTGCTGAAAGTCAGATTTTTGATGAAATTGTGACCCCGGGGCTTAGGGATTTTTTCAAAATATATTTTTCTGCCAGTTAAATTGTCGAGGGCTGATTTCTTGTCCTGTGATAAAAGGCTTTCTCTTTCGACCGCCAAACCTTTCAGAGGAACATTTGCAACCGTTGGGCACCATTTATGAATCAATTGCCGAAATTCAGAGTTTTGATGAAATTGTGACCCCGGGACTTAGGGATTTTTTCAAAAAAATATTTTTCTGCCAGTTAAGTTGTCGAGTGCTGATTTCTTTTCCTGTGATAAAAAGACATCTGTTTCGACCACAAAAACTTTCAGAGGAGCATTAGAAACCGTTTGGCAGCATTTTTGAGTCAATTGCCAAAAGTCAGGTTTTTGATGAAATTGTGACCCCGGGGCGGAGGGATTTTTTCAAAACAAATTATTTCTGCCGATTACGTTGTCGAGGTCTGATTTCTTGTCCTGTGATAAAAAGACATCTGTTTCGACCGCCAAACCTTTCAGAGGAGCATTTGCAACCGTTGGGCACCATTTTTGAGTCAATTGCCGAAAGTCAGAGTTTTGATGAAATTGTGACCCCGGGGCTTAGGGATATTTTCAAAATATATTTTTCTGCCAGTTAAGTTGTCGAGGGCTGATTTCGTTTGCTGTGATAAAAAGCCTTCTCTTTCGACCACCAAACCTTTCAGAGGAGCATTTGCAACCGTTGGGCACAATTTCTGAGTCAATTACCGAAAGTCAGATTTTTGATGAAATTGTGACCTCGGGGCTTAGGGGTTTTTTCAAAAAGATATTTTTCTGCCGGTTACGTTGTCGAGGGCTGATTTCTTTTCCTGTGATAAAAAGACTTCTCTTTCGACCGCCAAACCTTTCAGAGGAGCATTTGCAACCGTTGGGCACCATTTCTGAGTCAATTGCCAAAAGTCAGGTTTTTGATGAAATTGTGACCCCGGGGCTTAGGGATTTTTTCAAAAAAATATTTTTCTGCCGGTTAAGTTGTCGAGGGCTAATTTCTTTTCCTGTGATAAAAAGACATCTGTTTCGACCGCAAAAACTTTCAGAGGAGCATTAGAAATCGTTTGGCACCATTTTTGAGTCAATTGCCAAAAATCAGGTTTTTGATGAAATTGTGACCCCGGGGCGGAGGGATTTTTTGAAAAAAAATAATTTCTGCCGGTTACGTTGTCGAGGGCTAATTTCTTGTCCTGTCATAAAAAGCCTTCTCTTTCGACCGCCAAACCTTTCAGAGGAGCATTTGCAACCGTTGGGCACCATTTTTGAATCACTTTCCGAAAGTCAGATTTTTGATGAAACTGTGACCCCGGGGCTTAGGGATATTTTCAAAAAAATATTTTTCTGCCGGTTACGTTGTCGAGGGCTGATTTCTTGTCCTGTGATAAAAAGCCTTCTCTTTCGACCGCCAAACCTTTCAGAGGAGCATTTCCAACCATTGGGCACCATTTCTGAGTCAATTGCCAAAAGTCAGATTTTTGATGAAATTGAGACCCCGGGGCTTAGGGATTTTTTCAAAATATATTTTTCTGCCGGTTAAGTTGTCGAGGGCTGATTTCTTGTCCTGTGATAAAAAGCCTTCCCTTTCGACTGCCAAACCTTTCAGAGGAGCATTTGCAACCGTTGGGCACCATTTTTGAGTCCATTGCCGAAAGTCAGGTTTTTGATGAAATTGTGACCCCGGGGCTTAGGGATATTTCCAAAATATATTTTTCTGCCGGTTACGTTGTCGAGGGCAGATTTCTTTTCCTGTGATAAAAAGACATCTGTTTCAACCGCCAAACCTTTCAGAGGAGCATTTGCAACCGTTGGGCACCATTTCTGAGTCAACTGCTGAAAATCAGATTTTTGATGAAATTGTGACCCCCGCCCGGGCTTAGGGATTTTTTCAAAAAAATATTTTTCTGCCGGTTAAGTTGTCGAGGGCTGTTTTCTTTTCCTGTGATAAAAAGACATCTGTTTCGACCGGCAAACCTTTCAGAGGAGCATTTGGAACCGTTGGACACCATTTCTGAGTCAATTGCCGAAAGTCAGAGTTTTGATGAAATTGTGACCCCGGGGCTTAGGGATTTTTTCAAAATATCTTTTTCTGCCGGTTAAGTTGTCGAGGGCTGATTTCTTATCTTGTGATAAAAAGCCTTCTCTTTCGACCGCCAAACCTTTCAGAGGAGCAGTTGCACCCGTTGGGCACCATTTATGAATCAATTGCCGATAGTCAGATTTTTGATGAAATTGTGACCCCGGGGCTTAGGGATATTTTCAAAATATATTTTTCTGCCAGTTAAGTTGTCAAGGGCTGTTTTCTTTTCCTGTGATAAAAAGACATCTGTTTCGACCGGCAAACCTTTCAGAGGAGCATTTGGAACCGTTGGACACCATTATAGAGTAAATTGCCAAAAGTCAGAGTTTTGATGAAATTGTGACCCCGGGGCTTAGGGATTTTTTCAAAATATATTTTTCTGCCGGTTACCTTGTCGAGGGCTGATTTCTTGTCCTGTGATAAAAAGACATCTGTTTCGACCGCCAAAACTTTAAGAGGAGCATTTGCAACCGTTGGGCACCATTTTTGAGTCAATTGCCGAAAGTCAGAGTTTTGATGAAATTGTGACCCCGGGGCTTAGGGATATTTTCAAAATATATTTTTCTGCCAGTTAAGTTGTCGAGGGCTGATTTCTTTTGCTGTGATAAAAAGCCTTCTCTTTCGACCACCAAACCTTTCAGAGGAGCATTTGCAACCGTTGGGCACAATTTCTGAGTCAATTACCGAAAGTCAGATTTTTGATGAAATTGTGACCCCGGGGCTTAGGGGTTTTTTCAAAAAGATATTTTTCTGCCGGTTACGTTGTCGAGGGCTGATTTCTTTTCCTGTGATAAAAAGACATCTGTTTCGACCGGCAAACCTTTCAGAGGAGCATTTGGAACCGTTGGACACCATTATAGAGTAAATTGCCAAAAGTCAGATTTTTGATGAAATTGTGACCCCGGGGCTTAGGGATTTTTTCAAAATATATTTTTCTGCCGGTTACCTTGTCGAGGGCTGATTTCTTGTCCTGTGATAAAAAGACATCTGTTTCGACCGCCAAAACTTTAAGAGGAGCATTTGCAACCGTTGGGCACCATTTTTGAGTCAATTGCCGAAAGTCAGAGTTTTGATGAAATTGTGACCCCGGGGCTTAGGGATATTTTCAAAATATATTTTTCTGCCAGTTAAGTTGTCGAGGGCTGATTTCTTTTGCTGTGATAAAAAGCCTTCTCTTTCGACCGCCAAACCTTTCAGAGGAGCAGTTGCACCCGTTGGGCACCATTTATGAATCAATTGCCGATAGTCAGATTTTTGATGAAATTGTGACCCCGGGGCTTAGGGATATTTTCAAAATATATTTTTCTGCCAGTTAAGTTGTCGAGGGCTGTTTTCTTTTCCTGTGATAAAAAGACATCTGTTTCGACCGGCAAACCTTTCAGAGGAGCATTTGGAACCGTTGGACACCATTATAGAGTAAATTGCCAAAAGTCAGAGTTTTGATGAAATTGTGACCCCGGGGCTTAGGGATTTTTTCAAAATATATTTTTCTGCCGGTTACCTTGTCGAGGGCTGATTTCTTGTCCTGTGATAAAAAGACATCTGTTTCGACCGCCAAAACTTTAAGAGGAGCATTTGCAACCGTTGGGCACCATTTTTGAGTCAATTGCCGAAAGTCAGAGTTTTGATGAA
This sequence comes from Podarcis cretensis, assembly GCF_951804945.1. NCBI lineage: Eukaryota > Metazoa > Chordata > Lepidosauria > Squamata > Lacertidae > Podarcis > Podarcis cretensis. Next base: position 51,068,634 of record NC_137181.1, read on the forward strand.
ATTGTGACCCCGGGGCTTAGGGATATTTTCAAAATATATTTTTCTGCCAGTTAAGTTGTCGAGGGCTGATTTCTTTTGCTGTGATAAAAAGCCTTCTCTTTCGACCACCAAACCTTTCAGAGGAGCATTTGCAACCGTTGGGCACGATTTCTGAGTCAATTACCGAAAGTCAGATTTTTGATGAAATTGTGACCCCGGGGCTTAGGGGTTTTTTCAAAAAGATATTTTTCTGCCGGTTACGTTGTCGAGGGCTAATTTCTTTTCCGTGTGATAAAAAGACTTCTCTTTCGACCGCCAAACCTTTCAGAGGAGCATTTGCAACCGTTGGGCACCATTTCTGAGTCAATTGCCAAAAGTCAGGTTTTTGATGAAATTGTGACCCCGGGGCTTAGGGATTTTTTCAAAAAAATATTTTTCTGCCGGTTAAGTTGTCGAGGGCTAATTTCTTTTCCTGTGATAAAAAGACATCTGTTTCGACCGGCAAACCTTTCAGAGGAGCATTTGGAACCGTTGGACACCATTTCTGAGTCAATTGCCGAAAGTCAGAGTTTTGATGAAATTGTGACCCCGGGGCTTAGGGATTTTTTCAAAATATCTTTTTCTGCCGGTTAAGTTGTCGAGGGCTGATTTCTTATCTTCTGATAAAAAGCCTTCTCTTTCGACCGCCAAACCTTTCAGAGGAGCATTTGCAACCTTTGGTCACCATTTCTGAGTCAGTTGCCGAAATTCAGAGTTTTGATGAAATTGTGACACCGGGGCTTAGGGATTTTTTCAAAATATCTTTTTCTGCCGGTTAAGTTGTCGAGGGCTGATTTCTTATCTTGTGATAAAAAGCCTTCTCTTTCGACCGCCAAACCTTTCAGAGGAGCAGTTGCACCCGTTGGGCACCATTTATGAATCAATTGCCGATAGTCAGATTTTTGATTAAATTGTGACCCCGGGGCTTAGGGATATTTTCAAAAAGATATTTTTCTGCCGGTTACGTTGTCGAGGGCTGATTTCTTTTCCTGTGATAAAAAGACTTCTCTTTCGACCGCCAAACCTTTCAGAGGAGCATTTGCAACCGTTGGGCACCATTTTTGAGTCAATTGCCGAAAGTCAGAGTTTTGATGAAATTGTGACCCCGGGGCTTAGGGATTTTTTCAAAAAAATATTTTTCTGGCGGTTAAGTTGTTGAGGGCTGATTTCTTGTCCTGTGATAAAAAGCCTTCTATTTCGACCGCCAAACCTTTCAGAGGAGCATTTGCAACCGTTCTGCACCAGTTTTGAGTCAATTGCCGAAAGTCAGGGTTTTGATGAAATTGTGACCCCGGGGCTTAGGGATATTTTCAAAATATATTTTTCTGCCGGTTAAGTTGTCGAGGGCTGATTTCTTATCTTGTGATAAAAGGCCTTCTGTTTCGACCGCCAAACCTTTCAGAGGAGCATTTGCAACCATTGGGCACCATTTTGGTGTCAATTGCCGAAAGTCAGAGTTTTGATGAAATTGTGACCCCGGGGCTTAGGGATTTTTTCAAAATATATTTTTCTGCCGGTTTAGTTGTCGAGGGCTGATTTCTTGTCCTGTAATAAAAAGCCTTCTCTTTCGACCGCCAAACCTTTCAGAGGAGCATTTGCAACCGTTTTGCACCAGTTTTGAGTCAATTGCCGAAAGTCAGAGTTTTGATGAAATTGTGACCCCGGGGCGTAGGGATTTTTTCAAAAAAATATTTTTCTGCCGGTTAAGTTGTCGAGGGCTGATTTCTTTTCCTGTGATAAAAAGACATCTGTATCGACCGCCAAACCTTTCAGAGGAGCATTTGCAACCGTTGGGCACCATTTCTGAGTCAATTGCGAAAAGTCAGCTTTTTGATGAAATTGTGACCCCCGGTTAAGTTGTTGAGGGCTGATTTCTTTTCCTGTAATAAAAAGCCTTCTGTTTCGACCGCCACCCCTTCTAGGGAGCATTTGCAACAGTTTTGCACCAGTTTTGAGTCAATTGCCGAAAGTCAGATTTTTGATGAAATTGTGACCCCAAGGCTTAGAGCTTTTTTCAAAATATATTTTTCTGCCAGTTAAGTTGTCGAGGGCTGACTTCTCTTTCGACCGCCAAACCTTTCAGAGGAGCATTTGCAACCGTTGGGCACCATTTCGGAGTCAATTGCCGAAAGTCAGAGTTTTGATGAAATTGTGACCCCAAGGCTTAGAGATTTTTTCAAAATATATTTTTCTGCCAGTTAAGTTGTCGAAGGCTGACTTCTCTTTCGACCGCCAAACCTTTGAGGGTAGTATATCAAACCATTTGCCACCATTTTTGAGTGAATTGCAACCGTTGGGCACCATTTCGGAGTCAATTGCCGAAAGTCAGAGTTTTGATGAAATTGTGACCCCAAGGCTTAGGGATTTTTTCAAAATATCTTTTTCTGCCGGTTAAGTTGTCGAGGGCTGATTTCTTTTCCTGTAATAAAAAGCCTTCTGTTTCGACCGCCAACCCCTTCTAGGGAGCATGTGCAACCGTTGGGCACCATTTTTGAGTCAATTGCCAAAGACAGGTTTTTGATGAAATTGTGACCCCCGGGTTTAGGGTTTTTTTCAAAAATATCTTTTTTTGCCGGTTAAGTTGTCGAGGGCTGATTTCTTTTCCTGTGATAAAAAGCCTTCTCTTTCGACCGCCAAACCTTTCAGAGGAGCATTTGCAACCGTTTGGCACCATTTCTGAGTCAATTGCCCAAAGTCAGGTTTTTGATGAAATTGTGACCCCCGGGTTTAGGGATTTTTTCAAAAATATCTTTTTTTGCCGGTTAAGTTGTCGAGGGCTGATTTCTTTTCCTGTGATAAAAAGCCTTCTCTTTCGACCGCCAAACCTTTCAGAGGAGCATTTGCAACCGTTGGGCACCATTTGGGAGTCAATTGCCGAAAGTCAGAGTTTTGATGAAATTGTGGCCCCAAGGCTTAGAGATTTTTTCAAAATATATTTTTCTGCCAGTTAAGTTGTCGAGGGCTGATTTCTTTTCCTGTGATAAAAAGCCTTCTCTTTCGCCTGCCAAACCTTTCAGAGTAGCATTTGAAACCGTTGGGCACCATTTCTGAGTCAATTGCCAAAAGTCAGGTTTTTGATGAAATTGTGACCCCGGGGCTTAGGGATTTTTTCAAAAAAATATTTTTCTGCCGGTTAAGTTGCCGAGGGCTGATTTATTTTCCTGTGATAAAAAGACATCTGTTTCGACCGCCAAACCTTTCAGAGGAGCATTTGCAACCGTTTTGCACCATTTTTGAGTCAATTGCGGAAAGTCAGGTTTTTGATGAAATTGTGACCCCCGGGCTTAGGGATTTTTTAAAAAATATCTTTTTCTGCAGGTTAAGTTGTCGAGGGCTGATTTATTTTCCTGTAATAAAAAGCCTTCTGTTTCGACCCCCAACCCCTTCTAGGGAGCATTTGCAACTGTTTTGCACCATTTTTGAGTCAATTGCCGAAAGTCAGAGTTTTTATGAAATTGTGACCCCGGGGCTTAGGGGTTTTTTCAAAAAGATATTTTTCTGCCGGTTAAGTTGTCGAGGGCTCATTTCTTTTCCTGTGATAAAAAGCCTTCTCTTTCGACCGCCAAACCTTTCAGAGGAGCATTTGCAACCTTTGGGCACCATTTTTGAATTAATTCCCGAAAGTCAGATTTTTGATGAAATTGTGACCCCGGGGCTTTGGGGTTTTTTCAAAAAAATATTTTTCTGCCGGTTACGTTGTCGAGGGCTGATTTCTTGTCCTGTGATAAAAAGCCTTCTCTTTCGACCGCCAAACCTTTCAGAGGAGCATTTGCAACCGTTGGGCACCATTTTTGAGTCAATTGCCAAAAGTCAGGTTTTTGATGAAATTGTGACCCCGGGCCTTAGGGATATTTTCAAAATATATTTTTCTGCCGGTTACGTTGTCGAGGGCTGATTTCTTGTCCTGTGATAAAAAGCCTTCTGTTTCAACCGCCAACCCCTTCTAGGGAGCATTTGCAACCGTTTTGCACCAGTTTTGAGTCAATTGCCGAAAGTCAGATTTTTGATGAAATTGTGACCCCGGGGCTTAGGCATTTTTTCAAAAAAAATATTTTTCTGCCAGTTACTTTGTCGAGGGCTGATTTCTTTTACTGTGATAAAAAGTCTTCTGTTTCGACCGCCAACCCCTTCTAGGGAGCATTTGCAACCGTTTTGCACCAGTTTTGAGTCAATTGCCGAAAGTCAGATTTTTGATGAAATTGTGACCCCGGGGCTTAGGGATTTTTTCAAAAAAATATTTTTCTGCCAATTAAGTTGTCGAGGGCTGATTTCTTTTCCTCTGATAAAAAGCCTTCTTTTTCGACCGCCAACCCCTTCTAGGGAGCATTTGCAACCGTTGCGAACCATTTTTTGGTCAATTGCCAAAAGTCAGGTTTTTTATGAAATTGTGACCCCCGGGCTTAGGGATTTTTTCAAAAATATCTTTTTCTGCCAGTTAAGTTGTCGAGGGCTGATTTCTTGTCCTGTGATAAAAAGCCTTCTCTTTCGACCGCCAAACCTTTCAGAGGAGCATTAGAAACCGTTGGGCACCATTTTTGAGTCAATTGCCAAAAGTCAGGGTTTTGATGAAATTGTGACCCCGGAGCTTAGGGATTTTTTCAAAATATGTTTTTCTGGCAGTTAAGTTGTCGAGGGCTGATTTCTTTTACTGTGATAAAAAGCTTTCTCTTTCGACAACCAAACCTTTCAGAGGAGCATTTGCAACCGTTTTGCACCAGTTTTGAGTCCATTGCCGAAAGTCAGGTTATTGAAGAAATTGTGACCCGGGGGCTTAGGGATATTTTCAAAATATATTTTTCTGCCGGTTCCGTTGTCGAGGGCTGATGTCTTTTCCTGTGATAAAAAGACATCTATTTCAACCGCCAAACCTTTCAGAGGAGCATTTGCAACCGTTGGGCACCATTTTTGACTCAATTGCCGAAAGTCAGAGTTTTGATGAAATTGTGACCCCGGGGCTTAGGGGTTTTTTCAAAAAGATATTTTTCTGTCGGTTAAGTTGTCGAGGGCTGATTTCTTTTCCTGTAATAAAAAGCCTTCTGTTTCGACCGCCAACCCCTTCTAGGGAGCATGTGCAACCGTTTTGCACCAGTTTTGAGTCAATTGCCGAAAGTCAGGTTTTTGATGAAATTGTGACCCCTAGGTTTAGGGATTTTTTCAAAAATATCTTTTTTTGCCGGTTAAGTTGTTGAGGGCTGATTTCTTGTCCTGTGGTAAAAAGCCTTCTGTTTCGACCGCCAAACCTTTCAGAGGAGCATTTGCAACCGTTGGAACTATTTTTAAATTAATTCCCGAAAGTCAGATTTTTTATGAAATTGTGACCCCGGGGCTTAGGGATTTTTTCAAAAAAATATTTTTCTGCCGGTTAAGTTGCCGAGGGCTGATTTCTTTTCCTGTGATAAAAAGCCTTCTCTTTCGACCGCCAAACCTTTCAGAGGAGCATTTGCAACCGTTGGGCACCATTTCTGAGTCAATTGCCAAAAGTCAGGTTTTTGATGAAATTGTAACCCCCAGGTTTAGGGATTTTTTCAAAAATATCTTTTTTTGCCGGTTAAGTTGTCGAGGGCTGATTTCTTTTCCTGTGATAAAAAGCCTTCTCTTTCGACCGCCAAACCTTTCAGAGGAGCATTTGCAACCGTTTTGCACCAGTTTTGAGTCAATTGCCGAAAGTCAGATTTTTGATGAAATTGTGACCCCAAGGCTTAGAGATTTTTTCAAAATATATTTTTCTGCCGGTTAAGTTGTCGAGGGCTGATTTCTTTTCCTGTGATAAAAAGCCTTCTCTTTCGCCTGCCAAACCTTTCCGATTAGCATTTGAAACCGTTGGGCACCATTTCTGAGTCAATTGCCAAAAGTCAGGTTTTTGATGAAATTGTGACCCCCGGGCTTAGGGATTTTTTCAAAAATATCTTTTTCTGCCGGTTAAGTTGTCGAGGGCTGATTTCTTGTCCTGTGATAAAAAGCCTTCTGTTTCAACCGCCAAACCTTTCAGAGGAGCATTTGCAACCGTTTTGAAACAGTTTTGAGTTAATTCCCGAAAGTCAGATTTTTGATGAAATTGTGACCCCGGGGCTTAGGGATTTTTTCAAAAAAATATTTTTCTGCCGGTTAAGTTGTTGAGGGCTGATTTCTTGTCCTGTGATAAAAAGCCTTCTGTTTCAACCGCCAAACCTTTCAGAGGAGCGTTTGCAACCGTTGGGCACCATTTTTGAATTAATTCCCGAAAGTCAGATTTTTGATGAAATTGTGACCCCGGGGCTTAGGGATTTTTTCCAAGAAGTATTTTTCTGCCGGTTACGTTGTCGAGGGCTGATTTCTTTTCCTGTGATAAAAAGACATCTTTTTCAACCGCCAAACCTTTCAGAGGAGCATTTGCAACCGTTGGGCACCATTTCTGAGTCAATTGCCGAAAGTCAGAGTTTTGATGAAATTGTGACCCCGGGGCTTAGGGGTTTTTTCAAAAAGATTTTTTTTTTGCCGGTTAAGTTGTCGAGGGCTGATTTTTTTCCCTGTGATAAAAAGCCTTCTCTTTCGACCGCCAAACCTTTCAGAGGAGAATTTGCAACTGTTGGGCACCATTTTTGAGTCAATTGCCAAAATTCAGAGTTTTGATGAAATTGTGACCCCGGGGCTTAGGAGTTTTTTCAAAAAGATATTTTTCTGCCGGTTAAGTTGTCGAGGGCTGATTTCTTTTCCTGTGATAAAAAGCCTTCTCTTTCGACCGCCAAACCTTTCAGAGGAGCATTTGCAACCGTTGGGCACCATTTTTGAATCAATTTCCGAAAGTCAGATTTTTGATGAAATTGTGATCCCGGGGCTTAGGGATTTTTTCAAAAAAATATTTTTCTGCCGGTTACGTTCTCGAGGGGTAATTTCTTTTCCTGTGATAAAAAGACATCTGTTTCAACCGCCAAACCTTTCAGAGGAGCATTTGCAACCGTTGGGCAACATTTATGAATCAATTGCCGAAAGTCAGAGTTTTTATGAAATTGTGGCACCGGGGCTTAGGGGTTTTTTCAAAAAGATATTTTTCTGCCGGTTAAGTTGTCGAGGGCTGATTTCTTTTCCTGTGATAAAAAGCCTTCTCTTTCGACCGCCAAACCTTTCAGGGGAGCATTTGCAACCGTTTGGCACCATTTCTGAGTCAATTGCCGAAAGTCAGATTTTTGATGAAATTGTGACCCCGGGGCTTAGGCATTTTTTCAAAAAAATATTTTTCTGCCAGTTACGTTGTTGAGGGCTGATTTCTTTTACTTTGATAAAAAGCCTTCTCTTTCGACCGCCAAACCTTTCAGAGGAGAATTTGCAACTGTTGGGCACCATTTTTGAATCAATTTCCGAAAGTCAGATTTTTTATGAAATTGTGACCCCGGGGCTTAGGGATTTTTTCAAAAAAATATTTTTCTGCCAGTTACGTTGTCGAGGGCTGATTTCTTGTCCTGTGATAAAAAGCCTTCTGTTTCGACCGCCAAACCTTTCAGAGGAGCATTTGCAACCGTTGGAACTATTTTTGAATTAATTCCCGAAAGTCAGATTTTTGATGAAATTGTGACCCCGGAGCTTAGAGAGTTTTTTAAAATATATTTTTCTGCCGGTTAAGTTGTCAAGGGCTGATTTCTTGTACTTTGATAAAAAGCCTTCTCTTTCGACCGCCAACCCCTTCTAGCAGCATTTTCAGCCGTTTTGCACCAGTTTTGAGTCAATTGCCGAAAGTCAGATTTTTGATGAAATTGTGACCCCGGGGCTTAGGGATTTTTTCAAAAAAATATTTTTCTGCCGATTAAGTTGTTGAGGGCTGATTTCTTTTCCTGTGATAAAAAGCCTTCTGTTTCAACCGCCAAACCTTTCAGAGGAGCATTTGCAACCGTTTTGCACCAGTTTTGAGTCAATTGCCAAAAGTCAGGTTTTTGATGAAATTGTGACCCCGGGGCTTAGGGATTTTTTCAAAAAAATATTTTTCTGCCAGTTACGTTGTCGAGGGCTGATTTCTTGTCCTGTGATAAAAAGCCTTCTGTTTCGACCGCCAAACCTTTCAGAGGAGCATTTGCAACCGTTGGAACTATTTTTGAATTAATTCCCAAAAGTCAGATTTTTGATGAAATTGTGACCCCGGAGCTTAGAGAGTTTTTTAAAATATATTTTTCTGCCGGTTAAGTTGTCAAGGGCTGATTTCTTGTACTTTGATAAAAAGCCTTCTCTTTCGACCGCCAACCCCTTCTAGCAGCATTTTCAGCCGTTTTGCACCAGTTTTGAGTCAATTGCCGAAAGTCAGATTTTTGATGAAATTGTGACCCCGGGGCTTAGGGATTTTTTCAAAAAAATATTTTTCTGCCGATTAAGGTGTTGAGGGCTGATTTCTTTTCCTGTGATAAAAAGCCTTCTGTTTCAACCGCCAAACCTTTCAGAGGGGCATTTGCAACCGTTTTGCACCATTTCTGAGTCAGTTGCCGAAATTCAGAGTTTTGATGAAATTGTGACACCGGGGCTTAGGGATTTTTTCAAAATATCTTTTTCTGCCGGTTAAGTTGTCGAGGGCTGATTTCTTATCTTGTGATAAAAAGCCTTCTCTTTCGACCGCCAAACCTTTCAGAGGAGCAGTTGCACCCGTTGGGCACCATTTATGAATCAATTGCCGATAGTCAGATTTTTGATTAAATTGTGACCCCGGGGCTTAGGGATATTTTCAAAAAGATATTTTTCTGCTGGTTACGTTGTCGAGGGCTGATTTCTTTTCCTGTGATAAAAAGACTTCTCTTTCGACCGCCAAACCTTTCAGAGGAGCATTTGCAACCGTTGGGCACCATTTTTGAGTCAATTGCCGAAAGTCAGAGTTTTGATGAAATTGTGACCCCGGGGCTTAGGGATTTTTTCAAAAAAATATTTTTCTGGCGGTTAAGTTGTTGAGGGCTGATTTCTTGTCCTGTGATAAAAAGCCTTCTATTTCGACCGCCAAACCTTTCAGAGGAGCATTTGCAACCGTTCTGCACCAGTTTTGAGTCAATTGCCGAAAGTCAGGGTTTTGATGAAATTGTGACCCCGGGGCTTAGGGATATTTTCAAAATATATTTTTCTGCCGGTTAAGTTGTCGAGGGCTGATTTCTTATCTTGTGATAAAAGGCCTTCTGTTTCGACCGCCAAACCTTTCAGAGGAGCATTTGCAACCATTGGGCACCATTTTGGTGTCAATTGCCGAAAGTCAGAGTTTTGATGAAATTGTGACCCCGGGGCTTAGGGATTTTTTCAAAATATATTTTTCTGCCGGTTTAGTTGTCGAGGGCTGATTTCTTGTCCTGTAATAAAAAGCCTTCTCTTTCGACCGCCAAACCTTTCAGAGGAGCATTTGCAACCGTTTTGCACCAGTTTTGAGTCAATTGCCGAAAGTCAGAGTTTTGATGAAATTGTGACCCCGGGGCGTAGGGATTTTTTCAAAAAAATATTTTTCTGCCGGTTAAGTTGTCGAGGGCTGATTTCTTTTCCTGTGATAAAAAGACATCTGTATCGACCGCCAAACCTTTCAGAGGAGCATTTGCAACCGTTGGGCACCATTTCTGAGTCAATTGCCAAAAGTCAGCTTTTTGATGAAATTGTGACCCCCGGTTAAGTTGTCGAGGGCTGATTTCTTTTCCTGTAATAAAAAGCCTTCTGTTTCGACCGCCACCCCTTCTAGGGAGCATTTGCAACAGTTTTGCACCAGTTTTGAGTCAATTGCCGAAAGTCAGATTTTTGATGAAATTGTGACCCCAAGGCTTAGAGCTTTTTTCAAAATATATTTTTCTGCCAGTTAAGTTGTCGAGGGCTGACTTCTCTTTCGACCGCCAAACCTTTCAGAGGAGCATTTGCAACCGTTGGGCACCATTTCGGAGTCAATTGCCGAAAGTCAATATATTTTTCTGCCAGTTAAGTTGTCGAAGGCTGACTTCTCTTTCGACCGCCAAACCTTTGAGGGTAGTATATCAAACCATTTGCCACCATTTTTGAGTGAATTGCAACCGTTGGGCACCATTTCGGAGTCAATTGCCGAAAGTCAGAGTTTTGATGAAATTGTGACCCCAAGGCTTAGGGATTTTTTCAAAATATCTTTTTCTGCCGGTTAAGTTGTCGAGGGCTGATTTCTTTTCCTGTAATAAAAAGCCTTCTGTTTCGACCGCCAACCCCTTCTAGGGAGCATGTGCAACCGTTGGGCACCATTTTTGAGTCAATTGCCAAAGACAGGTTTTTGATGAAATTGTGACCCCCGGGTTTAGGGTTTTTTTCAAAAATATCTTTTTTTGCCGGTTAAGTTGTCGAGGGCTGATTTCTTTTCCTGTGATAAAAAGCCTTCTCTTTCGACCGCCAAACCTTTCAGAGGAGCATTTGCAACCGTTTGGCACCATTTCTGAGTCAATTGCCCAAAGTCAGGTTTTTGATGAAATTGTGACCCCCGGGTTTAGGGATTTTTTCAAAAATATCTTTTTTTGCCGGTTAAGTTGTCGAGGGCTGATTTCTTTTCCTGTGATAAAAAGCCTTCTCTTTCGACCGCCAAACCTTTCAGAGGAGCATTTGCAACCGTTGGGCACCATTTGGGAGTCAATTGCCGAAAGTCAGAGTTTTGATGAAATTGTGGCCCCAAGGCTTAGAGATTTTTTCAAAATATATTTTTCTGCCAGTTAAGTTGTCGAGGGCTGATTTCTTTTCCTGTGATAAAAAGCCTTCTCTTTCGCCTGCCAAACCTTTCAGAGGAGCATTTGCAACCGTTGGGCACCATTTGGGAGTCAATTGCCAAAAGTCAGGTTTTTGATGAAATTGTGACCCCGGGGCTTAGGGATTTTTTCAAAAAAATATTTTTCTGCCGGTTAAGTTGCCGAGGGCTGATTTCTTGTCCTGTGATAAAAAGACATCTGTTTCGACCGCCAAACCTTTCAGAGGAGCATTTGCAACCGTTTTGCACCATTTTTGAGTCAATTGCGGAAAGTCAGGTTTTTGATGAAATTGTGACCCCCGGGCTTAGGGATTTTTTAAAAAATATCTTTTTCTGCAGGTTAAGTTGTCGAGGGCTGATTTATTTTCCTGTAATAAAAAGCCTTCTGTTTCGACCCCCAACTCCTTCTAGGGAGCATTTGCAACTGTTTTGCACCATTTTTGAGTCAATTGCCGAAAGTCAGAGTTTTTATGAAATTGTGACCCCGGGGCTTAGGGGTTTTTTCAAAAAGATATTTTTCTGCCGGTTAAGTTGTCGAGGGCTCATTTCTTTTCCTGTGATAAAAAGCCTTCTCTTTCGACCGCCAAACCTTTCAGAGGAGCATTTGCAACCGTTGGGCACCATTTTTGAATTAATTCCCGAAAGTCAGATTTTTGATGAAATTGTGACCCCGGGGCTTTGGGGTTTTTTCAAAAAAATATTTTTCTGCCGGTTACGTTGTCGAGGGCTGATTTCTTGTCCTGTGATAAAAAGCCTTCTCTTTCGACCGCCAAACCTTTCAGAGGAGCATTTGCAACCGTTGGGCACCATTTTTGAGTCAATTGCCAAAAGTCAGGTTTTTGATGAAATTGTGACCCCGGGGCTTAGGGATATTTTCAAAATATATTTTTCTACCGGTTACGTTGTCGAGGGCTGATTTCTTGTCCTGTGATAAAAAGCCTTCTGTTTCAACCGCCAACCCCTTCTAGGGAGCATTTGCAACCGTTTTGCACCAGTTTTGAGTCAATTGCCGAAAGTCAGATTTTTGATGAAATTGTGACCCCGGGGCTTAGGCATTTTTTCAAAAAAAATATTTTTCTGCCAGTTACTTTGTCGAGGGCTGATTTCTTTTACTGTGATAAAAAGCCTTCTGTTTCGACCGCCAACCCCTTCTAGGGAGCATTTGCAACCGTTTTGCACCAGTTTTGAGTCAATTGCCGAAAGTCAGATTTTTGATGAAATTGTGACCCCGGGGCTTAGGGATTTTTTCAAAAAAATATTTTTCTGCCAATTAAGTTGTCGAGGGCTGATTTCTTTTCCTCTGATAAAAAGCCTTCTTTTTCGACCGCCAACCCCTTCTAGGGAGCATTTGCAACCGTTGCGAACCATTTTTTGGTCAATTGCCAAAAGTCAGGTTTTTTATGAAATTGTGACCCCCGGGCTTAGGGATTTTTTCAAAAATATCTTTTTCTGCCAGTTAAGTTGTCGAGGGCTGATTTCTTGTCCTGTGATAAAAAGCCTTCTCTTTCGACCGCCAAACCTTTCAGAGGAGCATTAGAAACCGTTGGGCACCATTTTTGAGTCAATTGCCAAAAGTCAGGGTTTTGATGAAATTGTGACCCCGGAGCTTAGGGATTTTTTCAAAATATGTTTTTCTGGCAGTTAAGTTGTCGAGGGCTGATTTCTTTTACTGTGATAAAAAGCTTTCTCTTTCGACAACCAAACCTTTCAGAGGAGCATTTGCAACCGTTTTGCACCAGTTTTGAGTCCATTGCCGAAAGTCAGAGTTTTGATGAAATTGTGACCCCGGGGCTTAGGGATATTTTCAAAATATATTTTTCTGTCGGTTAAGTTGTTGAGGGCTGATTTCTTATCTTGTGATAAAAAGCCTTCTGTTTCGACCGCCAAACCTTTCAGAGGAGCATTTGCAACCGTTTTGCACCACTTTTGAGTCATTTGCCGAAAGTCAGGTTATTGAAGAAATTGTGACCCCGGGGCTTAGGGATATTTTCAAAATATATTTTTCTGCCGGTTCCGTTGTCGAGGGCTGATGTCTTTTCCTGTGATAAAAAGACATCTATTTCAACCGCCAAACCTTTCAGAGGAGCATTTGCAACCGTTGGGCACCATTTTTGACTCAATTGCCGAAAGTCAGAGTTTTGATGAAATTGTGACCCCGGGGCTTAGGGGTTTTTTCAAAAAGATATTTTTCTGCCGGTTAAGTTGTCGAGGGCTGATTTCTTTTCCTGTGATAAAAAGCCTTCTCTTTCGACCGCCAAACCTTTCAGAGGAGCATTTGCAACCATTTTGCACCAGTTTTGAGTCAATTACCGAAAGTCAGATTTTTGATGGAATTGTGACCCCCGGGCTTAGGGATTTTTTCAAAATATCTTTTTCTGCCGGTTAAGTTGTCGAGGGCTGATTTCTTTTCCTGTAATAAAAAGCCTTCTGTTTCGACCGCCAACCCCTTCTAGGGAGCATGTGCAACCGTTTTGCACCAGTTTTGAGTCAATTGCCGAAAGTCAGGTTTTTGATGAAATTGTGACCCCTAGGTTTAGGGATTTTTTCAAAAATATCTTTTTTTGCCGGTTAAGTTGTTGAGGGCTGATTTCTTGTCCTGTGGTAAAAAGCCTTCTGTTTCGACCGCCAAACCTTTCAGAGGAGCATTTGCAACCGTTGGAACTATTTTTAAATTAATTCCCGAAAGTCAGATTTTTTATGAAATTGTGACCCCGGGGCTTAGGGATTTTTTCAAAAAAATATTTTTCTGCCGGTTAAGTTGCCGAGGGCTGATTTCTTTTCCTGTGATAAAAAGCCTTCTCTTTCGACCGCCAAACCTTTCAGAGGAGCATTTGCAACCGTTGGGCACCATTTCTGAGTCAATTGCCAAAAGTCAGGTTTTTGATGAAATTGTAACCCCCAGGTTTAGGGATTTTTTCAAAAATATCTTTTTTTGCCGGTTAAGTTGTCGAGGGCTGATTTCTTTTCCTGTGATAAAAAGCCTTCTCTTTCGACCGCCAAACCTTTCAGAGGAGCATTTGCAACCGTTGGGCACCATTTCGGAGTCAACTGCCGAAAGTCAGATTTTTGATGAAATTGTGACCCCAAGGCTTAGAGATTTTTTCAAAATATATTTTTCTGCCGGTTAAGTTGTCGAGGGCTGATTTCTTTTCCTGTGATAAAAAGCCTTCTCTTTCGCCTGCCAAACCTTTCAGATTAGCATTTGAAACCGTTGGGCACCATTTCTGAGTCAATTGCCAAAAGTCAGGTTTTTGATGAAATTGTGACCCCCGGGCTTAGGGATTTTTTCAAAAATATCTTTTTCTGCCGGTTAAGTTGTCGAGGGCTGATTTCTTGTCCTGTGATAAAAAGCCTTCTGTTTCAACCGCCAAACCTTTCAGAGGAGCATTTGCAACCGTTTTGAAACAGTTTTGAGTTAATTCCCGAAAGTCAGATTTTTGATGAAATTGTGACCCCGGGGCTTAGGGATTTTTTCAAAAAAATATTTTTCTGCCGGTTAAGTTGTTGAGGGCTGATTTCTTGTCCTGTGATAAAAAGCCTTCTGTTTCAACCGCCAAACCTTTCAGAGGAGCGTTTGCAACCGTTGGGCACCATTTTTGAATTAATTCCCGAAAGTCAGATTTTTGATGAAATTGTGACCCCGGGGCTTAGGGATTTTTTCCAAGAAGTATTTTTCTGCCGGTTACGTTGTCGAGGGCTGATTTCTTTTCCTGTGATAAAAAGACATCTTTTTCAACCGCCAAACCTTTCAGAGGAGCATTTGCAACCGTTGGGCACCATTTCTGAGTCAATTGCCGAAAGTCAGAGTTTTGATGAAATTGTGACCCCGGGGCTTAGGGGTTTTTTCAAAAAGATTTTTTTTTTGCCGGTTAAGTTGTCGAGGGCTGATTTTTTTCCCTGTGATAAAAAGCCTTCTCTTTCGACCGCCAAACCTTTCAGAGGAGAATTTGCAACTGTTGGGCACCATTTTTGAGTCAATTGCCAAAATTCAGAGTTTTGATGAAATTGTGACCCCGGGGCTTAGGAGTTTTTTCAAAAAGATATTTTTCTGCCGGTTAAGTTGTCGAGGGCTGATTTCTTTTCCTGTGATAAAAAGCCTTCTCTTTCGACCGCCAAACCTTTCAGAGGAGCATTTGCAACCGTTGGGCACCATTTTTGAATCAATTTCCGAAAGTCAGATTTTTGATGAAATTGTGATCCCGGGGCTTAGGGATTTTTTCAAAAAAATATTTTTCTGCCGGTTACGTTCTCGAGGGGTAATTTCTTTTCCTGTGATAAAAAGACATCTGTTTCAACCGCCAAACCTTTCAGAGGAGCATTTGCAACCGTTGGGCAACATTTATGAATCAATTGCCGAAAGTCAGAGTTTTTATGAAATTGTGGCACCGGGGCTTAGGGGTTTTTTCAAAAAGATATTTTTCTGCCGGTTAAGTTGTCGAGGGCTGATTTCTTTTCCTGTGATAAAAAGCCTTCTCTTTCGACCGCCAAACCTTTCAGGGGAGCATTTGCAACCGTTTGGCACCATTTCTGAGTCAATTCCCGAAAGTCAGATTTTTGATGAAATTGTGACCCCGGGGCTTAGGGATTTTTTCAAAAAAATATTTTTCTGCCGGTTAAGTTGTTGAGGGCTGATTTCTTGTCCTGTGATAAAAAGCCTTCTGTTTCAACCGCCAAACCTTTCAGAGGAGCGTTTGCAACCGTTGGGCACCATTTTTGAATTAATTCCCGAAAGTCAGATTTTTGATGAAATTGTGACCCCGGGGCTTAGGGATTTTTTCCAAGAAGTATTTTTCTGCCGGTTACGTTGTCGAGGGCTGATTTCTTTTCCTGTGATAAAAAGACATCTTTTTCAACCGCCAAACCTTTCAGAGGAGCATTTGCAACCGTTGGGCACCATTTCTGAGTCAATTGCCGAAAGTCAGAGTTTTGATGAAATTGTGACCCCGGGGCTTAGGGGTTTTTTCAAAAAGATTTTTTTTTTGCCGGTTAAGTTGTCGAGGGCTGATTTTTTTCCCTGTGATAAAAAGCCTTCTCTTTCGACCGCCAAACCTTTCAGAGGAGAATTTGCAACTGTTGGGCACCATTTTTGAGTCAATTGCCAAAATTCAGAGTTTTGATGAAATTGTGACCCCGGGGCTTAGGAGTTTTTTCAAAAAGATATTTTTCTGCCGGTTAAGTTGTCGAGGGCTGATTTCTTTTCCTGTGATAAAAAGCCTTCTCTTTCGACCGCCAAACCTTTCAGAGGAGCATTTGCAACCGTTGGGCACCATTTTTGAATCAATTTCCGAAAGTCAGATTTTTGATGAAATTGTGATCCCGGGGCTTAGGGATTTTTTCAAAAAAATATTTTTCTGCCGGTTACGTTCTCGAGGGGTAATTTCTTTTCCTGTGATAAAAAGACATCTGTTTCAACCGCCAAACCTTTCAGAGGAGCATTTGCAACCGTTGGGCAACATTTATGAATCAATTGCCGAAAGTCAGAGTTTTTATGAAATTGTGGCACCGGGGCTTAGGGGTTTTTTCAAAAAGATATTTTTCTGCCGGTTAAGTTGTCGAGGGCTGATTTCTTGTCCTGTGATAAAAAGCCTTCTGTTTCGACCGCCAAACCTTTCAGAGGAGCATTTGCAACCGTTGGAACTATTTTTGAATTAATTCCCGAAAGTCAGATTTTTGATGAAATTGTGACCCCGGAGCTTAGAGAGTTTTTTAAAATATATTTTTCTGCCGGTTAAGTTGTCAAGGGCTGATTTCTTGTACTTTGATAAAAAGCCTTCTCTTTCGACCGCCAACCCCTTCTAGCAGCATTTTCAGCCGTTTTGCACCAGTTTTGAGTCAATTGCCGAAAGTCAGATTTTTGATGAAATTGTGACCCCGGGGCTTAGGGATTTTTTCAAAAAAATATTTTTCTGCCGATTAAGTTGTTGAGGGCTGATTTCTTTTCCTGTGATAAAAAGCCTTCTGTTTTGACCGCCAAACCTTTCAGACGAGCATTTGCAACCGTTTTGCACCAGTTTTGAGTCAATTGCCGAAAGTCAGATTTTTGATGAAATTGTGACCCCGGGGCTTAGGGATTTTTTCAATAAAATATTTTTCTGCCGGTTAAGTTGTCGAGGGCTGATTTCTTATCGTGTGATAAAAAGCCTTCTGTTTCGACCGCCAAACCTTTCAGAGGAGCATTTGCAACCGTTGGAACTATTTTTGAATTAATTCCCGAAAGTCAGATTTTTGATGAAATTGTGACCCCGGAGCTTAGAGAGTTTTTTAAAATATATTTTTCTGCCGGTTAAGTTGTCAAGGGCTGATTTCTTGTACTTTGATAAAAAGCCTTCTCTTTCGACCGCCAACCCCTTCTAGCAGCATTTTCAGCCGTTTTGCACCAGTTTTGAGTCAATTGCCGAAAGTCAGATTTTTGATGAAATTGTGACCCCGGGGCTTAGGGATTTTTTCAAAAAAATATTTTTCTGCCGATTAAGTTGTTGAGGGCTGATTTCTTTTCCTGTGATAAAAAGCCTTCTGTTTCAACCGCCAAACCTTTCAGAGGAGCATTTGCAACCGTTTTGCACCAGTTTTGAGTCAATTGCCAAAAGTCAGGTTTTTGATGAAATTGTGACCCCGGGGCTTAGGGATTTTTTCAAAAAAATATTTTTCTGCCAGTTACGTTGTCGAGGGCTGATTTCTTGTCCTGTGATAAAAAGCCTTCTGTTTCGACCGCCAAACCTTTCAGAGGAGCATTTGCAACCGTTGGAACTATTTTTGAATTAATTCCCGAAAGTCAGATTTTTGATGAAATTGTGACCCCGGAGCTTAGAGAGTTTTTTAAAATATATTTTTCTGCCGGTTAAGTTGTCAAGGGCTGATTTCTTGTACTTTGATAAAAAGCCTTCTCTTTCGACCGCCAACCCCTTCTAGCAGCATTTTCAGCCGTTTTGCACCAGTTTTGAGTCAATTGCCGAAAGTCAGATTTTTGATGAAATTGTGACCCCGGGGCTTAGGGATTTTTTCAAAAAAATATTTTTCTGCCGATTAAGGTGTTGAGGGCTGATTTCTTTTCCTGTGATAAAAAGCCTTCTGTTTCAACCGCCAAACCTTTCAGAGGGGCATTTGCAACCGTTTTGCACCAGTTTTGAGTCAATTGCCGAAAGTCAGATTTTTGATGAAATTGTGACCCCGGGGCTTAGGGATTTTTTCAAAAAAAATTTTTTCTGCCGGTTAAGTTGTTGAGGGCTGATTTCTTTTCCTGTGATAAAAAGCCTTCTCTTTCGACCGCCAAACCTTTCAGAGGAGCATTTGCAACCGTTGGGCACCATTTCTGAGTCAATTGCCGAAAGTCAGAGTTTTGATGAAATTGTGACCCCGGGGCTTAGGGATTTTTTCAAAAAAATATTTTTCTGCCGGTTAAGTTGCCGAGGGCTGATTTCTTTTCCTGTGATAAAAAGCCTTCTCTTTCGCCTGCCAAACCTTTCAGAGTAGCATTTGCATCCGTTGGGCACCATTTCTGAGTCAATTGCCAAAAGTCAGGTTTTTGATGAAATTGTGACCCCGGGGCTTAGGGATTTTTTCAAAAAAATATTTTTCTGCCGGTTAAGTTGCCGAGGGCTGATTTCTTGTCCTGTGATAAAAAGACATCTGTTTCGACCGCCAAACCTTTCAGAGGAGCATTAGAAACCGTTTGGCATCATTTTGGAGTCAATTGCCAAAAGTCAGGTTTTTGATGAAATTGTGACCTCGGGGCTTAGGGAATTTTTCCAAATATATTTTTCTGCCAGTTAGGTTGTCGAGGGCTGATTTCTTTTACTGTGATAAAAAGCCTTCTCTTTCGACCGCCAAACCTTTCAGAGGAGCATTTGCAACCGTTTGGCACCATTTTTGAGTCCATTGCCAAAGGTCAGATTTTTGATGAAATTGTGGCTTAGGGATATTTTCAAAATATATTTTTCTGCCAGTTAAGTTGTCGAGGGCTGATTTCTTTTCCTGTGATAAAAAGACATCTGTTTCAACCGCCAAACCTTTCAGAGGAGCATTTGCAACCGTTGGGCACCATTTCTGAGTCAATTGCCGAAAGTCAGATTTTTGATGAAATTGTGACCCCGGGGCTTTGGGGTTTTTTCAAAAAAATATTTTTCTGCCGGTTAAGGTGTCGAGGGCTGATTTCTTTTCCTGTGATAAAAAGCCTTCTGTTTCGACCGCCAACCCCTTCTAGGGAGCATTTGCAACCGTTTTGCACCAGTTTTGAGTCAATTGCCGAAAGTCAGATTTTTGATGAAATTGTGACCCCGGGGCTTAGGGATTTTTTCAATAAAATAGTTTTCTGCCAGTTAAGTTGTCGAGGGCTGATTTCTTTTCCTGTGATAAAAAGACATCTGTATCGAACGCCAAACCTTTCAGAGGAGCATTTGCACCCGTTGGGCGCCATTTTTGAGTCAATTGCCAAAAGTCAGGTTTTTGATGAAATTGTGACCCTGGGGCTTAGGGATTTTATCAAAATATATTTTTCTGCCGGTTAAGTTGCCGAGGGCTGATTTCTTTTCCTGTAATAAAAAGCCTTCTGTTTCGACCGCCAACCCCTTCTAGGGAGCATTTGCAACCGTTTTGCACCAGTTTTGAGTCAATTGCCGAAAGTCAGGTTTTTGATGAAATTGTGACCCAGGGGCTTAGGGAATTTTTCCAAATATATTTTTCTGCCAGTTAAGTAGTCGAGGGCTGATTTCTTTTCCTGTGATAAAAAGACATCTGTTTCAACCGCCAAACTTTCCAGAGGAGCATTTGGAACCGTTGGGCACCATTTTTGAGTCAATTGCCAAAACTCAGAGTTTTGATAAAATTGTGTCTCCGGGGCGTAGGGGTTTTTTCAAAAAGATATTTTTCTGCCGGTTAAGTTGTCGAGGGCTGATTTCTTGTCCTGTGATTAAAAGCCTTCTCTTTCAACCGCCAAACCTTTCAGAGGAGCATTTGCAACCGTTGGGCACCATTTCTGAGTCAATTGCCGAAAGTCAGATTTTTGATGAAATTGTGACCCCGGGGCTTAGGGATTTTTTCAATAAAATATTTTTCTGCCGGTTAAGTTGTCGAGGGCTGATTTCTTATCGTGTGATAAAAAGCCTTCTGTTTTGACCGCCAAACCTTTCAGACGAGCATTTGCAACCGTTTTGCACCACTTTTGAGTCAATTGCCGAAAGTCAGATTTTTGATGAAATTGTGACCCCGGGGCTTAGGGATTTTTTCAATAAAATATTTTTCTGCCGGTTAAGTTGTCGAGGGCTGATTTCTTATCGTGTGATAAAAAGCCTTCTGTTTTGACCGCCAAACCTTTCAGAGGAGCATTACAAACCGTTGGGCACCTTTTTTGAGTCAATTGCCAAAATTCAGGTTTTTGGTGAAATTGTGACCCCGGGGCTCAGGGATTTTTTCAAAATATCTTTTTCTGCCGGTTAATTTGTCGAGGGCTGATTTCTTTTCCTGTAATAAAAAGCCTTCTGTTTCGACCGCCAACCCCTTCTAGGGAGCATGTGCAACCGTTTTGCACCAGTTTTGAGTTAATTGCCGAAAGTCAGATTTTTGATGAAATTGTGACCCTGGGGCTTAGGGACTTTTTTAAAAAAATATTTTTCTGCCGGTTAAGTTGTTGAGGGCTGATTTCTTGTCCTGTGATAAAAAGCCTTCTGTTTCGACCGCCAAACCTTTCAGAGGAGCATTTGCAACCCTTGGAACTATTTCTGAATTAATTCCCGAAAGTCAGATTTTTGATGAAATTGTGACCCCGGAGCTTAGGGATTTTTTCAAAAAAATATTTTTCTGCCGGTTAAGTTGTTGAGGGCTGATTTCTTGTACTTTGATAAAAAGCCTTCTCTTTCGACCGCCAAACCTTTCAGAGGAGCATTTGCAACAGTTGGGCACCATTTTTGAGTCAATTGCCAAAAGACAGGTTTTTGATGAAATTGTGACCCCCGGGTTTAGGGATTTTTTCAAAAATATCTTTTTTTGCCAGTTAAGTTGTTGAGGGCTGATTTCTTTTCCTGTAATAAAAAGCCTTCTGTTTCGACCGCCAACCCCTTCTAGCAGCATTTTCAGCCGTTTTGCACCAGTTTTGAGTCAATTGCCGAAAGTCAGATTTTTGATGAAATTGTGACCCCGGGGCTTAGGGATTTTTTCGAAAAAATATTTTTCTGCCGGTTAAGTTGTTGAGGGCTGATTTCTTGTCCTGTGATAAAAAGCCTTCTGTTTCAACCGCCAAACCTTTCAGAGGAGCATTTGCAACCGTTTTGCACCAGTTTTGAGTCAATTGCCGAAAGTCAGATTTTTGATGAAATTGTGACCCCGGGGCTTAGGGATTTTTTCAAAAAAATATTTTTCTGCCGGTTAAGTTGTTGAGGGCTGATTTCTTGTCCTGTGATAAAAAGCCTTCTGTTTCAACCGCCAAACCTTTCAGAGGAGCATTTGCAACCGTTGGGCACCATTTTTGAGTCAATTGCCAAAAGTCAGGTTTTTGATGAAATTGTGACCCCGGGGCTTAGGGAATTTTTCCAAATATATTTTTCTGCCAGTTAAGTTGTCGAGGGCTGATTTCTTTAACTGTGATAAAAAGCCTTCTCTTTCGACCGCCAAACCTTTCAGAGGAGCATTTGCAACCGTTCGGCACCATTTTTGAGTCAATTGCCAAAGGTCAGATTTTTGATGAAATTGTGACCCCGGGGCTTAGGGATATTTTCAAAATATATTTTTCTGCCGGTTAAGTTGTCGAGGGCTGATTTCTTTTCCTGTGATTAAAAGACATCTGTTTCGACCGCCAACCCCTTCTAGGGAGCATTTGCCACCGTTTTGCACCAGTTTTGAGTCAATTGCCGAAACTCAGATTTTTGATGAAATTGTGACCCCGGGGCTTTGGGGTTTTTTCAAAAAAATATTTTTCTGCCGGTTAAGGTGTCGAGGGCTGATTTCTTTTCCTGTGATAAAAAGACATCTGTATCGAGCTCCAAACCTTTCAGAGGAGCATTTGCAACCGTTGGGCACCATTTTTGAGTCAATTGCCGAATGTCAGATTTTTGATGAAATTGTGACCCCGGGGTTTAGGGATTTTTTCAAAAAAATATTTTTCTGCCAGTTACGTTGTCGAGGGCTGATTTCTTGTCCTGTGAGAAAAAGCCTTCTTTTTCGACCGCCAAACCTTTCAGAGGAGCATTTGCAACCGTTGCGCACCATTTCTGAGTCAATTGCCGAAAGCCAGATTTTTGATGAAATTGTTACCCCGGGGCTTAGGGATATTTTCAAAATATATTTTTCTGCCGGTTAATTTGCCGAGGGCTGATTTCTTGTCCTGTGATAAAAAGCCTTCTGTTTCAACCGCCAAACCATTCAGAGGAGCATTTGCAACCGTTTTGCAACAGTTTTGAGTTAATTGCCAAAAGTCAGATTTTTGATGAAATTGTGACCTCGGACTTAGGGATTTTTTCAAAAAAATATTTTTCTGCCAGTTAAGTTGTTGAGGGCTGATTTCTTGTCCTGTGATAAAAAGACATCTGTTTCAACCGCCAAACCTTTCAGAGGAGCATTTGCAACCGTTTTGCACCAGTTTTGAGTTAATTGCCGAAAGTCAGATTTTTAATGAAATTGTGACCTCGGACTTAGGGATTTTTTCAAAAAAATATTTTTCTGCCGGTTACGTTGTCGAGGGCTGATTTCTTGTCCTGAGATTAAAAGCCTTCTCTTTCAACCGCCAAACCTTTCAGAGGAGCATTTGCAACCGTTTTGCACCAGTTTTGAGTTAATTGCTGAAAGTCAGATTTTTGATGAAATTGTGACTCCGGGGCTTAGGGATTTTTTCAAAAAAATATTTTTCTGCCGGTTAAGTTGTCGAGGGCTCATTTCTTTTCCTGTGATAAAAAGCCTTCTGTTTCGACCGCCAAACCTTTCAGGGGAGCATTTGCAACCGATTGGCACCATTTTGGATTGAATTGCCGAAAGTCAGATTTTTTATGAAATTGTGACCTTGGGGCTTAGGGATTTTTTCAAAAAAATATTTTTCTGCCGGTTAAGTTGTCGAGGGCTGATTTCTTCTTTGTGATAAAAAGCCTTCTGTTTTGACGGCCAAATCTTTCAGGGGAGCATTTGCTAGCGTTTGGCATCATTTTTGATTGAACTGCCGAAAGTCAGATTTTTTATGAAATTGTGACCCCGGGGCTTAGGGATTTTTTCAAAAAAATATTTTTCTGCCGGTTAAGTTGTTGAGGGCTGATTTCTTGTCCTGTGATAAAAAGCCTTCTGTTTCAACCGCCAAACCTTTCAGAGGAGCATTTGCAACCGTTGGGCACCATTTTTGAGTCAATTGCCAAAAGTCAGGTTTTTGATGAAATTGTGACCCCAAGGCTTAGAGATTTTTTCAAAATATATTTTTCTGCCAGTTAAGTTGTTTCAACCGCCAAACCTTTCAGAGGAGCATTTGCAACCGTTGGGCACCATTTTTGAATTAATTCCCAAAAGTCAGGTTTTTGATGAAATTGTGACCCCGGGGCTTAGGGAATTTTTCCAAATATATTTTTCTGCCAGTTAGGTTGTCGAGGGCTGATTTCTTTTACTGTGATAAAAAGCCTTCTCTTTCGACCGCCAAACCTTTCAGAGGAGCATTTGCAACCGTTTGGCACCATTTTTGAGTCAATTGCCAAAGGTCAGATTTTTGATGAAAGTGTGGCTTAGGGATATTTTCAAAATATATTTTTCTGCCGGTTAAGTTGTCGAGGGCTGATTTCTTTTCCTGTGATAAAAAGACATCTGTTTCAAACGCCAAACCTTCCAGAGGAGCATTTGCAACCGTTGGGCACCATTTTTGAGTCAATTGCCGAAACTCAGAGTTTTGATAAAATTGTGACCCCGGGGCTTAGGGGTTTTTTCAAAAAGATATTTTTCTGCCGGTTAAGTTGTCGAGGGCTGATTTCTTGTCCTGTGATTAAAAGCCTTCTCTTTCAACCGCCAAACCTTTCAGAGGAGCATTTGCAACCGTTGGGCACCATTTCTGAGTCAATTGCCGAAAGTCAGATTTTTGATGAAATTGTGACCCCGGGGCTTTGGGGTTTTTTCAAAAAAATATTTTTCTGCCCTTTAGGGTGTCGAGGGCTGATTTCTTTTCCTGTGATAAAAAGCCTTCTGTTTCGACCGCCAACCCCTTCTAGGGAGCATTTGCAACCGTTTTGCACCAGTTTTGAGTCAATTGCCGAAAGTCAGATTTTTGATGAAATTGTGACCCCGGGGCTTAGGGATTTTTTCAAAAAAATATTTTTCTGCCGGTTACGTTGTCGAGGGCTGATTTCTTGTCCTGTGATAAAAATCCTTTTGTTTCGACCGCCAAACCTTTCAGAGGAGGATTTGCAACCGTTGGGCACCATTTTTGATTCAATTGCCGAAATTCAGGTTTTTGATGAAATTGTGACCCTGGGGCTTAGGGATTTTTTCAAAATATATTTTTCTGCCAGTTAAGTTGTAGAGGGCTGATTTCTTGTCCTGTGATAAAAAGCCTTCTCTTTCGACCGCCAAACCTTTCAGAGGAGCATTTGCAACCGTTGGGCACCATTTTGGAGTCAATTGCCGAAAGTCAGAGTTTTGATGAAATTGTGACCCCAAGGCTTAGAGATTTTTTCAAAATATATTTTTCTGCCCGTTAAGTTGTCGAGGGCTGATTTCTTTTCCTGTGATAAAAAGCCTACTCTTTCGCCTACCAAACCTTTCAGAGTAGCATTTGCAACCGTTGGGCACCATTTCTGAGTCAATTGCCAAAAGTCAGGTTTTTGATGAAATTGTGACCCCGGGGCTTAGGGATTTTTTCAAAAAAATATTTTTCTGCCGGTTAAGTTGCTGAGGGCTGATTTCTTGTCCTGTGATAAAAAGCCTTCTGTTTCAACCGCTAAACCTTTCAGAGGAGCATTTGCAACCGTTGGGCACGATTTTTGAATTAATTCCCGAAAGTCAGATTTTTGATGAAATTGTGACCCCGGGGCTTAGGGATTTTTTCAAAAAAATATTTTTCTGCCGGTTACGTTGTCGTGGGCTGATTTCTTGTCCTGTGATAAAAATCCTTTTGTTTCGATCGCCAAACCTTTCAGAGGAGCATTTGCAACCGTTGGGCACCATTTTTGAGTCAATTGCCAAAAGTCAGGTTTTTGATGAAATTGTGACCCTGGGGCTTAGGGATTTTTTCAAAATATATTTTTCTGCCAGTTAAGTTGTCGAGGGCTGATTTCTTGTCCTGTGATAAAAAGCCTTCTCTTTCGACCGCCAAACCTTTCAGAGGAGCATTTGCAACCGTTGGGCACCATTTCGGAGTCAATTGCCAAAAGTCAGAGTTTTGATGAAATTGTGACCCCAAGGCTTAGAGATTTTTTCAAAATATATTTTTCTGCAAGTTAATTTGTTTCAACCGCCAAACCTTTCAGAGGAGCATTTGCAACCGTTGGGCACCATTTTTGAATTAATTCCCAAAAGTCAGGTTTTTGATGAAATTGTGACCCCGGGGCTTAGGGAATTTTTCCAAATATATTTTTCTGCCAGTTAGGTTGTCGAGGGCTGATTTCTTTTACTGTGATAAAAAGCCTTCTCTTTCGACCGCCAAACCTTTCAGAGGAGCATTTGCAACCGTTTGGCACCATTTTTGAGTCAATTGCCAAAGGTCAGATTTTTGATGAAAGTGTGGCTTAGGGATATTTTCAAAATATATTTTTCTGCCGGTTAAGTTGTCGAGGGCTGATTTCTTGTCCTGTGATTAAAAGCCTTCTCTTTCAACCGCCAAACCTTTCAGAGGAGCATTTGCAACCGTTGGGCACCATTTCTGAGTCAATTGCCGAAAGTCAGATTTTTGATGAAATTGTGACCCCGGGGCTTTGGGGTTTTTTCAAAAAAATATTTTTCTGCCCTTTAGGGTGTCGAGGGCTGATTTCTTTTCCTGTGATAAAAAGCCTTCTGTTTCGACCGCCAACCC
Organism: Podarcis cretensis; assembly: GCF_951804945.1. Taxonomy (NCBI): domain Eukaryota; kingdom Metazoa; phylum Chordata; class Lepidosauria; order Squamata; family Lacertidae; genus Podarcis; species Podarcis cretensis. The sequence continues at coordinate 51,094,286 of NC_137181.1, forward strand.
CTTCTAGGGAGCATTTGCAACCGTTTTGCACCAGTTTTGAGTCAATTGCCGAAAGTCAGATTTTTGATGAAATTGTGACCCCGGGGCTTAGGGATTTTTTCAAAAAAATATTTTTCTGCCGGTTACGTTGTCGAGGGCTGATTTCTTGTCCTGTGATAAAAATCCTTTTGTTTCGACCGCCAAACCTTTCAGAGGAGCATTTGCAACCGTTGGGCACCATTTTTGATTCAATTGCCGAAATTCAGGTTTTTGATGAAATTGTGACCCTGGGGCTTAGGGATTTTTTCAAAATATATTTTTCTGCCAGTTAAGTTGTAGAGGGCTGATTTCTTGTCCTGTGATAAAAAGCCTTCTCTTTCGACCGCCAAACCTTTCAGAGGAGCATTTGCAACCGTTGGGCACCATTTTGGAGTCAATTGCCGAAAGTCAGAGTTTTGATGAAATTGTGACCCCAAGGCTTAGAGATTTTTTCAAAATATATTTTTCTGCCCGTTAAGTTGTCGAGGGCTGATTTCTTTTCCTGTGATAAAAAGCCTACTCTTTCGCCTACCAAACCTTTCAGAGTAGCATTTGCAACCGTTGGGCACCATTTCTGAGTCAATTGCCAAAAGTCAGGTTTTTGATGAAATTGTGACCCCGGGGCTTAGGGATTTTTTCAAAAAAATATTTTTCTGCCGGTTAAGTTGCCGAGGGCTGATTTCTTGTCCTGTGATAAAAAGCCTTCTGTTTCAACCGCTAAACCTTTCAGAGGAGCATTTGCAACCGTTGGGCACGATTTTTGAATTAATTCCCGAAAGTCAGATTTTTGATGAAATTGTGACCCCGGGGCTTAGGGATTTTTTCAAAAAAATATTTTTCTGCCGGTTACGTTGTCGTGGGCTGATTTCTTGTCCTGTGATAAAAATCCTTTTGTTTCGACCGCCAAACCTTTCAGAGGAGCATTTGCAACCGTTTTGCACCAGTTTTGAGTCAAGTGCCGAAAGTCAGATTTTTGATGAAATTGTGACCTTAGGGCTTAGGGATTTTTTCAAAAATATCTTTTTCTGCCGGTTAAGTTGTCGAGGGCTGATTTCTTTTCCTGTGATAAAAAGACATCTGTATCGAACGCCAAACCTTTCAGAGGAGCATTTGCAACCGTTGGGCACCATTTTTGAGTCAATTGCCAAAAGTCAGGTTTTTGATGAAATTGTGACCCCGGGGCTTAGGGATTTTTTCAAAAATATCTTTTTCTGCCAGTTAAGTTGTCGAGGGCTGATTTCTTTTCCTGTGATAAAAAGACATTTGTATCGACCACCAAACCTTGCAGAGGAGCATTTTCAGCCGTTTTGCACCAGTTGTGAGTCAATTGCCGAAAGTCAGATTTTTGATGAAATTGTGACCCCGGGGCTTAGGGATTTTTTCAAAAAAATATTTTTCTGCCAGTTAAGTTGTCGAGGGCTGATTTCTTTTCCTGTGATAAAAAGACATTTGTATCGACCACCAAACCTTGCAGTGGAGCATTTTCAGCCGTTTTGCATCAGTTGTGAGTCAATTGCCGAAAGTCAGATTTTTGATGAAATTGTGACCCCGGGGCTTTGGGGTTTTTTCAAAAAAATATTTTTCTGCCGGTTAAGGTGTCGAGGGCTGATTTCTTTTCCTGTGATAAAAAGCCTTCTGTTTCGACCGCCAACCCCTTCTAGGGAGCATTTGCAACCGTTGGGCACCATTTTTAGTCAATTGTCGAAAGTCAGATTTTTGATGAAATTGTGACCCCGGGGCTTAGGCATTTTTTCAAAAAAAATATTTTTCTGCCAGTTACGTTGTCGATGGCTGATTTCTTGTCCTGTGATAAAAAGCCTTCTTTTTCGACCGCCAAACCTTTCAGAGGAGCATTTGCAACCGTTGTGCACCATTTCTGAGTCAATTGCCGAAAGCCATATTTTTGATGAAATTGTTACCCCGGGGCTTAGGGATATTTTCAAAATATATTTTTCTGCCGGTTAAGTTGTCGAGGGCTGATTTCTTATCTTGTGATAAAAAGCCTTTTGTTTCGACCGCCAAACCTTTCAGAGGAGCATTTGCAACCGTTGGGCACCATTTTTGAATTAATTCCCGAAAGTCAGATTTTTGATGAAATTGTGACCCCGGGGCTTAGGGATTTTTTCAAAAAAATATTTTTCTGCCGGTTAAGTTGTCAAGGGCTGATTTCTTATCCTGTGAAAAAAAACCTTCTGTTTCAACCGCCAAACCTTTCAGAGGAGCATTTGCAACCGTTGGGCACCATTTTTGAGTCAATTGCCAAAAGTCAGGTTTTTGATGAAATTGTGACCCCGGGGCTTAGGGATTTTTTCAAAAATATCTTTTTCAGCCGGTTAAGTTGTCGAGGGCTGATTTCTTTTCCTGTAATAAAAAGCCTTCTGTTTCGACCGCCAACCCCTTCTAGGGAGCATTTGCAACCGTTTTGCACCAGTTTTGAGTCAATTGCCGAAAGTCAGATTTTTGATGAAATTGTGACCCCGGGGCTTAGGGATTTTTTCAAAAAAATATTTTTCTGCCAGTTAAGTTGTCGAGGGCTTATTTCTTTTCCTGTGATAAAAAGACATTTGTATCGACCGCCAAACCTTTCAGAGGAGCATTTGCAACCGTTGGGCACCATTTTTGAGTCAATTGCCGAATGTCAGATTTTTGATGAAATTCTGACCCCGGGGCTTAGGGATTTTTTCAAAAAAATATTTTTCTGCCAGTTACGTTGTCGAGGGCTGATTTCTTTTACTGTGATAAAAAGCCTTCTGTTTCAACCGCCAACACCTACTAGGGAGCATTTGCAACCCTTTTGCACCAGTTTTGAGTCAATTGCCAAAAGTCAGGTTTTTGATGAAATTGTGACCCCGGGGCTTAGGGATTTTTTCAAAAAAATATTTTTCTGCCAGTTAAGTTGTCCAGGGCTGATTTCTTTTCCTGTAATAAAAAGCCTTCTGTTTCGACCGCCAACCCCTTCTAGCAGCATTTTCAGCCTTTTTACACCAGTTTTGAGTCAATTGCCGAAAGTCAGATTTTTGATGAAATTGTGACCCCGGGACTTAGGGATTTTTTCAAAAAAATATTTTTCTGCCGGTTAAGTTGTTGAGGGCTGATTTCTTGTCCTGTGATAAAAAGCCTTTTGTTTCGACCGCCAAACCTTTCAGAGGAGCATTTGCAACCGTTGGGCACCATTTCTGAGTCAATTGCCGAAAGTCCGTTTTGATGAAATTGTGACCCCGGGGCTTAGGGGTTTTTTCAAAAAAATATTTTTCTGCCGGTTAAGTTGTTGAGGGCTGATTTCTTGTCCTGTGATAAAAAGCCTTCTGTTTCAACCGCCAAACCTTTCAGAGGAGCATTTGCAACCGTTGGGCACCATTTTTGAATTAATTCCCGAAAGTCAGATTTTTGATGAAATTGTGACCCTGGGGCTTAGGGATTTTTTCAAAAAAATATTTTTCTGCCGGTTACGTTGTTGAGGGCTGATTTCTTGTCCTGTAATAACAATCCTTTTGTTTCGACCGCCAAACCTTTCAGAGGAGCATTTGCAACCGTTGGGCACCATTTTTGAGTCCATTGCCAAAAGTCAGGTTTTTGATGAAATTGTGACCCCGGGGCTTAGGGATTTTTTCAAAAAAATATTTTTCTGCCAGTTAAGTTGTCGAGGGCTGATTTCTTTTCCTGTGATAAAAAGCCTTCTCTTTCGACCGCCAAACCTTTCAGAGGAGCATTTGCAACCGTTTGGCACCATTTTTGAGTCAATTGCCAAAGGTCAGATTTTTGATGAAATTGTGACCCCGGGGCTTAGGAATATTTTCAAAATATATTTTTCTGCCGGTTACGATGTCGAGGGCTGATTTCTTTTCCTGTGATAAAAAGACATTTGTATCGACCGCCAAACCTTTCAGAGGAGCATTTGCAACCGTTGGGCACCATTTTTGAATCAATTGCCGAAAGTCAGAGTTCTGATGAAATTGTGACCCCGGGGCTTTGGGTTTTTTCAAAAAAATATTTTTCTGCCGGTTAAGTTGTCGAGGGCTGATTTCTTTTCCTGTGATAAAAAGCCTTCTGTTTCGACCGCCAACCCTTTCTAGGGAGCATTTGCAACCGTTTTGCACCAGTTTTGAGTCAATTGCCGAAAGTCAGATTTTTGATGAAATTGTGACCCCGGGGCTTAGGCATTTTTTCAAAAAAATATTTTTCTGCCAGTTACGTTGTCGAGGGCTGATTTCTTTTACTGTGATAAAAAGCCTTCTGTTTCGACCGCCAACCCCTTCTAGGGAGCATTTGCAACCGTTTTGCACCAGTTTTGAGTCAATTGCCGAAAGTCAGATTTTTGATGAAATTGTGACCCCGGGGCTTAGGGATTTTTTCAAAAAAATATTTTTCTGCCAGTTAAGTTGTCGAGGGCTGATTTCTTGTCCTGTGATAAAAAGCCTTCTGTTTCAACCGCCAAACCTTTCAGAGGAGCATTTGCAACCGTTGGGCACCATTTTTGAATTAATTCCCGAAAGTCAGATTTTTGATGAAATTGTGACCCTGGGGCTTAGGGATTTTTTCAAAAAAATATTTTTCTGCCGGTTACGTTGTTGAGGGCTGATTTCTTGTCCTGTAATAACAATCCTTTTGTTTCGACCGCCAAACCTTTCAGAGGAGCATTTGCAACCGTTGGGCACCATTTTTGAGTCAATTGCCAAAAGTCAGGTTTTTGATGAAATTGTGACCCCGGGGCTTAGGGATTTTTTCAAAAAAATATTTTTCTGCCAGTTAAGTTGTCGAGGGCTGATTTCTTTTCCTGTGATAAAAAGCCTTCTCTTTCGACCGCCAAACCTTTCAGAGGAGCATTTGCAACCGTTTGGCACCATTTTTGAGTCAATTGCCAAATGTCAGATTTTTGATGAAATTGTGACCCCGGGGCTTAGGAATATTTTCAAAATATATTTTTCTGCCGGTTACGATGTCGAGGGCTGATTTCTTTTCCTGTGATAAAAAGACATTTGTATCGACCGCCAAACCTTTCAGAGGAGCATTTGCAACCGTTGGGCACCATTTTTGAATCAATTGCCGAAAGTCAGAGTTCTGATGAAATTGTGACCCCGGGGCTTTGGGTTTTTTCAAAAAAATATTTTTCTGCCGGTTAAGTTGTCGAGGGCTGATTTCTTTTCCTGTGATAAAAAGCCTTCTGTTTCGACCGCCAACCCTTTCTAGGGAGCATTTGCAACCGTTTTGCACCAGTTTTGAGTCAATTGCCGAAAGTCAGATTTTTGATGAAATTGTGACCCCGGGGCTTAGGCATTTTTTCAAAAAAATATTTTTCTGCCAGTTACGTTGTCGAGGGCTGATTTCTTTTACTGTGATAAAAAGCCTTCTGTTTCGACCGCCAACCCCTTCTAGGGAGCATTTGCAACCGTTTTGCACCAGTTTTGAGTCAATTGCCGAAAGTCAGATTTTTGATGAAATTGTGACCCCGGGGCTTAGGGATTTTTTCAAAAAAATATTTTTCTGCCAGTTAAGTTGTCGAGGGCTGATTTCTTTTCCTGTGATAAAAAGACATTTGTATCGACCGCCAAACCTTTCAGAGGAGCGTTTGCAACCGTTGGGCACCATTTTTGAGTCAATTGCCGAAAGTCAGATTTTTGATGAAATTGTGACCCCGGGGCTTAGGGATTTTTTCAAAAAAAAAATTTTCTGCCGCTTACGTTGTCAAGGGCTGATTTCTTGTTCTGTGATAAAAAGCCTTCTTTTTCGACTGCCAAACCTTTCAGCGGAGCATTTGAAACCGTTGGGCACCATTTTTGAATCAATTGCCGAAAGTAAGATTTTTGATGAAATTGTGACCCCGGGGCTTTGGGGTTTTTTCAAAAAAATATTTTTCTGCCGGTTACGTTGTCGAGGGCTGATTTATTGTCTTCTGATAAAAAGCCTTCTCTTTCAACCGCCAAACCTTTCAGAGGAGCATTTGCAACCGTTGGGGACCATTTTTGAATCAATTTCGGAAAGTCATATTTTTGATTAAATTGTGACCCCGGGGCTTAGGGATTTTGTGAGAAAAAAATATTTTTGTGCCGCTTACGTTGTCAAGGGCTGATTTCTTGTCCTGTGATAAAAAGCCTTCTCTTTCGAGAGCCAAACCTTTCGGGGGAGCATTTGCAACCGTTTGGCACCATTTTTGAATCAATTTCCGAAAGTCAGATTTTTGATGAAATTGTGACCCCGGGGCTTAGGGATTTTTTCAAAAATATCTTTTTCTGCAGGATAAGTTGTTGAGGGCTGATTTCTTTTCCTGTAATAAAAAGCCTTCTCTTTCGACCGACAAACCTTTTAGGAGAACATTTGCAACCGTTTGGCACCATTTTTAAGTCAATTGCCGACAGTAAGAGTTTTGATGAAATTGTGACCCCGGGGCTTAGGGATTTTGTGAAAAAAAAATATTTTTCTGCCGCTTACGTTGTCAAGGGCTGATTTCTTGTCCTGTGATAAAAAGCCTTCTCTTTCGAGAGCAAAACCTTTCAGGGGAGCATTTCCAACCGTTGGGCACCATTTTTGAATCAATTTCCAAAAGTCAGATTTTTGATGAAATTGTGACCCCGGGGCTTAGGGATTTTGTCAAAAAAATATTTTTCTGCCGGTTACGTTGTCGAGGGCTGATTTCTTTTCCTGTGATAAAAAGCCTTCTCTTTCGAGAGCAAAACCTTTCAGGGGAGCATTTGCAACCGTTGGGCACCATTTTTGAATCAATTTCGGAAAGTTATATTTTTGATTAAATTGTGACCCCGGGGCTTAGGGATTTTGTGAAAAAAAAATATTTTTCTGCCGCTTACGTTGTCAAGGGCTGATTTCTTGTCCTGTGATAAAAAGCCTTCTCTTTCGAGAACAAAACCTTTCAGGGGAGCATTTGCAACCGTTGGGCACCATTTTTGAATCAATTTCCAAAAGTCAGATTTTTGATGAAATTGTGACCCCGGGGCTTAGGGATTTTGTCAAAAAAATATTTTTCTGCCGGTTACGTTGTCGAGGGCTGATTTCTTTTCCTGTGATAAAAAGCCTTCTCTTTCGAGAGCAAAACCTTTCAGGGGAGCATTTGCAACCGTTGGGCACCATTTTTGAGTCAATTTCTGAAAGTCAGAGTTTTGATGAAATTGTGACCCCGGGGCTTAGGGATTTTGTCAAAAAAATATTTTTCTGCCGCTTACGTTGTCAAGGGCTGATTTCTTGTTCTGTGATAAAAAGCCTTCTCTTTCGACTGCCAAACCTTTCAGCGGAGCATTTGAAACCGTTGGGCACCATTTTTCAATCAATTGCTGAAAGTCAGAGTTCTGATGAAATTGTGACCCCGGGGCTTAGGGATTTTTTCAAAAAAATCTCTTTCTACCGGCTAAGTTGTCGAGGGCTGATTTCTTGTCCTGTGATAAAAAGCCTTTTCTTTCGACCGCCAAACCTTTCACGGGAGCATTTGCAACCGTTTGGCAGAATTTTTGAGTCAATTTCTGAAAGTCAGATTTTTGATGAAATTGTGACCCCGGGGCTTAGGGATTTTTTCAAAAACATATTTTTCTGCCAGTTAAGTTGTCGAGGGCTTATTTCTTTTCCTGTGATAAAAAGACATTTGTATCAACCGCCAAACCTTTCAGAGGAGCATTTGCAACCGTTGGGCACCATTTTTGAGTCAATTGCCAAAAGTCAGATTTTTGATGAAATTGTGACCCCGGGGCTTAGGGATTTTTTCAAAAAAATATTTTTCTGCTGGTTAAGTTGTCGAGGGCTGATTTCTTTTCCTGTAATAAAAAGCCTTCTGTTTCGACCGCCAACCCCTTCTAGCAGCATTTTCAGCCGTTTTGCACCAGTTTTGAGTCAATTGCCGAAAGTCAGATTTTTGATGAAATTGTGACCCCGGGGCTTAGGGATTTTTTCAAAAAAATATTTTTCTGCCGGTTAAGTTGTTGCGGGCTGATTTCTTGTCCTGTGATAAAAAGCCTTCTGTTTCAACCGCCAAACCTTTCAGAGGAGCATTTGCAACCGTTTTGCACCATTTCTGAGTCAATTGCCGAAAGTCAGATTTTTGATGAAATTGTGACCCCAGGGCTTTGGGGTTTTTTCAAAAAAATATTTTTCTGCCGGTTAAGGTGTCGAGGGCTGATTTCTTTTCCTGTGATAAAAAGCATTCTGTTTCGACCGCCAACCCCTTCTAGGGAGCATTAGCAACCGTTTTGCACCAGTTTTCAGTCAATTGCCGAAAGTCAGATTTTTGATGAAATTGTGACCCCGGGGCTTAGGGATTTTTTCAAAAAAATATTTTTCTGCCAGTTAAGTTGTCGAGGGCTGATTTCCTTTCCTGTGATAAAAAGACATTTGTATCGACCGCCAAACCTTTCAGAGGAGCATTTGCAACCGTTGGGCACCATTTTTGAGTCAATTGCCGAAAGTCAGATTTTTGATGAAATTGTGACCCCGGGGCTTAGGCACTTTTTCAAAAAATTATTTTTCTGCCAGTTACATTGTCGAGGGCTGATTTCTTGTCCTGTGATAAAAAGCCTTCTTTTTCGACCGCCAAACATTTCAGAGGAGCATTTGCAACCGTTGGGCACCATTTTTGAATCAATTTCTAAAAGTCAGATTTTTGATGAAATTGTGACCCCGGGGCTTAGGGATTTTTTCAAAAAAAAAAAATTCTGCCGCTTACGTTGTCAAGGGCTGATTTCTTGTTCTGTGATAAAAAGCCTTCTCTTTCGACTGCCAAACCTTTCAGCGGAGCATTTGAAACCGTTGGGCACCATTTTTGAATCAATTGCCGAAAGTAAGATTTTTGATGAAATTGTGACCCCGGGGCTTAGGGATTTTTTCAAAAATATCTTTTTCTGCAGGCTAAGTTGTTGAGGGCTGATTTCTTTTCCTGTAATAAAAACCCTCTCTTTCGACCGCCAAACCTTTTAGGAGAACATTTGCAACCGTTTGGCACCATTTTTAAGTCAATTGCCGACAGTAAGAGTTTTGATGAAATTGTGACCCCGGGGCTTCGGGATTTTTTCAAAAATATCTTTTTCTGCCGGTTAAGTTGTCGAGGGCTGATTTATTATCCTGTGATAAAAAGCCTTCTCTTTCGACCGCCAAACCTTTCAGAGGAGCATTTGCAACCGTTGGGGACCATTTTTGAATCAATTTCGGAAAGTCAGATTTTTGATGAAATTGTGACCCCGGGGCTTTGGGGTTTTTTCAAAAAAATATTTTTCTGCCGGTTACGTTGTCGAGGGCTGATTTATTGTCTTGTGATAAAAAGCCTTCTCTTTCAACCGCCAAACCTTTCAGAGGAGCATTTGCAACCGTTGGGGACCATTTTTGAATCAATTTCGGAAAGTCATATTTTTGATCAAATTGTGACCCCGGGGCTTAGGGATTTTGTGGAAAAAAAATATTTTTCTGCCGGTTACGTTGTCAAGGGCTGATTTCTTGTTCTGTGATAAAAAGCCTTCTCTTTCGACTGCCAAACCTTTCAGCGGAGCATTTGAAACCGTTGGGCACCATTTTTGAATTAATTGCCGAAAGTCAGAGTTCTGATGAAATTGTGACCCCGGGGCTTAGGGATTTTTTCAAAAAAATCTTTTTCTACCGGCTAAGTTGTCGAGGGCTGATTTCTTGTCCTGTGATAAAAAGCCTTTTCTTTCGACCGCCAAACCTTTCACGGGAGCATTTGCAACCGTTTGGCAGAATTTTTGAGTCAATTTCTGAAAGTCAGAGTTTTGATGAAATTGTGACCCCGGGGCTTAGGGATTTTTTCAAAAACATATTTTTCTGCCAGTTAAGTTGTCGAGGGCTTATTTCTTTTCCTGTGATAAAAAGACATTTGTATCGACCGCCAAACCTTTCAGAGGAGCATTTGCAACCGTTGGGCACCATTTTTGAGTCAATTGCCAAAAGTCAGATTTTTGATGAAATTGTGACCCCGGGGCTTTGGGGTTTTTTCAAAAATATCTTTTTCTGCAGGCTAAGTTGTTGAGGGATTATTTCTTTTCCTGTGATAAAAAGCCTTCTCTTTCGACCACCAAACCTTTCAGAGGAGCATTTGCAACCGTTTGGCACCATTTTTGAATCAATTGCCGAAAGTCAGAGTTCTGATGAAATTGTGACCTCGGGGCTTAGGGATTTTTTCAAAAAAATCTTTTTCTACCGGCTAAGTTGTCGAGGGCTGATTTCTTGTCCTGTGATTAAAAGCCTTCTCTTTCGACCACCAAACTTTTCAGGGGAGCATTTGCAACCGTTTGGCACCATTTTTGAGTCAATTGCCGAAAGTCAGATTTTTGATGAAATTGTGACCCCGGGGCTTAGGGATTTTTTCAAAAATATCTTTTTGTGCAGGCTAAGTTGTTGAGGGCTGATTTCTTTTCCTGTAATAAAAAGCCCTCTCTTTCGACCGCCAAACCTTTCAGGAGAGCATTTGCAACCGATTGGCACCATTTTTAAGTCAATTGCCGACAGTAAGAGTTTTGATGAAATTGTGACCCCGGGGCTTCGGGATTTTTTCAAAAATATCTTTTTCTGCCGGTTAAGTTGTCGAGGGCTGATTTATTGTCCTGTGATAAAAAGCCTTCTCTTTCGACCGCCAAACCTTTCAGAGGAGCATTTGCAACCGTTGAGGACCATTTTTGAATCAATTTCGGAAAGTCATATTTTTGATTAAATTGTGACCCCGGGGCTTAGGGATTTTGTGAAAAAAAAATATTTTTCTGCCGCTTACGTTGTCAAGGGCTGATTTCTTGTCCTGTGATAAAAAGCCTTCTCTTTCGACCGCCAAACCTTTCAGGGGAGCATTTGCAACCGTTGGGCACCATTTTTGAATCAATTTCCGAAAGTCAGATTTTTGATGAAATTGTGACCCCGGGGCTTAGGGATTTTTTCAAAAAAATATTTTTCTGCCAGTTAAGTTGTCGAGGGCTGATTTCTTTTCCTGTGATAAAAAGACATTTGTATCGACCGCCAAACCTTTCAGAGGAGCATTTGCAACCGTTGGGCACCATTTTTGAGTCAATTGCCGAAAGTCAGATTTTTGATGAAATTGTGACCCCGGGGCTTAGGCATTTTTTCAAAAAATTATTTTTCTGCCAGTTACGTTGTCGAGGGCTGATTTCTTGTCCTGTGATAAAAAGCCTTCTTTTTCGACCGCCAAACCTTTCAGAGGAGCATTTGCAACCGTTGGGCACCATTTTTGAATCAATTGCCGAAATTCAGAGTTCTGATGAAATTGTGACCCCGGGGCTTAGGGATTTTGTCAAAAAAATATTTTTCTGCCGGTTACGTTGTCGAGGGCTGATTTCTTGTCCTGTGATAAAAAGCCTAATCTTTCGACGGCCAAACCTTTCAGAGGAGCATTTGCAACCGTTGGGCACCATTTTTGAATCAATTTCTGAAAGACAGATTTTTGATGAAATTGTGACCCTGGGGCTTAGGGATTTTTTCCAAAAAAAAAATTTCTGCCGCTTACGTTGTCAAGGGCTGATTTCTTGTCCTGTGATAAAAAGCCTTCTCTTTCGACTGCCAAACCTTTCAGCGGAGCATTTGAAACCGTTGGGCAGAATTTTTGAGTCAATTTCTGAAAGTCAGAGTTTTGATAAAATTGTGACCCCGGGGCTTAGGGATTTTTTCAAAAAAATATTTTTCTGCCGGTTAAGTTATCGAGGGCGGATTTATTGTCTTGTGATAAAAAGCCTTCTCTTTCGACCGCCAAACCTTTCAGAGGAGCATTTGCAACCGTTGGGGACCATTTTTGAATCAATTTCGGAAAGTCATATTTTTGATCAAATTGTGACCCTGGGGCTTAGGGATTTTGTGGAAAAAAAATATTTTTCTGCCGCTTACGTTGTCAAGGGCTGATTTCTTGTTCTGTGATAAAAAGCCTTCTCTTTCGACTGCCAAACCTTTCAGCGGAGCATTTCAAACCGTTGGGCACCATTTTTGAATCAATTGCCGAAAGTAAGATTTTTGATGAAATTGTGACCCCGGGGCTTAGGGATTTTTCAAAAATAT